>NC_143481.1:62128808-62449308 GCF_027475165.1 Benincasa hispida | reverse complement strand
TTTAGTAAAGAGTAAGTGATCGTTTAGAAAACTCAGCGCGCTAAGCAATCGTTTAGGAAAGCTGAGTGATCGTTTAGATAACGCATGCAATCGTTTAGTATGCGAGGTGTGTGATCGTTTCAGCGATAGGGCACTATCATATAGGCTCTCAGCTAAGCGATCGTTACGTTTGCACACCTTTAGCGATTTTTTCGAACTCTTCGCAAAATGAAACCAATTTTCATTTTATTCTTCAGTTACAATAATTGAATTTGATTTTCTCACTAACGTACGATTGAGGAGAAGTTTTCGGCCAATTATCACATAATTAACTAATTAATTAATAAATGAATATAATTGTATTATATTCTTAACCTGTAGTTTGATATCATATATCTACTATAGTGATTTCTTCTCCACTTGATATAAATCATAATTATATCTAATTTCCTAAAAAATAATGTGTCTCATACACTTGATATAAACTTATTCTCGACTTTATCCAAGCTACCTAGGGGACCTTATGGACCTGTGGCTCGAAGCTCCAACGGTATGTGAATAGCGAATTAAACTCTTTAGCCATAAGATCCACCATCTGTTAACCACAGGCATTCTACTAAAGACCAATGGTTGAACTTTTCTTACCACAGATATATTTCTGTGTCCATCGAATATAACCAATCATGAGTACGATGACCCTTCACAGATGCTCGTGAGTACAACTAGGCCAATTTACCGTATTGCCCCTGTAGTTACATCTCACTCCTTAAGTACCACTAATCCCTCTAATGAACAATACAACATAGTCCAACTATGTGTGAACATCTCTCAGACCAAGAGAAGGTGTGTGGCACCACATCGTTCTGCCCTGGAATCAACCCTTAGGGGAGCTATCTATCTACTTGCCCCTACATCAGGGAGGGAGTGAATTCCATCTTGTGAAGCTGAGTTCCCAGCTCCCAAATCAAACGAATCCCCAAAATGGTAGGTTTGAGTTGACGACCTGGCCACTCGCACACATATAAATCAAAGGACCACCCTCAATGGCAGGAGTTCCAAACTCACTCAAGATTGAGGTCATGTTACCTATGGTCATCCTAGTGAAGTGATCTCTGTCATGAATGGTGTTATATAACGAGACGTTAACACTTCTTGGTCAGGACTTATGCAAACTCTTTGTATAGGATGCCCCCGCTCGCATGTCCCTTACATGAATGATCAGGATCAGACCATCTGTGACAAGTCACAACAATTGTGACCATTCCACAAAGTGGGCCGCATCCGTAGCGTTACCAGGATAAGGTTTCCCTTCTATATCCATATACTACAGACAATTTTGGTTATCACTAAAGACATGATCCACTTGTATGTCACCACATACATCCTTAAGTTACATACAGATAACCAGAGATTTTATGTTTATTGGTTTGTGGTAAAGCAAATAAAACAAACAACTGAGCAAAAACAAGATGTGAAGTAAAATATCATATATTATACAACACAAGCGTTCGTACAAATTGTTTACAAACTACAGGACACGAGACTTTAAGGCATCAACCTCAACAATATGCTCATGTATGGAGATAAGGATTTGATCCTTACAGGATACACAGACTCTGACTTTCAGACTAATAGAGATTCTCGAAAATCAATAACAGGGTCTGTGTTCACTCTGAATGGAGGGACTGTAGTTTGGTGAAGCATCAAGCAGGGATGCATTGTGGATTCCACTATGGAAGTCGAATACATAGTCACTTGTGAAGCTGCTAAAGACGTTCTTTGGCTTAGGAAGTTCCTTACCGATTTGGAAATTGTTCCAAATATGTCTTTGTCGATCACACTCTATTGTGATAATAGCGGGACTGTGGAAAATTCTAAGGAACCTCGGAGTCACCAAAGAGGCAAGCACATAGAACGGAAATATCATTTGATCAGGGAGATTATACATCGCGGTGATGTGATAGTCACGAAGATTGCGTCTGAGCACAACATTGCTGATCCGTTTACAAATAATCTCACGGCTAAAGTGTTCGAGGGTCATCTGGAGAGTCTGGGTCTATGGAACATGCGGCACCTTGTCTAAGACAATGGGGAGATGATACTGAGGTATAGATTATGCAATAGTTTATTGTATATTGTACTATTTTTGTATTGTACATTAGTCTCCCGAGGCATTAGGACAAGTGGGAGATTGTTGGGATTGGTGTCCTAATTCTTCTAGTGGTCTCGTAGTTTGTAAACATTTTATGAACATATTGTTATTAAAAAAAAAAGTGTTATTTTATAAGCTTTTACTCAATCCAATAAACTAAGATTCGTGGTTATTTTATGTAACTTAAGCATGTATGTGGAGACATACAACTGAATCATGCCTTAAGTAATAACCTAAATGGTCTATAGTATAAGGATAAATGAGAGATACCTTATCCTTGTGACACTACGGATATGACCCGCTTTGTAGATGATACAAGTGTTATAAAGTGTTACAAATAGTCTGATCCTGAACATTCATGTGGAGACATGCGAGCGGGGGTATTCTATACAAAGAGTTTGTATAAGATCGGACCACGAAATGATTAGTCTCTTTATATAACCTCATTGATAATTGAGACTTACATTTCACTAGAATGACCATAGGTGACATGATCTTAATCCTGAGTGAGTTAGGAATTCCTGCTCATGAGAGCCGTCCTTTGATTTATATGGGTGAGAGTGGCCAGATTGCCAACTCAACAAGCCTACCATTTTAGGGATTCATCTTATTGGGGAGCTGGGAACTCAGCTACACAAGACGAAATTCACTCCTTCCTCGAAGCAGTGGCAAGTATATAGGTTGCTCCCTTAAGAGCTGATTTCAGGTCTTGAACATAGTGGCCACACCCTCTCTTAGGAAGAGAGGACTCAGTCATAATAGGATTATGAGTTATTGTTCATTGGAGAAATCGGTGGTACTTAAGGAGTTAGATGTAACTAGAGGGGGAAAACGGTAAATTGGCCCACCTGTACTTATGAGCGATTTGTGAAGGGTCATCGCACCGTTGACTGATTATATCCAATGGACACAAAGATATATCTGTAGTGCGAACAGTACAACTGTCGATCTTTAATGGAGTGACCAACAGTTAATGGATGGTGGATCTCGTGATTAAAGAGTTTAGTCAGTTATTTACGTATGGTTGGAGCTTCAAGCTACAGGTCCATAAGGTCTCCTTGGTAGCTCAATGGGTTCAAGTTGAGAATCAGATTTTGGGTTAGTTTTAAGTGTTCAAATTAACAAGAGGAAATTTAATTATATGTGATATAATTAATTCAATTATATGTGATATAATTGATGTGATGTATTAGATACATTAATTGGAGGAATTAATATAAATATGATTTATAAATACCATAACATAGAAAAAGAACTATGGTTTATATGTTTCATATGATGAAATATTAAAACTATAGGTTATAAATATAATATGATAAGTTGGTTATCATATTTATTTATAATATATTAATTATATGATAATTAATTCATTTTCTTTAATAACCGATTGAGTGGGAGGTTATTGAAAGTTTTACGGTAATTGTGAGATAAAAAGGAAAATCGTTTTCCAAATTAAGAAGATCATTCATTTGTGTCGTTTGACGAAAAGAAAGGACTATCGAGTAAAAACGTTTTACTAAACGATAGTGTCTCACAACCTACATGATAGTTACTATACGATAGTTACTATATCGAGTACCGAGTTTACTATACGATAGTTACTCGCTTACTCGTTGCTACACGATTGAGTAGCAAAGTTTATATGATAGGCTTCTGTTTACTAAATGATCGAGTATCTAGTCTATACGATATACTTCATACATGTTCCATTTACTCGATCGTCTACTCGATCGTATACCTTCTCCTTTTTTCTATCCAAAGTCACACAGAGCCCGTAACTCCTGGATTCTCACACCAAGAATACCAAGGTAACACTTGTAGTGGTGTTTCTGTTCAGTTCGAGGATCGAGTTGGACTCGATAATGATCAATGATTCATCAGTTCGTGTTGTTATCTGTTCCGTTCGTTGAGATCGTATTCTAATCGAGTTTTTGAACGATCGAGGTATACTTGAAGAAAGTTTCTTCAAAGGTTTGCATACTCTATCCTTGTTTGTTCACTTATAATAAGCATGCTTGTAATTTACTTATTATTGATAATCGTTTCCATGTACACTATAATTGTTGTGTTCTTTCTCAATGGAATTTGGAACGATCCGCTTCCGCTCACTGGATATCTATGTTTAGATTTCCTTCACCTTAGACATATCAAAGTCATCGTAGATTGGTACATTACCATTTCATCTTTAGCAATCGCATCGAACATTAAACAATTACTTTGTAAATGTAAGATGCATGAGACAAATTAAACGACATGTCTTAAACATCTGTATGTGGACTTTTGATATACAAAATCACTTCAAATCAACTATTTGAAATTGTTCAACAGTCAAAACTTGTATATTGATTTTTACTTCATTCATAATGGATAAATATTAAAATATAACAGATAAATATCCATGTTTCATTTTCTTGTCTGTACAAGAATATCGTTATCGTTTAAAGTCATTGATTATGATACTATATCAAAAATATTTCTTGAAATTTTATAAATGCTTTGAACTCCTTTCATAAAAGAAGGTATTCATTTTTACATATCTCATATGCAATAATGAATGCACTAAGACTCTGCTGTAAAACTAGGTAGAAAATTGATCCATGGTCTATTTCACCCAATAGCTCTAACGTGAGTTTTCACCTGATGCCAAGAGTTATTTTGAAGATCTATATCTCCAAATACTACACTTTCAAGATTTTTTTTACGTAGAACCCTGTATATCCTATGAGGTAGCCCCATCAATGAAAGTCTACAAAAAGCTAATTGAGGTTAAGTACAGTACTTCATCTCATAATTATGACTTTAATAATGTTTGTCAACTTCTTTCAATACTTGTCATCTAGTATGATAGCTTTGACTTCCAGTAAGTCGTAGCATAGGTTGGGTCACCGCATGGCTCTCCCACTACTAAAAGATTCATAAGTGCTCTCCTACTACTAAAAGATTCATAAGTTGTCATTTTGTCATCTTACATGACAATAAAGACTTCAAATAAGCCTTGTTGTAAAGGTCGAATTATCTCATCACTCTTCCACTACCATGAAAACTTATCTGCTTGACAGTCAGAAATTGACATTCAAATTAAACAAATGGTCAATAACACTTGTTAACTATTATGTGGTTGTACTTGAAATAAATTCATCAACACAGTCAGTATTTGTCACACAAACACATCATTCTACTTTGGAATGTCCCAAGGAATACTTAGGTGTCCTTTGAACATTACTTTCAATAAGAGTTTATTTTAACACAAGTGTCTTAACTTACCCAAAACCTGAAATGTCATAAACAAGTTTTATAACACTTCCATGATACAACAATATTTCACAAACATGTTGGCAAAAATAACATTCAAAATAATGCAATCTATATCGCATTACATTAATGAAGTTAGACATCAGTGTAATTTAAAAACATTAGGACTCAGTTCAACAGAGAACTTAAAATGTACTAAGTTGAACATGGTCATATTTCTCCTGCAGGAGAATGTCACACAAATTATACTGAATGCTCCAAGTGAGATCTCGTCTCACCTTTGTCAATTAGGCTTAATACATCAAATATCTAGTACTAAGTGATTTAAACTTTAGTCTAATTTCTTTTGGACATTTCAAAAAATAAGACCTAAGTTGAATTGGAACAGGATATATTTATTCATAAATACTCATCTATCATATTAATGGATTATCTATGAAATCAGACTTAAGCTTTTTAACACAAGACCACTTGGGTCGAAGAAAGAAAATCTAACATTGGCTAGATAACCTTATCTAATAAGGTTTAATGACACACATGCATGAGAAGCAAGGCTTTTGACAAGTAATAATAACTTAACTCTAACTCTTAAAGAATTGCCCATAACTGTCATTTTTAAAAACCAAAGTCATGTATCCTTCAAGAGAATAAAATTTGGCTTTATTTCCAAATTCATTAATCCTTATACTCTCACAGTTGAGTAGTAAATGTGTTAACCTTTAACACACAAAAATGTGTATATTTAATATTGAACATCTTTTCAAAACAACCTCTGAAAACATGTCTATCAAAACTATTCATACGTTATGAAATATTTTAGTAATTTTTTGAGAGAAATTGAATATCTCTCATGATGATAAAAGCACCATATTCCACATAAATAAACATCATTACATTTTAATGCACAAAAATACATTTAATTAAAGTTGAACATGTTTTCAAAAATGACTTTTGAAAAAAAAAAAACATGCCTTATCACTAACTATTCATATATTATGGAATATTTAGTAATAAAGCTTAGAGAAGTGAAATTTCTCTTATAGTGATAAAAGCATCATATTCAGCAAAATTAAATAACATTTAATGTCTCCCACTATTTTAACTGTGATGAGCATCCTATTGTCAATTAGTAGAACTATTCCACTTATATAAGTATTCGCCAAGATTTACAATCTAATTGTAATGAAGAAAAATTATGATAGTGAATCACTATTCAGCTATCAAGGTGTAAATTTGTATTCTCCACCATGAACTTAGTCAATTAGATTTACTTTTTCTCATTTTTCTTCTTTTTGAAACATTTCCAAAATCCCTCAATAACTGACATCCCAAACTAACAAGGAAACTTTTTCCTCTTTAGCTCTAGTCATTATAATTTTCTTGGAACCCCGATGATACTTAACTTTGTAAAGCATTTAGCTTCCTATGACTCCAACACACAATATGTTTTGTCATGTTTTTATCTAGACACATCATATATTATGTAGATAATTACAATAAGCTATAGCTGCAAAGTTTATTCATGAACACTTCAAGAAATGATAACAATTTTTTTGAAAATATTTTCTAAATTAAAAGATAAAATTACGCTACTTTTATGTGTTGATGAAAATTTCAATGTAATATATTTATTAAAATCTTTGACTTATATTGGTAATTAAAACTTTTAAAGAAATAGACATAACTTTGAATTATATAAAATATGCTTATCGATTATATGTAATCTATTATTCATTCTAATTCAGCAAAGAAATGTAAAGATGAACTCATGAATTTGAGTATGAATCTCATTCATATAAATGCAAAATTTCTATTGCTATGATACTCCAATGAGTCAGAATAAAAGCCACCGTAGGGCAGTCAGTCATTCCCTCACTGGATTGAGACATTCTCAACCAAATGTTACATTAGAATAACTTTTTATTCCTATACAATCTAGTTACCATATTTTGGTCAAGAAACCATTAACTTACTTAACAATTTCTTGTAAGTGTACCCTTCATTTTAGATTCTAGAGTTTCACCCCAACGAGGCAACCTAGGAAAAAACTGATTGGGGCAAAAACTAAAGCAATCCTATCCATTTCTGGAGTATGGGTAAAATTTCATGTAAACACCGTCCGTAGGGGTACAAGCAAAGGTATCTCGACGGCGAGCATGAAATTTTACTACAAATCAATGAAGGAGACCGTGGGATGTGTTAAGACACTTCCCTCTCCCACTTACTATAAACACTCTCTCCATTCACCTTGATATTGACCTATACAAACACCATCCATAGGAGGAGACAAGAAAATGTGTCTCAAGGCCAAGGATAGATCTCATCGTATGAACTATTTAGGGAGAAACGTGAAAAGAAAATTGAAATACCATATACATCATTTTACTCCCACTGGGTATTTTACAAATGATGGCTCATAACTTAGGTAAATTAGGCTAATAAATTTATCCAAGTGAATTGTTAACTTGGCCCAATATAACAATTATATTGGATAGTTTAACGATATTGATTCTTGTTTATTAAACACTTTAATAAACCTAAATTATTCATTGCATGCTTATAACATTATTGTCCAATTCACCTTCTAGGTCAGTGATAGGCCAAAACATACGTCATTGGTACGTTTCGAATCTGGTCAAAAGAAAATTTATAATACCGAACTACTCCTATTACTACTAAAACGTAGCAACAGTGGTAAGTCCGAGTCGATCCACAGAGAAGTGTAATTGATTTCGTTAAGTTAATTTTATAACTAGAGCAATCAATGGAGGGTTTTGGTGTGGAAGAGATAAATACATGAAATTGAAATAAGATGCAATGGATATATGAAACGATAATGGATTCATTTATTCTTGGATCAAGTAGTTATTCATTGTAAATTAAATCATTGTTTTCAACCAATATATCATATATTCGAATTATGCATGCATAGCTACCCAATCGATGTGAATAATTAATTAAATCCTTTAATTAAAATACTCATCATCCGTTAACTGACGAGCATTCCACTGAAGACCGTCAGTTGCACTCTTCGCACTATAAATATATTTTTGTGTCCATTGGATATAACCAATTAACAGTACAATGACCCTTCACAAATTGCTCGTAATTACAGTTGGGCCAAAATTATCTTTTGCCCCTGTAGTTACATCTAACTCCTTAAGTACCACTGATCCCTCTAATGAACAATAAATCTTAGTCCAACTATGATTAAATCCCTCTCAGGCCAGGAAAATGGTGTGACACCACATTATTCAAGCCCCGAAATCAGCTTAAATGAGCAATTTATCTACTTACCCCGACATTGGGGAAAGAGTGAATTCCTTCCTATGTAGTTGTGTTCCCAGCTTCCCAACCAGACGAATCCCCAAAATGGTAGGTTTGTTGAGTCCTACGATCTGCCCACTCTCATCCATATAAATCAAAGGTCTACTTTCATAGGCCGGAATTCACAACTGACTCAGGATTCAGGTCATGTTATCTATAGCCATCCTGGTGAAATGTCAGTCTTAATTATGAACGGTGTTAGATAATGAGACTAAACATTTCGTGGTCCAGTCTTATACAAACTTCTTTGTATAGAATATCCCCGCTCACATGTCTCCACATGAATGATCAGGATCAGAACATTTGTAGCACTTTCCAACAATTGTAACATCTACAAAGCGGGCCATACTCCTCTTAGTGTCACCAAGATAAAGTATCCAACCTTATTCATCTACTACGGACCATTTAGGTTATCACTTAAACATGATTCACTCGTATGTATCTACACATATGTTTAAGCTACAAGATAACCTTGGATGTTAATTTATTGTTAATGCAACTAAATAAATAAAATAAAACATCTTCATTCCATAAATAAAATGCTTGTACATTACAATTACAAACTATAGGATCTTACGAGATTTAGGGCATCAACCCCAACTATTTGTCCAGGGTAGATCAACATAGTTCAATCTTTTTTAAAGCCTGAAGTTTTTCATTTATTGCTTGCTACCAAAGAGGGCTAGTACTAGCTTCATGATAAGATGATGGCTTGACTAAAGACAAGATAGTAGAAAGGAAAGTACTCTTGCCTTAATAGAGCGACGAATTGAGGTGACCATAGTAGATTCAGGTTCAGCAGAGGAGACAAACATTAATTCTCGAAGAGCAAAGACAAGAATGGACAAAACAAGCTCAGAGATGGGTAGAGGATCAAAATAGACTATGTTATTAGAATTCAAGGTCGGGGTGGGAAAGTAGGGTCAGATAATGGTGAGTTAGAATCTAGAAAAAGGGTATTAGAGGGATCAATGAAAATGGATGAGAACTCGATAGAGAGACGTTAAAAGAGGAAACACTGAAAAACATACAATGCTCCCGAAAAGTAACATAGTGATAAATATGCAACGATTTAAATATGTGATCCCAACAACGTAAACCTTTATGCTCAGCTCCATATCCAAGAAAACAACATAAACGGGCATGATGTTCAAGTTTGGTGTGTTTACGATGATGTAGAAGGACAAAACAGGCATAACAAACAAACTTTAAGATGAGATTAAGGAGGAGCCCCATAGAGACGTTTAAATGGCGTGAGGGATCGGATTTGCTCTGATTTGTACTGAACGGATCTGAACAGATGTAGACGACACAGATGGCAACAACAATGAGCTCTGATTTCGAATCTGACCCATGAGCGACTAGCAAAAATATTGAATCTGGAAGCATCGATTGGAGATCCGCGAATGGTGAGGTTTAAATCTTCGATGGGAGGTCCTCGCGGGGAGGCGACAAACGGTGTGATGCAGGTCCACGATGGCGCTGTCGATGATGACAAAGATGGGTGGCGGTAACAAAGCTAAACCCTAATTGTGTAGGGCTTTGATACCAAGTAGAAAATTTACTAGTTTTTATTAAGTCAAAGTATATTTTCTTGGTAAATCTCCTAATAAATAGCCTAAATTGTTGCTCAAGATACATATATGGTAACAGATCCCTTCACTTTATTAAATATTTTCGGTGTGAGACAACTATACTTCTAATATTTAGTCAAAGTCCAACATTAACTTCATCTCACGATAGTTCGAAGAATAATCCAACTTCACTCCTGTTTGATTTCATGAGAAAAAAAAAATGACAAGTAATTATGGGTATGATTGAAAAAAAAAAAAAGTCAAAATAGAAAAGACTAAATTGAAATGGTTTGAATAACAACGACTAAATAGAAAAGTTATAGTGTGGAGTTTTGGTTGTATTTATCTAATCTAATATGATACAAATTGGCGATTGAAAGTGTTGAATAACCCACACATGTCAAAAATGTTAGAAATGCCCACGGAATAAATCCTTTTTTCTTTTTTCTTTTTTTTTTTCAAAGGAATAAATCAAATTCTTACCCTCAATTAAAAGTTATAATATGCTCTCCCACGTACCCATCAATCGACCCCCATATTTCAAGATAAATATCCATGAAAAAAGAAAAAGAAAAAAAAATATTATTATTGTAGAAAAAGAAGGTGATATTTATCCATAAAGTCTCCATCTTAGAATGAGAAGCATAGGGGCTTTCTAAGGCTGCCACTTGGCTTAAAGCATTTAATATTATTCTCCCTTAATTATGTTTTCATTTTTGTGTCTATCACTTCATTCTACATAGATACATATCATATAACAAACCTTTTACTTATAATTAATTATCAAATTTTGTTGATAAAAATAAGCATTTAGTGGTAACATAAGGTTTGAATTCTTATATCTTTGTATTTATCTAAAGAAAAAAAAATTTCATTTTATATATTTAACGTTTTAGACTTCAAAAGAATTATCGTAGTAGATGATTATACCACACAAAATAAATATTCTATAAAAGAAAGTAAAAGTTCTTCAATGACTTACATTGTAAATGTTCTATAAGAAAAACTTTTGTAAATTTAGTTTATACATCTAAATATAACTCAATAAATAAAAGGAGTAGATGACTAATAATAGTCAAATAAAAAAGAATGGCAGAATCAGCATATAGGATAGTCTTTGAGTTAGATCGTTGACTCGCTAAGTACCTGAATCTTCGAGCATGGGAAGCTAAGTCATAAATAGTTGCTATTGTAATTGATCAAAAAAGGAAATCTTTAACCGAACCATGGTGATGGAGGTCATAAATAGAATCAACAAATACATGGACCTTATTCACATATCGAGCTTTCTAAACCAATAGATTCGAAAGGATAAGAGCTTACTATCTTAAAGGTTTTTCTTTTTTTTCTTTTTCTTTTTCTTTTTTTTTTTTTTTTTTTTTGGACAATACTAACTTAAAAATTGATGGTTCGATTTATCGCTTCTATTGAAAAGAAAAAAAAAAAAAAAAAAAAAAAAAAAAGACACATGGTATAAAATGTAACGTTTAAGTCATCAATAAGCTTGATTTGGTCTTCGAATCAACATTTCATGCAATAATTCTCAAATAATAATATGGTCAATGTGCAGTACATATGTGCATATTTTGAAAGTGATTTTGAAATGATTAAAATCATTTTTTGTGATGTTCAAATTCAATTCGAATTACACATTTAATTAGTCAAAATCAATTCACTATTTAATTTTACACTTTTAATCACATTTTTCTTATTATTAAAATTGATTTTAAATTAATAAAAATATTTTTTCGAGTGATTTTAAAATTGACAAAATGATATTACATATTTAAGAACCATTCTCAAATGTCATACATACACTACGTTGATTGGACTTAATTAGAAAGATTATATTCAACCTTTTATGGCTTAGCAATCTTGAAATCAAAAAATTCGGTTAAAAAAAACAAAAATGAAAACGAATTATTTTTACTATATCTGAAAATACGTAAATTGGAATTCAAAATTTGAAAATTGTGTTGGGTTGTGAATCTGAAGATTAAGAAAAAGACTAAAATGTTTTTGTAAAATCTAGTATTTTAAGATTAAAATAATTCTAATTTAAAATAAAAATAAATTGTAAAAACTACATCTAAAATATGGGTAGTTATAATTATAGCCTCAAATTTTTAATCGTAAAATTGGATCCTAAACTAAGTGTTAAAATTGAACCCTCAAACTTAAAATAATTGTTGAAATTGGATCCACAAACAATAAAATTGAACCTTCAAACTTATGTAAATATTACCATTAATACAATTATGTAAATTTCAAGGTCCAATTTGATCAAATTTTAATATTAATATAAATTTGAGGGTATAATTTCTAATATTAAAAATTTAATGGTATAATTATAACTGTCACCATACTTTAGTGATAATTTTTATAATTTGGCCTTAAAATAATTAATAATAAGGTATGATTTATTTGAAAGAAACATTTCTGATTGGTTTTTTTTAAGGTTGGATCCCGTGTTTTCTAAATTTTAAAGATAAAATATAAAAACCGTGGAAACGACATTTTTTTTTTTAATATACCTTTTTTTAATTGTTTTTTTAAAATAGTTATCAAATATATTTGTATTTTTTTATTTCTGAAAACATAAAAAACGAAAATGTATCATGGACCAACCAAAAGTCTTAAAACTCTAAGTACATAGACCATATGGACAAATTTATTATAGTATTGATATTTCATTGATAATTACCATATTTACAATGAAGAATGCACCTCGTAAATGTACACAAAACGTGGTATAAATAAGGAAAGTCTAAGACTAAGTCCAACCTGTTAATCGGCCTCTACTTTATTGAAAATTACAACAAACAATATTCCTAAACGGTATACGAAGAAAATTAATTTTTAGAATAGTTTCAACAACGATCTAACTTATGATTTAATCTTCGAAAAGAAAAGGAATATTTTTTTTATCTTTTTAAATTTGAATAGAATTTCTATTTGATCTCTAAATTTTAAAATTTTGTATTTTTACTTTTTAAATTTCAAAAATCCTATAATTTTAGAGTAACGGTTAATTATTTTTAGTCTTCGATTTTAGCTTTCAATTAATTAATTAAAAATACTAATTATGATGTGGAATTTTTATTTCAATTTTAGTATTGACAAAAAAAATTATTGAAAGCCATCTTAATCATAATTAATGCAATCATTTTAAATTAATTCATATATTTTTAAAAAAAAAAAAAACTAAAACTAAAAGTAAGCATAACCAAATGGAAGCTAAGTGATAAAATATAAATTTTATTAATTAGATAAAATCATACATTTTTTTTAATAAAAATGAGATATTTTTGTTACTTTTATATTATTAATTAGGATATATCATTCTTAAAAACCTGTGTCTTTATAACAAGTGGAGAATTGTATATTAGTTAGAACCTTTTAATTGATTTTGATCTCGAGGCAAACTTCTTATCCCTTTTTCTTGAATATTTGTTGCATTTATACAGGTGTTACCATCTCACACAAATGGATATCAGGTTATAAGAAGCATTAGGAGAAAAGTATTATTTATAAATTGAAATAAAGTTTAATTTATCAAAACAAAAATAATAAAATAGGCATTGTATTATGTGTCAATTAAACATTTTGTAGCTGTTGTTAGTGGGTAATAAAAAGAACCCAAATATATATATATATATATATATATATATATATATGAATCTATTGGATGCTCCAATCCCAATTAACAACAAATGATGAAATGATAATGAAGCAAAGCATCACAAAGGAAATTGGAAGAATATCTTGGAACCCCATTTTGTACTTTCATCTTTATAATTAATTTTATCTTTCACTAAATTAAAACCAAAAACATTGATTAGCTTTCATAAACAGATTGGATAGTAGGGTTTAAATATGGGTCCCAAAAACTAATTTGGATTAATTAGACTATCATTTCCCTATAATTTTGTATCAATCATTCTGTTTTTCTTTTTTTAACCTAACTTTTAATTTAATGCTTTTGCTTTTGGTCCAAAAGCATGCAAAGGGGGGATTCATAGAAAATATCTAAGGGTTTCTTTGTATAGAAAATGCAAAGAGAAACCCTAATTTGTAATTAGAAACCTAATTAGTATATATCCCAACCAAAAGTAAATTTCCAAATTAAAGTGGGACAATCCTCAAGGTAACATCAACCTAAAAGTGAAAAGAAAGAGGGGTTTTCCCAATTAATCAATTAAACTATTGGCAGTTGGGTTTTTGTTGCTATCAACTTTAACTATATATAA
Organism: Benincasa hispida; assembly: GCF_027475165.1. NCBI lineage: Eukaryota > Viridiplantae > Streptophyta > Magnoliopsida > Cucurbitales > Cucurbitaceae > Benincasa > Benincasa hispida. The sequence continues at coordinate 62,434,774 of NC_143481.1, read as the reverse complement.
GATGATTATGATTACTAATGAGTTGAAGTAACACTTTGATTGGCACATAAACTTGCAAGTGGAAGATTTGTTGTATATGTTAATTATGAATTCTTGTATATATGTTAGGTTAAAACTTAAATTAATAATAATAATTATTATTATTATTATTATAACAAACCCTTCCTACATGGATACAAAAAGCTCTAAAGCTCGTTGATTGATTGAGCATGAGCTTGTGGAAGTCGTTACTCTCATGAACATTATTTTTCTATAGTTGAGGAATCAGGATTAATTTATTCTTTTTAAATTGAAACATCGTGCATTGTGACTTTTTGTGATTCGTCGCAAGCAGAATGTAACGTTTTATTCGTTTGTTGCATCTTGTGATGTTTTTAAAGATCGTTGTAAAAAAACATTCACTTACTAGGTTTTAGTGACAAATGTTTGCAACGAATGGTTTTCATTGCTAAAAAGTATTTGTCACAAAAGAAAATAGATTTCGTGACGAATTTTGTTCATCATTTAAGACCAAATTTCTTGTAGTGAATTCTCTAAAACTTAATTGAAGGTCAAGATTGTTTCAGCAACGAAGTCAAATATTTGTTGATGACATTTGTTAGTTTTCTATTGAATTTGTAATTTGATGCTCACGGTCTAAGCTTGTCATGATCGAAAAAACTAATGTTTCTAATATTTAGTTAGAAGATCGCACTTCTTGTTACCTTTGATTGTGTAACTCGATAATTAGTCCTTAGAATTCTATATTACTTTAAAAAAATCGTCATGTACTAAAAAAAAAGACACTATTTTTTTTTTTTTTTTTTGAAAGAAAAGAGAGAGAAAAAACAATTTTGGTTAGAATAATGATAATTTAAAATATCATGGGACTAGATCCCATGTGGCCCATTTTGGTGGTAGCTTTCGACTTTGTAATTTCATAATTAATTAATCATAAATTACATTAGTGGTTCGAACTCTAAGGAGTATGATTTTTCTTTAAGCAAACAAAGATTATTTAATTTTGTTTATTAATGTATTTTATATGCCCAAATATTTGAAAGCACATCTAGTTAGTGGGACAAGTGTTGAGTTTTCAAACAAATCTAAAAAATTTTAAATAAAACAGTTAAGAAACTTAATTAAAGCTCCAAATAAATAAGTATAAGATGTAATAAATTTATTTTTTATATATTGATTCCTGTCTTGATAATATAGATCAAGAAAAATAGTTACAATTAAATCAAAATGATTGTGTTGAATATTGAAATGGATGCAAAACTTAATTTGTGCCACATATGATGGAAGGGATATATTCCAATGTGGGTGTCATTATCAATATCATAAAGTGAGAGAAAAAAAATATATTGATGTCACTAAACCCAACATGTAATCTCACCACATTGTGCTGAAATGATGCTGTCCAGCTGAATAACAATTTCATCATTGGTTTTTTTGTAATATTAAATGAAGGGACAGCTAAGTACCATCTTCTATAGTTTTCACCATAATTTATATATAAATACATATAAATCCTAAAATATATAATAATTAATAAAATTCACAAATCGTTGAGTTTAAAAAACCGTCGAAGAGGTTAAACATCTACTAAACATAAAATAGAAAGTTGAATGATATATTAGAATCTTTTTTAAATTTACAAAAACCTATATTGTTTGACACAAATTCGAAGGTTTTAAGACTAAACATGTAATTTAGCATACTGAACATTGAATTAAAGTTGGTGTAAGGCATAATATACATCTTTAGATAATGATCTTATAGCAATGGATTTTGCGAGAACGGTCAATTTTATTTTCAAGAAGAGGAAAGTAGAATTGTCATAAATTTGATTTAGAGGGTGAAAATGAGCACTTAAAATATGCTTAGATTATTTGCAAATAAAAGATCTAGGGTTCGAGATCTTTTGTATATAAAAAGTTGTTAACACCTCACAACACTCATTCAAAAAAATAAAATTGTTAACTTTCAGAATATGAATATTATAAAATAAATATTTTTATGGGAATTTTTATAAATAAAAAAATAAGGAAAACTATTTACATAAAATAGTAAAATTTTAATCTACTTTGATAGAAGTTGATAGAAGTTTATAAGTATTTATCAGTATTTTTTTATTATTTCTATAAATAATATGACAGTGAAAATTTTTCTATTTTTATTTTTATTTTTATTTGTAAATGTCTTATCATTATAATTAATATAAATAATTAAAAAAATTAAGAAATCAGCGCCTTGAATCGGCCCTAGTTTACAACGAAGGAAACCTTTTTTTTTTTTTAAGAATAACATTTGGTTTATTACTTTTTTTTTAAGTGAAAACATTATCAAGAGGACAAAATATTTATTAGTTTTTAATTTTTAAAGAAGTGAAATGTTATGGGGAAAATGGGTTTTTTATTTGATGTCTTGAAAAGGGAAACTTTTTTTTTTAAGTGTAACATTTGGTTTATTAATTTTTTAAAGTGAAAACAATATCAAGGGGAAAAATTATTTATTAGTTTTTAAATTTTAAAGAAGTGAAATGTTATGGGGAAAATGGGTTTTTTTATTTAATGTCTTGAAAATATCCATAAATGGTTTAAAAAGAAAATCCCAAAACAAAAATCCTTTTGAGAGAGATAAATAATAAACTTTACAGCTCAACAAAATGTAATGATATGGATAACAAAGTAACTCATCTAAAACTATATCCTAATTAGACTTATAAGGTTCGGTCAATATTGGAAAATTCCCTTATAAAATGTCAAATTACATGTTCACAATTATTAGAAAAATTGTTGAATATATTATGATATTGTAATAATAAATACATATCCATTGCTTAGTGTCCTAAAAGCCATGTGTCATCTTTCATATTGTCCATGTGTCTTGTAGTTATTCATATTTGGTATCCATATAAGTCTACATCCTACTTGTCACTTTGTCTATGAATAGTGGCATTTGGTGGATCTTAAAATCACACACCCATTGGTAAGAAATCCACTTCAAATTCCACTAAATTTTATAATTTTAGTTATTTCATGATTTTAGTTTTTATTTATTTTAAATTATATTTTATTATTATTATTATATTATAGTTTCTCCATACATGTATTCCCGTTGTGCTCTTCAATTTCACAACATGTTATCAGCACGAGCTCATATCGTTTTCTTCGCTAAAGGAAAGTCTTGAAGATATGTTGGTTTTTCCTTCTTCGTTAGAATTAATAAATGAAATGTTATTTTGCATATTTAGTACATATTAAATTTCTAATATAAATATAATTTTTTGGGATAGTGTTTTCATGACAAATCTTACAAAATTAGAATTCACAGCCCTTGACATTAATGGCAATAATTATTTATCATGGGTGTTCGATGCCGAAATTCACCTGGATGTTATAAACTTGGTAGAAACAATTAAAGAATAAAATATGACACCCAGTTGGGACAAAGCAAAAAATATGATTTTCCTTCGTCATCATCTTCACGAGAGATTAAAAAATGAATATCTTACAATAAAAGATCCCCGTATCTTGTGAAAAATTTTGAAAAAAAGGTATGATCATCAAAAGACAGTTGTTCTTCCTAAAGCCCGTTATGAGTGGATGCATTTGAGGCTACAAGATTTCAAACAGTAAGTGATTGCAATTCCGCATTATTTAAAATCAGTTCAAAATTGTTGTTATGCGGAGAAAAAATTATTGATGCTTATATGTTGGAAAAGACATTTTCTACATTTCATATTTCGAATATGCTCCTACTAGAATGTTCACGGGGCAAGGTCGGGCCAGGGATGTCATTCCTCATCCCCGTCCTTGTCCCTCATTTCATTCCCTATCCCCGTGAAATTTCCTACGGGGATCGGGACAGGGATTCCCTGCGGGTAATTCGCGGGGATCGGTTTCCCCGCGGGGAATTTTTTCCCATTACTTTTTTTTTGTAAAAAGCCAATTAATTTAAATCATTAATATGAGAAAATTTTAATTAAATAATTAACTTTATCACTAAATTATTTATTATTGTTAGTTTTATATGAAAATTTGAATTTAAAGATAAATTACTCAAATTTTGGCCTAAAAAAACTAATTAATTTTTTTAGTAGAAAGAAATAAATATAAATCAAATTATTCACATATATAATCTAAATTTAAACATTCAATTTAAACATATTCATTATCTTTTCGAATAAATAATCAAATTTGAAATTTAAATGTAATACTTATATAAAAATAATAATAACATAACATTAAATAACTATACTAAATAAATATGTAAAAGCAAATCGGGGCAGGGATGGGAAACGGGGCGGGCCCCGTCCCCATGGGGAAATTGGACATCTCTAGCTCCAGCAGCAGGAATATCGAGAGAAATGTTTTAAACAGTATTCTGAATTAATTTCATGTTTTCTCGTAGTTGAACAAAATAACGAGTTATTGATAAAAAAAATCATGAATATCGACCAATCGAAACGACACCATTCCTTGAAGTGAATGTTGTGAATTTTAATAATAATCGTGGTCAAGGTCGTGGTCGCGGTCGAGGTCGTGATCGTGGCAGATGAAGAAATAATTATTATTTTCATGGTGGTCATTCTAATAATTTAAATTTCAAAAGAACTACACAAAATGATGATCACAGAGGAAAAGTTCCACAAGATAAAAGTTCAAAAAGTTGAAAATAAATGTTCCGATGCGGAATGACTGGGCATTCATCACGTACCTGTCGTACGTCAAAACATTTAGTTGACTTGACCTTTATCAAGCCTCCCTGAAGGAAAAAGAGAAAAATGTGGAAGCAAATTTTGCATACCAGAATAATAACATATTTGACCCATCCCACATGATAAATTTGGATGTGGCGGACTTCTTTGAATCTCTTGAAGAGAAGATTGGCATAGTTTGTGGAACACCAAGTGTTTCTTTTGATTTTGAGAATATCTAGACTTAATGTTTTTATTTTCTTTTATCTATCTTCATTTTTTTTAGTAACTTTTGTATATTTTAAGTGTTGTTTTTCTTATTGTAATTATTTTCTTTTAATGAAGAAACATGGAATATTTTCATACGTTGGGTATTTGAAAAATGAGCAAAGAAGATCTATGTTTGGCAGAGAGCAACTACACACACAATACTTACAAATAAAAATTACCTTTTCAAATTGACAATGTTGAAAACAAAAGTAAATACAATATTAGGTTCTGTAAACTTGATCGAAGGTTTTGGAAAAGCAAATATTATTTTGCCTAGAGGAACAAAATTTACAATTGACAATGCATTGTTCTCTAGTCAATCAAAGAGAAATATTCTAAGTTTTAAAGATATACGTTACAATAGTTATCATACTGAGACTGATAGTAAGAACAATGTGGAATATCTATATATCATATCCACTGTCTCAAATGAAAAACGTATATTGGAAGAGTTGTCTGTTTTTTTGGATTGTATTATACTCATATACGAGTAATTGAAACATATGCAACAATGAACTTGAAGTTCATGAATCCAGACATTTGGCATGATCGATTGGGTCATCCAAGATCTATAATGATGAAGAGAATTATTGAGAATTCAAACGAACACTCATTGAAGAACCAGAAGATTCTTCAATCTAATGAATTATCATGTGATGCGCTCTCAAGGAAAATTGATAATTAGACCATCACCAGCTAAAGTGGGATGAATCACCTGCATTTTTAGAACGAATTCATGGTGATATATGTGGACCTATTAACCCACCAAGTAGACCATTTAGATATTTTATAGTATTAATAGATGCATCCAGTAGATAGTCACACATGTGCTTATTATCAAGTCGAAATCTTGCATTTGCAAGATTACTTGCTCAAATAATTTAGTTAAAAGCACAATTTCCTGATTATACAATTAAGACCATTCGTCTTGATAATGTTGGTGAATTTACATCCAAGCTTTTGATAATTATTGTATGTCAATTGGATAAGTGTTGAACATCTTGTAGCTCATGTTCATACATAAAATAGTTTGGCAGACTTATTCATAAAACGTTTGCAATTAATTGCAAGACCATTACTTATAAGAGCTAAGCTTCCTTCATCTATATGGGGATGTGTTATTTTCCACGCAACGTCACTTGTATGCATTAGGCCAGTATCTTATCATAAGTACTCACCGTTATAATTAGTTTATGGTCATGAACCAAATATTTCTCATCTGAGATTTTTAGATGTGCAATATATGTTCCAATTGCTCTACCATAATGCATTAAGATGGGTTCTCAAAGGAGGTTAAGAATATATATTGGATATGATTCTCCATCAATTATCAAATATTTTGAACCCCTAACGGGTGATGTATTTACTACACGATTTGCTGATTGTCATTTTAGTGAGACAAATTTTCCAACATTAGGGGGAGAAATTAAGAAGTTGAAAAAAGAAATTACATGGAATGCATCGTCGTTGTCTCAATTAGATCCCCATATAGATCAATGTGAACTTGAAATTCAGAAAATAATTTATTTACAAAATATAGCAAATCAACTACCATATGCATTTATAGATGCAAAGAACGTAACTAAATCACATATACTATATGCAAATATTCCATCAAAAATTGATATCCCAACACATCAAGTTGTCACTAATGAGTCTAGAATACGCTAGAGAAACGTGGTAGACCAGTGGGTTCCAAAGATAAAAATCTTTGAAAAAGAAAAATAATTAATAGTCAAGAAGACTTAGCTGAGGATGTAAATACCCATGAAGTAATATCTTTGACATGACTAGTGAGGAAAGTGAAAAACCTAAAGATAATAATAAGATTTCAATAAACTATGTCATGACAGGAAAATGATGGAATCGTACTAATGTAATTATTGACAACATTTTTGCATATAATATTGCTTTTGATATTATATCTAAAAATGAGGATCCTAAATCAAAATCTGTTGAAGAATGTCGATATAGAAAAGATTGACTTCAGTGGAAAGAAGCAATCAAGGTAGAATTAAACTCACTTTCAAAACGTCAGATTTTCGGACCAGTAGTCCGAACAACAAAAGATGTTAAAATTGTGGGATACAAATGGGTATTTATGAGGAAAAGAAATGAAAATAATGAGGTCACAAGATATAAAGCAAGACTAATTGCACAAGATTTTTCACAAAGATCTGGTATTGATTATGAGGAGACATATTATCCAGTGGTGGATATAATTGTGCTAAGATATTTAATTGGCTAAACTGTGTATAAAAGTTTGGATATGCATCTTATGAATGTAGTCACGGCATATTATATGGATCTCTTGATAATGATATTTATATGAGAATCCCAAAAGGATTTAAGGTACTTGAAACATATACATCAATTTTCTAAGAATGGTATTCAATAAAGTTACAGAGATCACTATATGGATTGAAACAATCAGGACGGGTGTGGTACAATTGCCTGACTGGATATTTATTGAAAGAGAGATATCAAAATAATTCAATATATCTGTGTGTTTTTATCAAGAAATCACAATCAGGATTTGCTATTATAACTGTATATTTGATGACTTGAATATAATTGGAACTGCTGAAAAGCTTTCAAAGACAATAGAATATCTTAAGAAAGAATATGAGATGAAAGATCTCGGAAAAACAAAATTTTGCCTTTGTTTGGAAATTGAGCATTTAGCAGATGAAATATTTATTCATCAGTCAACTTATACTGGAAAAATTTTGAAAAGATTTTATATGGACAAAGCACATCCATTAAATATTCCAATGAAAGTCCATTCATTGGATATAAAGAAAGATATATTTTGACCTCGAGAAGATAATGAAGAATTTCTTGGTCTTGAAGTACCATATCTTAGTGCAATTGGTGCACTTATGTATCTTGCTAATAATACAAGACCAAATATTGCATTTTCAGTAAATTTATTAACAAGATATAGTTATTTTCCAACAAAAATATATTGGAATGGAGTTAAGCATATACACCGTTATCTTCAAGAAACAATCGATATGGATTTGTTTTATTCAAATAAATAAAATTTTGATCTAGTTGGTTCAGATTATCTGTTCACATATGGAGGAACTACTATATCATGGCCCCTTCCTCAAATCATGCTGAAATTCTTACAATTCTAATCGAGAATGTGTATGGCTAAGATCAATGATTCAGCACATTCATGAAACATATGGCTTGTCTTCTAATAAAAACCCTCCAATAATATATATATATATATATATATATATATATATATATATATATATATATATATATATATATTTTGTTGTAAAATTGAAGAGTACAACAGGAACACAGATATGGAGAAAATATAATGTAGTAATAAGAATAAAATATAAATTAAAATAAATTAAAACTAAAATCATGAAATAACTAAAATTATAAAATTGGATAATAGAAAATTTAGTGAATTTTGAAGTGGATTTCTTATCAATAGATGTGTGATTTTAAGATCCACCAAATGCCACTATTTATAGGCAAAGTGGCAGGTAGGATGTGGATATATATGGACACCAAGCATGAATAACTATAAGGCACATGGACAATATTAAGGATGACACATGGCTTATGGGACACTAAGCAATGAGGATCTATTTGTTATACAATATTCATAATACTCCCCCTTAGATGCCCATACATATATAAAATATAAACATAATGGGAAAAAACCCTAGTGAAGGAAAAATAGTACATATTTTATATAATACATACTCCTAAAAGAATATAATTGTATTTACTCCTCCTTATGAAAACATCACTTAAGATCTCTGAGTCGTCGCATTCCAATATTGTGCACCAATTTTTCAAAAGTTGCGGTTGGTAATGCCTTTGTAAATAAATCTGCCAGATTATTTTTCGAACAAATTTGTTGTACAGTGATGTCGTCATTTTCTTCAAAATCATGAGTATAGAAAAGCTTCGGTGAAATATGCTTTGTTCTATCTTCTTTAATAATCCTCCTTTGATTTGGGCTATACAAGCTGTGTTGTTTTCGTAATTCTAATTATTAGAGAAGAATCAAGATATGATATTAAAGAAAATCCATTATGGAATAATTGTAGCATTTTAAGGTTTCTTCATCTTGCCCAAGTTTCGGGGTAACTTTATTGTTTAAGGCTTTAATGGTGATTGTTGTGATATATAGGATTAGGGAGGTTTGTTTATATTTCCTATTAATATGGAGGCGTTTGCGATGTTGAAGTGTTTATCCCTTGCTATTGATAAGGAGATGGATGTTGTTTTCATTTCTTCTGACGGCAAGTTGTTGGTTAATATGCTTAATCTATCTTTGGATCAGTATTTAGAGGTCCGCCCTGCTGTGGAGAGTATTTGGCATCAAGCTTCTCTTTTTTTTAGAATGCCAGTTTTGATTTGTGCATCGGGAGTAGAATTCTTGTACTCATGAGCTGTGATAGTACCAAAAATTTGTTATCCTAGTACCTCTATTCTTGCCCATTTATGATATTTAAGGGTCGTTTCTTTCATGGGCATCCTAGATTCTAATGGAGTGTGCATCTAGATTACCATGTTTGTTTTACGGTATTGTAAGTGTTGGGATTGATGTCCTAAATCTCTCTTTCTCTTGTATTCATATAGTTTATAAATTTTGTATAAACAAATTGTTATTTATTAAAATAATTGTTATTTTATGACCATACACTCAATCCAATAAACTAAGATCTTAAGCTATTTTATGTAATTTAAATATGCAGTCTATAGTAGATGGATAAGGTTGGATACCTTATCCTTGTGACACTATGGATACGGCCAACTTTGTAGATGTTACAAGTATTACAAAGTGTTACAAATGATTTGATCTTGATCATTCATGTGGAGACATGTGAGCGAAGATATCCTATACAAAGAGTTTGTATAAGATCGGACCACAAAATGACTAATCTCATTATATCACGTCGTTAATAGTAGGGACTTACATTTCACCAGGATGATCATAGGTGACATGACCTGAATCCTAAGTGAGTTGTGAACTCCTGCCTATGAATGTGGTCCTTTGATTTGCATAGGTGAGAGTGGCCAGATCGCCAACTTAATATGCCTACCATTTTGGGATTCACCTGATTGGGGAGTTGGGAACACAGCTACACAAAACGGAATTCACTTCTTCTTTGATGTCGGGGTAAGTAAATAAATTGCTCTCTTAAAAGTTGATTCTGGCGCTTGAACAATGTGTTCACACCCACTCTTGGCCAAAGAGGGATTTGGTCATAGTTGGACTATGACTTATTATTCATTAGAGGAATCAGTGGTAGTTAGATGTAACTACAGGGGCAAAACGATAATTTTGGCCCAGCTGTACTTGCGAGCAATTTACGAATGGTCATCGCATTGTTGACTGGTTATATTCAATAGACATTGAAATATATCTGTAGTGTGAAGAGTTGCTAGTCTTTAGTGGAGTGATAGACAGTTAATGAATTTTGGGTAATTTAATTAAAGAGTTTAATTAATTATCCATGTACCATTGGACTTCAATCTACGAGTTCATAAGGTCCCCTGCAGCTCAACAGAGATTATTGAGAATTATTTTTGAATTAATTTGAATCGTTCAAATTAATTGAGGGAATTAATTCTACGTGATATAATAATTAAATTAATTATATGTGATATAATTAATATAATGTATTTGATACGTTATAATATAAAGTTTATTTGAAAAGAATGGGTGGTTACAACTCCCTCCCCTTAATTTCTCTCAATCAGAGGAAGGGGTTGTTCATTTTTTACGATTCATTCATCTTCTTCCCTTAATCTCTGAATGTCAAAGTAATTCTCTCTGTTTTTTTAAAAAACACACACACACACACAAAAGAAAAGTTATCTTCTTCTCCTCTCTCAAATTCTCTCCTTCTTCCCAAAACTCAGAGCCCGCAACTCCTAGATTCTTATTCTCAAGAGAATACAGAGTTGGCCTCTTGGTGGTGGTCATTTGGTTTTGTTGGAAGTTTTTAGAGATCGAGATCTAGGTCGAAATGTTTGTGATCGGATCGAGGGAATACGTGAAGAATTTTGTCTTCAAGAGTAAGCTTCAATTCTTCTCTACTTCCGTTTTCAGCATGCTGTAAAATTATAATGCATAAATGTTTTTGTTCTGTAAATTTGGGATTCTATGAAAAATAAAATTGGGACGATCTCGCTTCCAGTGCAGAACTTTACCGTTTCTTAAGTGAGATGTCCTGGCATCTAAAATTTTCGAGTATCTTAGGATGCCTGGACTAAGGGCATCTGGAGAGTTTTGGTTGCCCTCTTGAAACATGGGTTTTCCAGATTTTCGAGTTGAGGGCATCCCCATTTTACTTTTTTATCCTTCCATTTTATTTTATTTTACATATATATATATATTAATCTTCATTTGCATCATGTAATTAAAATAAATACTGCCATCCATGTATATAACATATTTTTTGTTATATCATAATTCTTATTATTTTTTAGAAATATATTCAAATTTAAATTTAATTAATATTTATTTTATAAAAATCTTAAATTATGATATATTATTTTGTTGAGAAAAATAATATATAAAAATAATATAAATTGTATTAATTTTAAAAGAAATTCAAATTGATAAAAATAACTATGTTATATAAGTTCAAATTATATCAAATTACTTATAAAGTAATAAATAATCGTAAGGACATTCTTGGAACTTTATGTAAATTTAAGACATTCCCGAGTAGATATCCTATGAAATAAACACAATTATCAAAATACTCTCAAATATCTGCAAAAAAATATTCCTATAAAATAAACACGGGAATCTAAAGATGTCAGACATCTATAATTCTTAATATATATAATTTCAGCCATCTAAGATTCTGGTTATCTACATTCCAAAACAAAACGACCCCTTAATGTGTTTAAATGTTTATATTTATAGGATCTCGAGTTATACAAGCATTTCGGAGTGTTTTAGGATATTCGGGATTAATTCGGAGAAATTATGAGCTAAAAGGGCATCTGAGGCTTTAAACAGAAGAGAAAATGACAAAAGCGCCCCCAGGCGAGAGCCCACGGCACCCTACAACGTCGGGGCATGGCGCTCTTCACAAAATGCTAAAAATGATGCAGCACCGTGGCACTGTCCTGTAGTGTCATGGCGCCGTCGCGCAGTTATAAAAACTACACTTTGATTTTTAGGTCATATCTTTTGATCCAGTGACCATTTTGGGCAAATGACCACTTCTTTTCTTTGTTTTTTCATTCTCTATTCATATACAGCATTAGATTTTAAAGTTATTTCCATTTTTTTCTATAATCAAGTCACATGATGTCAGATATGTCGATTATGTGCTAAGGTATCTCATTCTAGCTTGAGTTTTAAGATTTATCTCTATTTTCATGTACTTGTGAGTTTTCAAATCGATTTTGATTGTGTTTGCTAGATTCAATTCTGATTTGTATTATATTTTTTAGGTTTATGTCCTAAAGCTCGTAATTTTTTAAATAAACTATTTATCTATTAATAAAAATAAGTTGTTGTTTTATGTAATTATCATTTGCATGACATTATCCAATAAATCAGAAAAGGTTATTGTATGAAATCTTGAATATGTATATAGTTAACATACAGGTGGTTCATGTTTAAGAAATAATCTAAAGGTCTATAGTATATGGATAAGGTTGGTGCCTTATCTTGGTGACACTATAAATACGGCCCACTCTATAATAGTTACAAATGGTTTGATCCAAACCGTTCATGTGGAGACATGTGAGTGAAGGTAACTTATATAAAGAGTTTGTATAAGACTGGACCCTTAAATATTTAATCTCTCTTTGTAAATCTGTCAATTGATGAGATTAATATTTCAAAGGATGATCATATGCGACTCGATCTAAATCCTAAGTGATTTATGAACTCTTGTCTGTGAGATCATTCCTTTGATTTGCATGGATGAGAATGACCCAAGTTGTCGACTCAATAAGTCTACCATTTTGGGGACTTGACTAAATGAGGAGCTGGGAACATAACTTCACAACAAACGAGAAGCTGGGAACATAACTTCACAAGATGGAATTCACTCTTTCTCATATAGAGTAAGTAGATGAGTAGTTTTTTAAGTGTTGATTTCGGGTCTTAAACAAAGGGATCTCGCTTTCTCACTGGTCCGAGAAAGACTTGGTTTATGATTAGATCATAAACAAATTGTTCATTAGAGGAATCAATGAGAATTAAGGAAATGCTGTAATTACAAGGGTGAAACGGACACTTTGACTCAGCTGTAATTATGAACAACTCGTGAAAAATCGACTTGTTTATATGGATTATATCTATGGACATACTTTGTCCTACATTGCATGAGAGTTTAACAACAGATCTATAGTGGTTTACCCTGTAGTTAATAAATTGAGGTTAATTTAATTAAAGAGTTTAATTAATTAATCTTGAATCATTGAAATTTATAATCTGTAGGTCCATAAGGTCCCCGTGCTAACTCACCATGGACCAACAATGGTCGATTATGATTGAAAGAAAATTTGAATTGTCCAATTTTTTTAGAAAAAATGTTATTTGTATTGTATACGATTAACCTATAACTTGTTTATTTGAATGGGATTCAAATAATAACTAGGAAAATTATTTCAAATAGTAAACTGTTGAAAATATTTATAAGATATAGCAAATTTTTCAAATTATCAATGATAGACACTGATAGACTTCTATCAGTATCTATCAATATCACTAATAGACACTGATAGAAGTCTATCAGCGTCTATCATTGATAGTTCTAAATTTTTGCCATATTTTGTAAATATTTTGATTTATTTTTCTATATTTAAAAATAGCCCTAATAACTATAAAATATGGAGAATTAATTTATTTGAATATGATTCAAATAATTAATTATTTATTTAGATGTGATCCATATAAATAGGTTATTTAATTTAAATAAAATTTGAATTAAATAATTAGAGGAAGAATGAATTAATTTATTTGAATTAGATCCAAATAATTAATTATTCAATTTTGATAAAATTCAAATTACAGATTCTGCCAGAGATAAATATTTAAATATAAATATTTAAACCATTTAATGTGAGATATTATTTGGATAGATATTTATTAATATTATATATTATTAACTATTTAATTTAAAATCTCGCAGAAGGGTTATCGCAATAGGATTTAGAATAACTCATAGAGTTCTATAAATACGGTCCTTGGGAACCCTTATAGAACATAGAATAATCTCTACGATTACTCTGAAACTCTCCCTCTAGAAATTCTCCCAATTCTCTAAGAACCATTTCCCACAAACTGGATCTAGTCATAGTAAGGAAGACCTCGTAGAATTAGAAGAATTCAAGGAGACTACCAGTTTCAAGAGGAGTTTTTCACTGTGTCACGTATCGGCAATAGTATGGTTTTTAACCTCTTCTTGTTTACTTGTTTTTTTAATTGTGTCAAGAAATCAAAGAAAGCAATCACACTCTTCCATCGGAATTCAAATCCTTTCAATATTATGGTCATATTATCAACGCTTGTAGATTTTATGGTTATTGCTTTGGATTAATTTTGATGTTTGACATTTAATCTTATGTTGATGGCTAAGAAGTGATAGGTCAGGGTAACTTGCGAATCGAATGCGATAAGTATTGTTCTAACCAACCTAAGATTGAATCGCATGAATATTTAATTAGGCGATAGAAAAAAATTTTATTTTATTATATTATCAATAAAAAAATCAATCCCTAATTATTCAAGTATTTGACTTGAAAAAAACTATAGTAAATTTTCAATTATGGAAAAAGACACCAAATTTAATAAAAATAAAGATGGTGAAATAAAATATTGAACAAATTTAATTACAAGCCTATAGACTCAATTTTTTTTCATTTTTTGTGTGAGAAACTTAGAGTTTACTCATTAAGTATTTTATTGAAACCGAAAGTTTCCTTTGCCATTTTTGCTAGAGGTTTTAGAGTTTCTATAGCTGGTTAAGCTTTCTATTGAGAGCTTTTTTGGTATTATATCTTACTACAAACGAAAGCTAAGAGAAAAGAAGATAAAATCAAACTTCTAATCATGTTTGGTGTGAACTTGTATATGCATTTGATACAATATTTTTATCTTACCAATAGAATTGTGAACGGATTATTCATAATAAGTACAGGTAGACAAAAAAAAAATAGTTCACTATAGTAAGCATGGTTACATATCAGATGTTAGACATGCTCAATGGAAAACAAATTTAAAAGTGGAATAAAAAAATTGTTGATGGAGAGAATTGATAAGCATTGTGGTAAATTAGTTATCCTACAATATGATGTGTGGTTACTTTCTAACTTTTATCAAACAAGATAGTGTGCTTCATTGAGAAGATGAGACCAAAAAAAAAAAAAAACAACAACAACAACATGTTTCCACTCTTCTCTGAGTATAGATGACGTACAAGAAATGACAACATATTATTATATCGATGTGAGATAGTTGCAGCAAAATTCTAACAGTTAAATTTTGGTTTTTAATCAAATGCCTTGAAAATATGCATAAATGGTTTAAAGAAAATCCCAAAAGGCAAAACTCTTTTAAAGACGAGACTTTCTAAGAAATTGCTATGAAAACAAGAGAAAATTTATAAAAGAAAAAGAAAAAATAACACATATGCTTTATAAGGTTCCGTCATAGGAAAAACTCCTTATAAAATTTAGAGTTACATGCTCGGGGGGTGTTTGACTCACCAACGTGAGTTGAGTTGAGTTGGTATATTATACCAACTCATTGTTTAGCCTGGGGTGGAGTTGAGTTGGTATATTTTACCAACTCACCCCAACTCTCCCTTCTTCCCATATTTTCAATGGCTCCACCCATCGGCGACCGTCACACTCTAAGAACTAACTCCGAGCTCCGACAACCACCTCTGATGACAACTCCAACGACCAACCCTGGGCTCCAACCGATCACCTCCAATGACAACTCTGGTGACTAACTCCAAGCTCCTACAACCACCTCCGATGATAATTCCGACAACGAAAATCCAGACTCCGACAACCACCTCCGATGAAAGCTCCAGCGACCAACTCCAAGCTCTGACAACCTTCACGCGACCAATTCTGACAACTAATTCTAGCCTTCGACAACCACCTCCGGTGACCCCACTCTGACGACCACCTTCGCGCTACCAACTCCGACGATCAATTGGCTCCGACAACAAACTCCGATTACCAACTCCGACAACCACCTTCGTAGGCTCCGACAAACCCCTCCGACTACAAACTTCGATGAAAATCACCTTCGATGATCACCTTTGAGCGAGCAACTTCGATGGCTAACTCGTGGCTTCGATAACCACCTTCGACGAAAAACCCCGACAACCAACTCTAATACCATCTTCATGTGACTAACTTCAAACTCCAACAGTCACTTCCGACTACAATCTCCAGCGAAAATTATATTTGATAGTCAACTTCAACGACTACTTTCGCCCGAACTCCAAAATTTGAAAACCACCTCCAATGACAAATTTCGACAACCAACTCCAATACACCTTCATGTGACCAATTTCGGGCTCCGATAACCACCTCCAACTACAAACTTCAGCAAAAATTATTTTCGAGAATCAACTTTGACAACCAGTTCCGACTACTGTAACACTGATGACTATTAAAGTATGTTATAAGGTTGTTGATTATATAAAATGGTTATTTTTCTACATTAAGTGTAATATTTATACGTAATGAATTCACATATCAAACGAGTGTAAGAATATTTAGACGAAAAGTATGTATGTAGTTGAAAAATGTTAACATATAACAAAAAAACCATAAAAGGAAAAAAAATTTCTGGAATATTTTCTAGCAAGAATTAGTGAAAAATAGAGATTTGTTCTCTGGTGATCCTCCAAATTTATAGGAAATGAAAATGAAACTGTTGAAGAAATGTAGTGTCATTCCTTTGGTTGTTACGATGGTGGGGGAGATTTAATTAAAAAAAAAATCATGACATAGTAAAAATATAGAGCAATAGTAGGAAAAATAAGAAAAGGAAGAAGATGGTAATGAAATTCATGGAGAAGGATTAGCTAGAATCAAAAGTTTTGATTTCAGTTTAGTTTCTCATTTTATTTAACCATATTTCTATAAGAAATGTAATGGGTTAATTGTTGTCAATAGCCCAAGAAAGAAAGGGAAAAAAAAGTTTTAAAAATTAAAAGAAAAAAACTGTAATTCATATTTTATTCAAACAAAAATGAGTAGGATTATTGAATAAAAAATTTTCAAAAACAAAAATAGTAATCAGACATATGAACTCAGATCAAATAACTCTACATTCCAAACACAGACATATAAACTCCACATATATATAAACTACACAGACATATGAACTCTAAACATCTTATCTCAATTCAGCGTCCCAAACAATCCCTCACAATTATTAGATGTTGCTAAATAATATTTTTAAAAATTATACGAAATTCTAATTATTAGAGAATCAAGAGATAATAGGAGGAAAATGCTTAGTATTTTATAGAAGTGGATAGTGTAAGTAAATTGTAAAAAGTGATTAGAAAAACGAAAACAAAAAAAAAATCATGTGACAACCTAAACAAATAAATAAGAAAAAAGTGGTTTATGAGAGAAGAGATGGAAGAATATAAGGGTAATATTTGGATGAATTTCAGGTAGAATCATTTTTATGCTTCACACTCTCATATTCACATAAAAAAATTATTGAAATATTTCTTACAAAAAAGAAGCATTTGACACATATCAAATTATGATAGGATAATTTGATAGACTTAAGTATTTTTCATTTAAGTTGAGAGAAAAAAAAATATTTGACTTAATTAGTTCCTTTAAAATTTACTAAATAAACATTTTTCTATGAAAAGAAAGATTTAAGCATTAATCCAAAATGTTCTCTCCATAAAAAAATTTTACTTTCTTTTATTTTATATGAATAATAATAAATAAAATAAAAAAAGCCCATCATTAATTATTCAAATATTTGGTTCTTTTTTTCTTACAAGCTATATATGTAGTAAATTCTAAATTATGGGAAAATACACAAAAACTACTAAAAATAAAGACAATGAAATAAAATACATAATAAATTTAAGAATCTAAAAACTTAGACCTGGTTTGGTAACCATTTTAATTTTTGTTTCTGTTTTTTAAGATTAAATTTATGGACATTATTTCCATCTCCAACCTTTAGTATCTACTTTTCATCAATGGTTTAAAAAATCTAGCCAAAAAAAGTAGTTTTTGTTTTTGAAATTTAGTTAAGAATTCAAACAATTGTACTTAAGAAAGATGCAAATCTTAGTAGGCTTAATTTTCAAAAATAAAAAATAAAAAATAAAATGATTGTCAAACAGAGCCTTGAATTTTCATTTTATTGTGTGGGAGATTTAGAGTTAATATATATAGTTGGTTAAGCATTTCATGGAGAGCTTTCTTTGCATTTTAGTGAGTGGTTTTAGAGTTCTTAGAGCCCATTTGAGCTTTTCTATTGAGAGTTTTCTTATATATATCTTGCTACAGAGGAAAGCTAAAAGAGAAGACAAAATAAAATATAACGTTTAATCATTTTTTATCTGATAACATACGTATAAGTTTGATACAATATCTATTAATTATCTTATAAATAGAATTGTGAATTGATTATTCACCATAAGTATGAACAAAAATTAAACAACTTAAAAATATAGTTGGTTACTTATTAGGATGTTAGACATGCTCTAATAGGAAATAAATTTAGAAGGGGAATCAACAAAAAAAAATATTGTAGATGGAGAAAATTGATAAGCATTATGGTAAAGAGTGGTTTGTATTAGTTATCCTACAATATGATGTGCGGTTGCTTTCAAGCTTTTTATCAAACACCATAGTGTGCTTTTAGTGAGAAGATGAGTCAATTTAGACCCGAAAAAGTATGTTTCAAGAATAGATGACGTACAAGAAATGACAACATAATATTATATTGCTATGAGACAATGGTTTAAACAGAGTTCAAGAGTTAAATTATAAAAATTAAACTTAAAAGTGAACGATATCATATTATTTTGAAAAAAAAAAGTCAAAAACGCATCGTTTTAACCTTTTATGTAATTATTTTAAATGTTTAAAATAATTTTTAGTAGAAAAAGAATCATAAAATCCCTTCCTTTTACATTGCTATTAATGTCAGCCATAAAATTAATTGGCTTGGAATATATCTTATCATGTCCTAATTATTTAAGGGTCAAAACTTAGTGTGAAACAAAGAAGGTTGTTTTCAAGTAGCCAACCCTTAAGAAAGGAACCGTTTTCTTTGAATAATTGTATTTATAGGGAAAAATGATTTTTTTAAAAAAAAAAAAAAAAGATAGACTTCGTTCGATAACTATTTGATTTTTTATTTTTTTTGTTTTTGAAAATTAAAGTTATAAACACTATTTCTACCTCCAAATTTCTTCCTTTTTTATCTACTTTTTATCAATGATTTAAAAAATCAAGCCAAAATTTGAAAACTAAACAAAGTAGCTTTTAAAAGCTTGTTTTGTTTTTGGAATTTGACTAAGAATTCAACCATTGTACTTAAAAAGATGCAAATGATTGTAAGAAATAAGGAGGAAGTAGGCTTAATCTTCAAAAATCTAAAATAAAAAAATGAAATGGTTACCAAACAGGATTTTAAAAAGTTGTAAATATAACAATCAAGCCCGAAATACTATGAGATATAACACAATGCAAAAGAATACACAAATCATATAGCAAAATTTAAATATAACACTTGGAGTCTATCGCTAATAGATTTTGTTACGTTTGCAATATCTTAAAAATGTTGCTATATAATTAATTATTAGTTTTAAAAGTATTATATATTGTAATTATGTTAAAAACTATAATAATTTTTATAATATAGTTATATAAATGGAAAAATAGAAGAATAAAATAGGATGAAAGATTAAAATTGAGGTCATATAGCCGAAATTGAAAATATTGAAATTTGAAAAAATTGTGTTGTTTTGTTTCTTCACTCAACCACCCACTCCCAATTCCCACAAAGAATAGTGAAAGGGAAAGTGAAGGTGATGGTGATAGTGATAGAGATGGGGCAAACCCCCACAACTAAATTTGCCTATTATTTCAAACCATGCATCTCCAATTTTTTTAAAATATTTATCCATTTTTCTTTTCTTTCTTTTATCATTTATTTTCCCTCCTTTTTTAATCTTTCCCAGCGTTTACACGCCTATTAAATTAAATATCATCTTTGAATTTTTTTTTTTTTCTTTTCTTTTTTTCCTTTTTGCATTTACACCTATTAAATATCTTGACTTTTTACATTTTTACCAATTAAGTAATGTGTAGGTTGATCGGTCTAAATTGTTTATATTATTCTAATTTGAATATGATTTGTTTTATGTGTGTTAGTGACTTTAATTGGAAAGTCACTATTCTAACTTCCCCCATAAACTACAATTTCTATTTATTTATTTATTTGTAAAGAAATGAATGGTTGATTCACATTTGGTATTTTATAAACGAAAAATTGTATTTCAAGATTTATTTTTAAAAGATTATATATATATATAGAAACCACCTACCCAACTAAGTTCGCACTAAGTGAAATGAGTATAAAACAACTGATATAGTGCTTATATTATAAATCTCGAAGTCAGAGATTCGATTCGCTTACTCTACATATTGTCAATAAAAATAAATAAATAAATAAAAAGTACAATTAAGTTTTCACTAGTGTAATGAAAAGGAGGCTCTCTCTCTTTTTCTTTTATTTAAATGTAATTTTCATGTTTTAGAGTGAATTTGAACGTGATAAAAATAATTTTAATAATTTCATAAAGCACTTAAATACAATCAATTGAATAATTTTCATTACTTTGCAAAGGTTAGATTACAAAAGGAGAGAAGGACCTCACAGTCCAAGTTCGAGGCACACGCAAAGAAATGAGTAACCAACGGAGACCAAAACTAACAAAACACAAACAACTCAAGGGAAAAGGTCCCAGGGAGAATTGGTCATTTGGGTCCCCCAAGAGAAGCCACGAGCCATTTAGAGCAACAAATAAAAATCCCGAATCGAACTGTCTGATTAATCACCTGGGGAAGTTGCAAAGTAACACCAAGGTATGTAAATTATCTTGACGCCAAATATGATAATAACAAGACACCAAGTAACTCTCCATATTAGACGCTTTAGCCTGTTACCAACAATAAATTGACAAATCTAATTAAGTTTCATGTCCCAATGTGAGATACTATAGGAGCACCTTCCCCACAAAAGCATGTCCCCCTAAATAGCACTGCTTAATGAATATTCAAAAAATAAATGATCCCTCGACTCAGTTCACCATTACACAAACATACAATTTCTTGGATTACTAGAACACCATCTTGTAATACGATCATGCATTTGTAAACAATTCCAAATAATAAGCTAATAAATGAATCAATGCCTCGGAATATTACCTCTAAACCAGAGGAACCTAGCCTAAGGAACCATAGGTTGCCTAGGTCGTAAGGACTCCTAAGCATTAGCAACTGAAACACACCAGAACGACAAATGAGCCAAGTAACATTATCCCTCCAACGCACATCAACCACAATCAGATGTACCAACGAAGAAAGCTCAACTAACTCTCTAGAATTAGAAGATCAGTCCCAAGTCCCATCAAGTCGCAGGAAATCACCCAGCTTTGCATGGAGGGAATGATCATCCAAAATCATTGTAGCATTAAACTGAGGGAGGATAGAGCCCCTTTCAAGCCAAAAGTCAAACCAAACAGAACATCATCAACCATGAGCTATGACCATGACCTATAGAATACGGTACCAATGACCTCAAGCTATATCGAATGTGAAGGATAGCGTGCCAGCATCAAGACGAAGACTTAGAAGTATTTATTACACAAATACTCCAACCCCTCAAACTATAAACTTGCACCCAAACAACCCACAATGACCTAGAGCGAAATGAAATAAGCCACAATAAGTTCATGATAGTAGCAACATTCTAAGAAAGAATATGACAGATGTCAAGATCACCCTCACAACAAAAAAAAAAAAAAAGAAAAAAAAGGAACACAAGTAATACTAATAAATAGTTTAGTCATGAACCAAGTCACTTCCCATAACATAATTTGATTAAATGAAAATGGGGGGGAAAAAGAGGAAAAAAAACAACTAATACTAATAAATAGTGTGATTGTGACATCTTCCAAAAAAGAAAAAGAAAGGAAGAGGGGAAAGGGGAAAAAAAAAAACTAAGAACAGTATGACATCGGCTGACATCCAAATTCTTCTCAACATTTAAATATTAAACTCGTGAAATTAAATAAATAAAAGAAAGAAAAGGAAAAGTCGCTCTCGTCTAACTAATATCCACGCTTATCTTTTCTATTAAATATTAATGCCCCTCTTACTCTTAGCTGTGAACTATCTAATACTTGTCACTTTCCTTTTTTTTTTAGTCCAATTTCAATCTCTATATTTTCTTAATCCAAAATTAATATTTCTTTATTTTTTAGAAAAAAATATTGTTATAAATTATCATTTTTAGTATAGATTTTTAAAACATATTTAGCTAAGCTATTTTTCCATGGAAATTATTGTATTATTTAACCCATTTTTATGTTAAAATATACTTTCGAAAGACTAAATTTAAAATTTATCCAAAATATTGAAACTAAAATTAAATTTTTAAAAACATGGATTAAAATTGAACAAACTATAAAATTCATAAACCAAAATTATATATAAAAATTTTCACATATTTTAAAAATGGGGAGATCTAAAGGTAATCCCATCGTCCTAAAAAAAATAAATTAAACGTAGCTCAATTGACATACGAATGTATTTTTAATCACAAAATTTGTGATACAAATTTTTCACTTTTCAATTATACTTAAAACAAAATATCTAAAAAGAGGCAATATTAATCATTTTAGAGGAAAATCTTGTCCTAGGAAAAAATGAAACCCCAAAAATTATATTTATATACGCATACAAGAATAATTAAACTGAATGAAACTAAACCGAGAGAAATCCGGTTCGAGAATCTAATCCTCTGCTTCTGCTTCTTGTTCTTCATCTTCTTTCAAATTTATTTATATCGAAACCGATTATGTGTTCATAGATACAACTTCCCCATCTCCAAATTCCCTTTTCCTAATCATGGAAATCGAAGCCACGTCCCAACCGGGCCGTCTGAACCGGCTGAACTCCGCCGTCGCCGAAACCTGGATCGGAAAACGGTTTAAATTAACCGAACGAAATTCCAACTTCACCACCGAGCTCCGCGCCGGCACCGCCACTTTCTTAACCATGGCCTATATCTTAGCCGTCAACGCCTCCATCCTCGCCGACTCCGGCGCCACCTGTTCCCAATCTGATTGTATCCCTCTCTGTTCCGACCCTTCAATTTCAATCCCCAACTGTACCGGGTCGGACCTCCGTCTCATCCAACCCGACGGGTCTTGCATGTTCGACCCGGTCAATCCCGGCTACGCCGATTGCCTCGATCAGGTCCGTAGAGACTTGATTGTAGCGACTATTGCTTCGTCGCTAATTGGCTGCGTTATAATGGGCGTTTTCGCTAACCTTCCTCTGGCCTTAGCGCCAGGAATGGGAACGAACGCTTATTTCGCTTACACCGTCGTCGGATTCCATGGCTCCGGTAATATATCCTACCAGAGCGCCTTAACTGCCGTTCTAATGGAGGGATTAATCTTCTTACTAATTTCCGCAATTGGGTTTCGTGCAAAGTTAGCAAAATTAATCCCAAAGCCAGTTCGAATCAGTTCCTCTGCCGGAATTGGTCTGTTTTTAGCATTCATCGGATTACAGAGCAGTCAAGGAATTGGTTTAATAGGCTTCAACCCATCGACACTAGTGACACTTGGAGGCTGCCCAGAATCCTCCCGAGTGTCAGTAGCGCCGGTGGTGAGTTACCTGAACGGAACGGTGAGTGTAATGGCCGGAGGAACAGCTTCAGAAGGAATCCTCTGTTTGAATGGGCGAATGGAAAGTCCAAGGATGTGGCTGGGAATAGTGGGATTCGTAATAATTGCTTATTGTTTGGTGAAAAACATAAAAGGAGCTATGATTTACGGGATCATATTCGTGACGGCGGTGTCATGGATTCCAAAAACAAGTGTTACGGCGTTTTCAAAAACGGCGTCAGGGGAAGCAGCGTATAAGTACTTTAAGAAAGTTGTGGATATACACACAATTAAAAGCACAGCTGGAGCACTTAGCTTTAAGGATTTAGGGAAGCCTTACTTTTGGGAAGCTATGATCACTTTCTTATACGTGGATATTTTAGATACTACTGGAACTCTTTATTCAATGGCACGATTTGCTGGTTTTATTGATGAAAATGGGGATTTTGAAGGTCAATATTTTGCTTTTATGTCAGACGCAACCGCCATTGTTGTTGGTTCTTTGCTCGGGACTTCGCCGGTGACGGCGTTTATTGAGTCATCGACAGGGATAAGGGAAGGAGGGAGGACGGGGTTGACGGCTTTGACGGTGGGGGTTTATTTCTTTCTAGCGTTTTTCTTTACGCCGTTGTTGGCGTCGATTCCGGCGTGGGCGGTGGGGCCGCCGTTGATATTGGTGGGGGTTTTGATGATGAAGGCGGTTGTAGAGATAGAATGGAATGATATGCGGCAGGCGATTCCAGCCTTCATAACGTTGATTTTAATGCCGTTGACTTATTCCATAGCGTATGGTTTGATTGGTGGAATTGGGACTTACGTGGTGTTGCATGTATGGGATTGGAGTTTGGCTGGTTTGCAAAAATGTGGACTTTTGAAGTTGAAGGATGATGAGGTCAGCGGATCTAACGGGCAGCTCGTGGATGAAGAAGATCCTGCCCCAAAAACCCTACAAAATGAAGTATAGTTATTAGTAATTTTAATTTAGTATACAGTATTATTTTCATGATTATAATCATTTTTTATAAAAAGAATTTAAATCCATTCATTTTTAATTGATCTTTACATTTTCATGTTAGCTTAGCTTCAATTGGATTGGAGGGCACCAAGTGTTTGACTTTGACTTTTTATTGATGATAAATTGAAAGGTCAAATTCCAACACGTTGAGTCTTTGACCCTTAATTTTCAAGGAAACATAACGTGGGATACAGCATTTGCAACTTGCTATTTTATTTAATCAACTTCGGTTTTGAAATTTTTCAACACCAAATGTTTGTTTGAATTCAATGAAACACGATCCAACAAATAGTTCGTGGATGTTTCGGGTACGTTTTGATGATAAAATAATATTAAGCAACGACAAAAGAAGAAAAGAAAATTTTTAATTACTTAAAAGAATCGAAATGAATAAAATTTAAAAGTAAATCAAAATAAACCAAAGTTGAAAGTGCACGGATTAAGATGAACTAAGATCATGTTTATTTCCTTGAAAATGTTGTTCACATGATGAAATGTAGGACCCACAACCAAATCCATAATCAATAAACACAATCCAATTGCAAAATTGAAGATGATTAATCCGACTGCATTTGAAATTTATGTGGGATCCACTAACTTTTTTCAAAAACTTTTGAGAACGACTTTTCAATTTTTTGCCTTTAGATACCGTTACAGTTACTATTACAGATACCGTTACTAATTGACCCTAAATGACGACGGTAATAGTGACGATAAGAAAGACAATAACACCAAATAGGTGCAAAGTAAACAATCTCAATTCTAATCAAATTAGATTAGCAAAATTCATAAATAAATATGATCGAAAGTAATCCAATTACATTTCCAATTAGATCTTATTACAATTGAAACATTAATAGAAGCTCATTATGATTACACCAATTATGATGACATAAATAGTATTTAAACTCAGAAAAAGAAAAAAGAATCGTATGGGGGGAATAAAGAAAAAGATGATACTTGTGATGTGGGTATGTGGAGTGGGGGATTCTGGAAGGAACAAGAAGAGGCATTGCCACCAAAGCCATGAAGTCGATGCTTCCTTCCTCCTCTTCACTTTCATGTGAGCCCCAAGGCCACGCCACACTTCACGGCGTTTTATATTTCTTTTTGAGGAACTAAATTCACAAATTCAAAGCAAAAACACACATTATCCAAACACCTGTCTTCATCTTTTCGTTACTATTTTGTTTTTTTTTCTGGGTAGTAGTAATGAATCGATAGCTTTGACTTACATAACCCCTCAATTCTGGAATAAGAAAAAGAGAATCAAGAGGAGAGTTAAACACAACAAGATGAACAGCACATATTCTTGCATCTGATCAAGGCTTTTGATCTGACACTAAATGATGAGGCATGTGTTCGTCTTGCTATTCCCATTTTGTAACCACAACCTAAAAAAAAGACCATTTTTGGAGGTTATTGAGGCATCAGAGACAAGACAAGACATGGTCCACAAACACAACTCAAAGGTCTTAGTGATAACTGGGGCACGTATTCAGGTTCTTGTCTGATGAAATGACACCATTACATTGCATAAGTGTGTGGTTCCATACTTCCTAACGCTCATTCTAAAGATACTACCCGCCCTATGGCCTTATTATTGTTGATGGCATCAGCTTTGCCTTTGCTTTTCCATTTGTTCTCTCCTTTTCTGCGTGTGAAAAGCGTAGCATATTTGTCACAACACAACCAAGAGTGACCATGAAGCTACCTACCTACACCACCCACTGCCACTCTTAACATTTATACAAATCTCAACCAATTTAGTCAATCAGTTGACTGATGTTATCTATAACTTAATACACCTTCCATCTCTCAACTACCTGTCTTTTCAACCGAAACTTTATCCAAACTATGCCACGTGTTACAAGATATTTTTGGACAATTCTTGTGTACAATACTACAATCTTACATCTGTACAAATCAAGTCTTGAAGTTACTTCAGCACTGTAGAAAATTCAATATTTCATTCAGTATCCAAGACAAGTGTTTTATCAACACTAGCTATAAATAAAACCCCCAAAAGGAAAATATCAATTACAAGTGGTTTTGGGCAGCACATGCTAAAGCATGGCAGTGGCAGATTTTTCTGTTGTTGAATTTAGTGCGGTTAGTTCCAAGTTAAGTATATGACGCTATAATAGTGGCAAAAGAGTAAATCTTGAACCGATGTGGGAATTGGTTTTCATCTGTGCTTGGAGGTTGGAACTCCGCTAAAACTCCACTTGTTTGCAAAACATTAGACGCTGTCTAATTGTTTCATGTGGTCTGATGCGTTCCTAACCATATGGTTTACAGACGCACAATGGTGCAATACAACAAAATCTAAGCCTCCCATCGGTAGGAATAGATACAATGAAGTGCCAAGCGTGTTGTACAGAATACCTCATGTGAGCCTCTCCCTTCTCACCCTTTCTAGTTCCTTGACCATCTGCCAATGTTCCAATGACAGTGAGGTTTCTCCATAACTCGCAGATATCAGGCGACCTATTGTTAGCAACCTGATAAAAATTACAGAGGTTAAAGAAACAATGAGGTAATGCCAAAATAAAAAACAAACGCTGTGCAAGTAAACATGTACTACTTGCCTGCTTAAGTCTTGGCTGCCTAAGCTCCTATCTGCCTGCTTTAGTGCCACCAAGTCATTTTCTACAAACTGTCACATAATAGGTCCCAAAATTAATTAATGAATTTCAAGCGCAAGAGAAAAAATGGCAATTTGATATGCTCGCTTTCAATAAGCAAGTAAACCTAATATGTACCTGCTGCATTTCTGACTCGATGGAATGTGACAATGACCTTACATTAGATAAGTACCACCTCCACGCTTCTAGTGCATCCATATCAGTAATTGCGGATGAACCTACCGATGAAGGTTGGAAAGGCACAACCAAATCAGCTGGCAAAATGTTTGATTTACCCTCGGACAAAATTAGCAATTGGACATCGGTTGTCATATCCATTTTGTAGTATTTGAAATCATATTCAACCTGGAGGAGAAAGGGCTTATTTAATCAATACAAGGACGAGGAACCAGTAATTCAACCAAAAATATAGAATATATTTCATCAACGTGTTTGTACAAATAGGCTCATCAACACAATACCTTCTGCAACTCCATTAGATTTTTCAGCAACCTTGCATTTTCGACACCAAGAGAAGTCAATGTCCCTACTTCTAGTTGAGTTTCATCAATCATCAAATGTGACCCTTCTGCCAGTTGAAGCACACCAGGAACCAGTCTGTAATTTGTCAAGATATCACACCAATTATTTCAATTTGGATGAAATTGGAGAAGCATTAAAACAAAAACTCAAATCATTATTTCTGTGAAAGAGTCATTCACCATTAAGTTACCTGTTTATCTCATAATTCTTCTTTGGTGCCAGTGAGGCAGTATTTAGATATTCCACTGTGAGAGGTATATATTCCGTGAATGGAAGAAGGCTCTTGACAGTAAGCCTAAGCTGATTGCCAAAAATGGACATACTTTCTCTGTTAAAACCTGTGAGGTTTAGTGAAAGTTTACCCACTGCCATAGAATCCACCCTGGCATGCACCTAGTCAAGAAAATTGTCCATTAAAATTTGAAGCCATGCATGATAACAGAGTGTTTAAATTATAGCACCAAGATTAACAGATGATAGAATTGGATGACTGTTATGAAGTATTAGAAGGAAATGCCCTTATTATTAAAGGAACACTAAAAGCTACGGCCATGGAATTAACCCTAACCTTGGACAGAAGATGCAACAACAAAAAATGGGCTGCAACTCCATCATTGCCAAGAGCAACGGTCAGGTAATTCAGTAGAGCTGTACGTATCTCTTTAATTCGATGGGTTGTGGGCTGTTACATAAGAATACAAAATTATACACAGCGATACACAATGAAACATCACTTGTAGTTTATAGTATTGTAGAGTACCTCCAACACATGGCAAGTGTGGAGAAAGTCATGAACAGCAAGTTTCCTGTGAATAACACAGTGGAGGCGTGGTACCTATACCAAAATTGGAAATTGATGCTATATCAATTGAACTAGAATGAATTGAAAGTTGTTTTGGCTTCAGCTACTCAACTCTTACATAATTCTGGAAAATTAATGCTGTGAATTTTAGAACTCATAAAACTATTATGAACTTTATACTATAAAGAGTAGACAATACATGATATGTGTCATGCGCTATACCAGTTCAATTCTCAGTTCGATTCTGAATGATATTACATAATATCACTTCCAGTAGTAGTCAACTAGATAGAGAAAATTATGAAAAAAATAATGAAAGAGTTCAAGATGCATCAATACCATGTCGGGAGGAAATTGAACTGATAAGTCCTCACTTAAACCATTAGAAAACTCATCATAGTCATCCTTGTCAACTTTTTGCTCTGTGCCCAGCGTAATAACACCAATAAACTCAAAAACATCATTCAACTTTAACTCAGACTCTGCAGTATCATAAATCTGCAATATAAATAGATAATTCTGAAAATTAAGAAACACTTCTAACCCCACTACACAATTGATAATAACAAATTATATGATAACCTGACTCGGGAGATTGGTTGAGTACTTACCTTAACTAGACAAGGAAGAAAATCCCTGGCAGCATTACAAACGGTGCTCAGACTAGAAGTAGCCACAGTTGAAATATTCTGAGATTGTAATCCCGGAGAAAGTTGCTCATCTTTCTATGAAATGAAAGAGACAGAGAATACTAAATCAAATTAGAATGAAATGAGAGAGGTACAATTGCATAAGATGAAACAATCTACATGATCGCACCATACAAGTAACAGAGAAAGGGAAAATGCTCACCAGCTTTTTCCCACTGGAAGAATTTTGAAGCTCATCACTTGGAGTCTGTGATTTAAATGGAAATGTCAGAAAACCAGCGGCTACTATTCTTTTTATTATAAATCAGAGAAATAAAGCAACTGATCTATACATTAAATTGTAATTAGAGCCAGACCAAGGAATAACTCTCACCCAACAGACCCAAAAAATAGAAGAGGCTACAGGGATGATGACACCTAAAGTCTACTAAATACCAAAAATCCATTAAATTTTCTCCACTAAAACCCAACGCCAAGTAATAACTCTGTTTTCATCATTTTTTGAGACCGTGCAGACCTTCTCAAAGGCTAATAACTAGGATGGAAACTCCAACTAAAGACCTTTCCATCTCGTGCTAAGTAACTAGAATTATTCAAGCTATATCCTGCCAAATGTCAGAAATCTCAGTATATTAACTCCACATAGCTCCAAGCAAGGACAATGGCAAGAATTAAAATTTTGGAGAGCGAAAGGGATGAGGCAAAATTTTTATGCAGACCCATCCATGGCACATGAATAAATCTAATAAATATAAATGTGACGGCTGACAAATACAGAAAAGTACAGAACAGATAAAGATTAAAGAAACAAATTAAGAATATATTTGATGTTGATGAAATCAAGGATGCAAGGAACAGGCCAAAGTTTGAATAAAACAAGAGCATGTCACGGAAGAAAAGTACCAGCAAGCCCACATGATCAACAGCATTTTCATCCATCCTGCATCGCTTTTGTCTGTTTTCAGATGTCCCCTCAGCATTATGATTGATCTCTCCCAAACGTGAGGATTCTGTCCAAGAATTTTGACCTGGAACCTAAACGAAATGATAAAGAACGTACTCGAGAATAAGCCATCAATCATAGCTGGGTTTGATTTTTGTACGCTCAATTTAAAAGTAGAAAACTTTGCAGTAACAGCTTACAAACAAGAAACTTCTACTGAAAACTCACAGGCACACAGTATAGCAAACGGCGTTCCCAGATGCGCATATCTGGTGAAAATCCAGTAGGACATTGAGACGAATCCATAAACTTAGTGGTTTTCCATGTAGAGCCATCCTTCATAATACCAGAGAGCGTCTTAACACACATGAAAACAGCATAGCAACATCTTGAACAGAAATAAAACTACCTTGTAAGCGCCAACATAGAACTCATTTCCCAGCATGTCTTGTATCATTCCCCGGAACCGAACAAGGGTGTTGGGCTGAACCCATCTAACGCTAGAGGCGTTAAGAATTGGAACCTACAGAAAGATATCTTCAAACGACTGATTCGAAAACCTAGTAAACCTAAACCCTTAATTCTAACCCTAGGCTCAAAAACACCTAAATTTCTCCGAAGACATTTACTAAAGAACGCGGAAATTGATTATTAACTAGTCCAGCTGAGAAAAAAAACACAGACACACACACACACAAGGGCATCTGTGTTAATGAATACTCAAATAGATAATCAAATCAACTACTTGGGGGAAAAGAACTTGATCGCCACGAGTACTGGAGAAATTTCTTTACAGAGAACAGAAATAAGTTAAATTGGGAAGTGATTGAACCTTAGATAGACCATCTTGGTGGAAAAGAAAGTGTCGAAATGGTTCGAGCGCGCCCCAGTCTTTGCCATCAAAAGACGCAGGATTGGAACCGGATGATATCGCCTTCTCGAAGGTTGATCTCACAGCGCCAAGAGGATTAACAAGGAAATCGTAGGGGAGTCCAACCATGGCTGCGTTCTCTCTCTGAATCACTATCTCTGTCCTGTCCATCGTCTTAATTTGGCGCCCTAAATACAATGAAGAAGGTAAAGACATTTCCCGCCAAATCGAGCACCCTCTTCTTCTCGGTTCCCGCCATTTTTCTCGTCCCTGTAATTGCGATTTGGGCCTGGGTAAGGTTTCACGTTGGGCCTTACCGGGCTGAATAATCTAGGGAAATGAGAAATGGGATAACAAATAAAGGCCCATGTTCCAACTTTTTTTTATTATTATTTACAAAAATGTCTAAGTTTTAAAATTATAGAAAAAAATAAAAATAGGGTCCAATTACCATTTAATCTCTAGCCATCAATTACTTACACACTTCTTAAAATAGGAAAGACATGGGTTTTAAAGGAGCGCACGTTTTTTTAGAAACAATTATTAAATTGTTATAAAATTTGATAAGCACGATAGGAATATGGATATGAAAAATATAATATAATAATATTTTTATATAATAATAATAAATAAATAAAAACTAAAATTATAAAATAAAATAACTAAAAACATAAAATAACCAAAATCATGAAATTAGATAATATAAAAATTAGTGGAATTGGACTTCTCACCAATGTATGTGTGATTTTAAGATCCACCAAATGCCACTATTTATAGGCAAAGTGGCAAATAAGACATGAACTTACATGGACATCAAGTTTGAATAACTACAAGGCACATGAAAATCATAAATTGTGACACATTGCATTTGGAACACTGAGCAATGGGCATCTATTTTCTATTATACTATTCATAATACTCCCATTTAGATGTCCATATATATATATATATGAAATATGTCTCATTAACCTTAATGGGAAAAACCCTAGTAAAGGAAAAATAGTATATATTATATATAAACTTACTCTTAACAAAAAAAAAAAAAAAAAAAATACAATATATTTACTGCCCCTTATGGAAACATAACTTAAGATCTATGAGTCGTCGCATTCCATTTTGTTGTGCACCAATTTTTCAAAAGTTGCAATTGGTAATGTCTTTATAAATAAGTCTGAAAGGTTATCCTCCAAACAAATTTGTTGTATATTGATGTCACCATTGACCTTAATCATACACATTCTCGACTAGCTTCGTGAATTGCAATAATTTCAGCATGATTTGAGGGAGTGGACGTTGTAGTCCATTTCACCTATCGCTATGTAGCAGTTCCTCTACGTGTGAACAGATGACATATTTGAGAACTAGCTTTTTGTGGATCAAATAAATATCCAGAATCTGCACAACTAACTAATAAAAATTTTATTTATCTGAATAAAACAAACTAATATCGACTGTTCCTCAAAGATAACGGAGTATATGTTTAATTCTGTTCTAGTGTCTTTTTGTAGGAGAATAACTATATATAGCTAATAAATTTACTAAAAATGCAATATCTAGTCTTGTATTATTAGCAAAATATATAAGTGCATCAATTGCACTAAGATATGGTACTTCAGGACCAAGAAGTTATTCATTATATTCTCGAGATCGAAATATATATTTCTCTATATTTAATCAACGAACTTCCATTTGAATATTTAATGGATGTGCTTTGTCATATAAAATATTTTCAAATTTTTTTTTCTGTATAAGTTGACTGATGAATAAATATTTTATCTACTAAATGCTCAATTTGCAAATTAAGACAAAATTTTATTTTTTCCGATATCTTTCATCTCAAATTATTTCTTAAGATATTCTATTGTTTTTTAAAGCTCTTAAGGAGTTCTAATTATATTCAAGTGATTAAAATATATAGTCAAAATAACAAATCATGATTGTGATTTCTTTATAAAAATACACTAACATATTGGATTATTCTGATATCCTTCTTTCAATAAATATCCACTCAGACGATTGTATTACATCCGTCCTGATTGTTTCAATTTATATGGGGATCTTTGTAACTTTATCGAATATCATTCTCGGACATTTGATGTATATGTTTCAAGTACTTTAAATCCTTATGAAATTCCCATATAAATATATTATCAAGAGATCTATATAAATATGTTGTGACTACATCTATAAGATGTATATTCAGACTTTTACACACAGTCAAGCCAATTGAATATCTTAATGTAATTGCATCCACCACCGGATAATACGTCTCCTCAAAATCAATACCAAGTATTTGTGAAAAATCTTGTGCAACTAGTCTTGCTTTATATCTTATGACCTCATTATTTTCATTTATTTTCCTCACAGATACTCATTTGTATCCCACAGGTTTAACACCTTGTGGTATGGTGTTACTACAGGTCCAAAAACCTAATGTTTTGAAAGTAAGTTTAATTTTGACTCGATTGCTTATTTCCATCAAAGCCAATCTTTTATATGTCGACATTCTTTAATATATTTTGGTTCAGGATCCTTATTTTCATATATAATATCAAGAGCAACATTATACACACAAATTTTGTTAATAATTACATTAGTTAGATTCCATCTTTTTCATGTCATAACATAGTTTATTGAAATCTCATTATTATCTCTAGGTATTTCACCTTTCTCACTAGTCACGTCGAAGATTTCTTTATGAGTATTTACATCATCAACCAAGTCTTTTTCATTATTAATTATTTTTCGTTTTCGAGAATTTTTATCTTTGGAACCCACTGGTCTACCACGCTTCTGGCGTATTCCAAACTCATTATTGATAACTTGTCGTGTTGGGATATCAATTTTGATGAAACATTTGCAGTTGGTATATGTGACTAAGTTACTTTATTTGCACCTATAAATGTATATGGTAATTGATTTACTATATTTTGCAAATAAATTATCTTATGAACTTCAAGTTCACATTGATGTGTACGAGGATTTAAATGAGACGATAATGATGCATTCCATGTAGTTTTTTTTTTTTTCAACTTCTTAATTTCTCCCCTTAATGTTGGAAAAATTGTCTCATTGAAATGACAATCAGCAAATCGTGCAGTAAATACATCATCAATTAGGGGCTCAAGATATTTAATAATTGATGGGGAATCACATCCAACATATATTCCTAGCCTCTTTTGAGGACCCATCTTAATGCATAGTGGTGGAGCAATTGGAACATATATTGCACATCCAAAAATTATCATATGGAAAATATTTGGCTCGTGACCCTAAGCTAATTGTAATGACGAGTACTTATGATAAGGTACTGACCTAATGCATACAAGTGACGTTACATGCAAAATAGCATGTCCCATTACAGATGAAAACATTTTTTAAATGATTCTACTAAACCATTTTGTGTCTGAACATAAGTTACAGAATGTTCGACACTTATCCCAATTGACATACAGTAATTATCAAAAGTTTGGGATGTAAATTCACCAGCATTATCAAGACAAATGGTCTTACTTGTATAATCAGGAAATTGTGCTCTTAATTAATTATCCGAGCAAGTAATCTTGCAAATGCATTATTTCGGCTCGATAATAAGCACACATATGACCATCTGCTAGATGCATCTATTAATACCATAAAATATCTAAATGGTCCACTTGGTAGGTTAATGGGTCCACATATGTCATCATGAATTCGTTCTAAAAATGCAGGTGATTCAGTCCCCATTTTAGATGCTAATTATCAATTTTCATTGAGAGCAAGCATCACGTGGTATTCATTAGACTGAAGAATCGTCTGGTTCTTCAATGAGAGTCTATTTGAATTTCAATAATTCTCCTTATCATTATAGATCATGGATGACCCAATCGGTCATGCCAAATTGTAAATATGTCTAGATTTATGAATTTTAGGTTCATTATTGCATATGTTTCAATTACTCGTATATGAGTATAATACAATCCAAAAGATAAAGCAAACAACTCTTCCCATATACGTTTTTCATTTGAGATAGTGGATACGATATATAGATATTCCACATTATTCTTACCACCAGTTTCAATATGATAACCATTGTAACATATACCTTTAAAACTTATAATATTTCTCTTTGATTGACTAGAAAACAATGCATTATCAAGTATAAATTTTTGTTCCTCTAGGCAAAAAAAATTTGCTTTTCCCAAAACCTTCGATCAAATTTATAGAACCTGATATTGTATTTACTTTTGCTTTCAGCATTATCAATTTGGAAAAGTATTTTTTATTTGTAAGTATTGTATGTGTAGTTGTACTTGCCAGACATAGATCTTCTTTGCTCATTTTTTGTCACCAAACATATGAAAATGATCCATGTTTTTTCATTAAAAGGAAATAATCATAATAAGAAAAACAACACTTAAAATATATAAGAGTTACTAAAAAAAAACACGAAGATAGATAAAAGAAAACAACATATAATGTAATAATATGTCATATAATAATAATAAATAAATAAAAATTTAACTTATAAAATAAAATAACTAAAAACACAAAATAACCAAAATCATGAAATTGGACAATATGAAAATTAGTGGAAGTGAACTTCTCACCAATGTATGTGTGATTTTAAGATCTACCCAATGCTACAATTTATAGGCAAAGTGACAAGTAGAATGTGGACTTATATAGACACCAAACATGAATAATTACAAGGCATATAGAAATCATGAATGTTAACACATGGCCTTTGGGATACCAATGAACAAACATCTATTTTTTATTATAAAATTCATAATATAAACCAAATTAATTATTCTTTTTACACACAGTCTCTCAAAACTAAATAGGTTTTCCCTCTTTCTTTTGGCAAATGTTGTCATACCCTTCCCCCTCATTTCTCCTATTCTTTTTCCTTGTATGGAGCCAAAGTTCTGCCCGTACGCCATCGCATGCCGCTAAACATCGCAGACTTCCCACGCCACCAATCGCTAATCGTCGAGGTAAGCTAGTAGTCGTCTTCTCGTTGTTTCTCTCTCCTATTTGTGGTTTGCCTCCCTCCATTCATGCTACCTCACTAAGATCTAGTTGATAGTCAGATCCGTGGAGATCCAATATTGCCCAATCATATCCATGGAGATCCGACATCCCCCAGTCTAGATCCATGAATATCTAGTGCCCCAATCTCGATCTGGCACCCCCTTGGATATGTACTCATTTTTTTTTTTTTTTTTTTTTTTTTTTTTGTAATATCAATATTTATGATACAAGTTAGGTTTATAATTGTGAATGGGGGATTTTAGCATATATATTATGTAATAGATGGTTTATTTTGAAAATAGTATATTTGTATACAATATATACTATGATATATCGTATGAGACTTAGGCTATTAGGTTTTATGCTACATACTTTATCATATGATATGTTTGGGGATTTATCATTGTTGGTTTTTTGGATCTTAATATCAAATTAATTAATAGTTTGATGATAACAATCCTAAGTAAATTTATTAACAATTTTAATGTTTTGAAGTATCTATTACGTAAAGCTCGGAACAACGATCCCAACATGATTTGAATCACTCAAATCGAAGTTCAAACGAAGAGGATATGGTTGAAACAAGTTTAACGAAAAAATCTCAAGCTTATGACCTGACATAATTTTTCTCATAAAAGTTGACCAATTGAGAAAGGTGCCACTTTGAGTAATGGAGGAGTGACACATGGTGAGTTTTTTTTTTTTTTGATGGGCTTTAAAAAGAAAATTAATTTAAAAATAAGACAAATTTAATATTATTTCTTGTTTGTGTTTATCGGCTAGTTTTGGACACATGGTGGTTTTTTGCTTTTTATTGAAAATTTAAAAAGAAAAAGAAATTAATATTATTATTTGTTTGTGTCTAATGACTAGTTGATTCCAAAATGAAAAATACCCTTGTTGATTTTAAAAAGAAAGATAATTTAATATTATTCTTTGTTTGTGTGAGTTCAACAATTGTAAATTGACTCTCTTAAGAGAGTTGTAAGCGTGTTTTTTAACATTTTCAAACCTTTTGTAAGGGTTGCTATTGATCCTGAAAATAAAAATTGTTGTACGGTTTGATCCTCAACTGTGGAAAGGATCGAGTTTGTTCTTGCCGATGTAGTGGTTCAACTCTAAGCCATGGAAAGAGTCAAGTTCAAAGTGACATACTCCATAGAAGTTTAGGAAGTGGACGTAGGTTTTATTGTGCTAAACCACTATAAATATATAATAAATGTTAGGAGCATTCAAACCACACAACTTGTGATTTATAGCACACTCATATGCCAATTGAATTATGCTCAATTTGATATGTGATCCAAAATTCGATTAATCTCAAAATGTTCTTATTAGTCATTATAAATATGGAAATAAGGATCTTAGGACCATTGCTAAATTTTCGGGCCCTCTCCAAGAATAATTTTCAATCCAGATTATCTTCTTTTTATGGATTTTTGGGAAGATTAAAATGATCGATGCCAATTTGATAACCATTTTATTTTTTTGTTTTTTGACTTTTTAGAATTAAACCCATAAATACTTCTTGCACATCTAAATTTCTTTCTTCGGTATCTACTTTTTTTATCTATGTTCTCAAAGACAAGTCGAAATTTGAAAACTAAACAAAGTAGTTTTTTAAATAACTTGTTTTTATCTTTGGAATTTAGCTAAGAATACAACTTTTCTACTTAAGATTGATACAAACCATGGTAAAAAAAAAAAAATGAAAGGAAATAAGTTTTATTTTTAAAAACCAAAAACCAAAACTTTGGTAATTATTATTTAACAATCCTAAAAATTCATTTTATATTTTTCTAATGTAGAATTTTTTTTTATCATATTTACAAACAAAATTTTAAAATTTGCTATTTCATGTGCCAGTCCAATAATCTAATATTTAAAAAATTAAAAAAAAAAAAAAAAAAAGAAACTGCAACAAATAGCTAGTTGATTTGACGATTTTGAAACATAGGGACAAGATTGATATTTTTCCAAACATAGAAGATTCATAAATGAGCATTTAATGAAAATGTTAATTAAATGACTAAAATGGAGCTGACTTAAGCTTAAGGAGTAAGATTGCCAGTTTTGAAACTTGTGCACATATTTACCAAAAAGATAATTTTACTTAAAAATTGATTGATTATGATCAAATACACATAAATTGATTGTTTTTTAATACAATAATTACAAGAGTGGAAATTGAACTTCGACCTCTTGGATTGAATCGCATTCTAATACCACTGAACTCAATTTAATCTGACACGATTATTTGTTCGTAGATATTCAAAACTCCTAATCTTTTGAACAATAATACGCATCGACAACAATGTGCTTAGGTGTATTTCTTAGTAAAAACATGACTTGAGTTGATGTTAGAGTGAAGGAACAAGGAAAAAAAGGGGGAATATAGTGGAATTATGGTTGGATTATAGAGGTGGGTGGAAAGTGTCGAGACTTGCCGCCCAAGCTTTGTGCAACGCTAAAAACGCGTAGCACCGTCACAACGTCAGCACTGGAAATCCGACGTGGAATGAAATGGTCAAAATGTGGGCCCATATATTTGCACAGTCAAACATGACGTGTTCTCCTAATGCTAATAAAACCAAACAAATTCTTCCACTCTCTCTACTTCACGTGCTATCACGCGTCACTCTCATTTTCCACTCCAACTCCTTTTTCTTTTTCAACTCTTTTTTTTTCCCTCCACACATTTTATATTTTTGGCTAAATGATGAAAATCACCTTTGGAACTTTGCCATTTATCTCAAATAAAAAACATTCCGCCGCACTATTTCATATCCTAATTGTCCAATATTTTTTTTTTAGATTTTTAAATTTAAATATAATTTTGAAATGTTTATAAAAAATCAGATAATATTAATAAATATCTTTTAAAAAATAAATATGACATTTAGAAGAGTTTTTTTTTCCATAATTTATACTACATTAAAAAACACAAATAAAATGAAAATCGTCCTAGGAACTCATCATTAAGTCCTTTAGTAACCGTAGTTTAAAAGAGGCTAAAAAACATTTATTAAGCTAAATATGGTTATAATGATTAAATTTATGTATTCACCCTAATGATTTCATAGATCTAGAAATTTATTAAAATGTTAGGCAAGAATTAAGACATAAGGCGCAATAATTTAAATGATAATTTTTCTGTTTTCTAAGTTTCAATTAAAAATTGTGACTTTAAAAACTCCCATTTGAACTTTCTTTTATTATTATTATTACGATGATGAGGATGATGTATTTTGTACTTGTTCTAAATGA
Source organism: Benincasa hispida (assembly GCF_027475165.1). NCBI lineage: Eukaryota > Viridiplantae > Streptophyta > Magnoliopsida > Cucurbitales > Cucurbitaceae > Benincasa > Benincasa hispida. The sequence goes on along the minus strand of NC_143481.1, from coordinate 62,395,154 downwards.
AAATATGATTAGCATAGTTAGAAAAATGAAAGTCAATTCGTATATGAACATATATAAATCGAAACAAGCAAGCCTTCAAAAACACTACTAGATCCATGATTATAATATACCTATTTAGTAGAAAAAAAATAACAATTAAAGTATATCACTATAGAGAACACAAGTAGGAATACATGACCTATACTATAATATTAATAATAATCTAAAAATTATCATCATATCTTAATACTGTTAACCAAATTTAAAAGTTGATAAATTTCACTTTTAAATTCTAACCCTTCAAAAAAAAAAAAAAAATCAAAAGAAATCGTATCACTTTTGTACCAAAAATATATTCAAACCAATCTCCCTTTGCCACGTGTCATCAACAATCCAACAAAAGAGCGTGAAAATTGCCGCGCGTGTTTTGCGAGTGTGGTACAAACATTAAATTAAAAAAAATCAAAGCTTTGACCTTTTCAACCAAAATCGCATCCCTTTTCATTTCATTATACTTTATAAATCCCCTTCAAATCAAACCAACTCCACATTCACTTCCTTCTCCCAAATTTCTCCAAATTAAAAAGAATAATATTTTTTTTTGTCAATTCCTTCAATGGCAAAACTCTTCAAAGCCTCGAAATTGTTCTTCGTTTTTGCTCTGATTCTTTTCATCTCTGTTTCTTCTTCTTCAGCCAGATTGTTGCGCGATCAATCTGTTTCCGCCGCCGTGCCGGAGCTGAAACTTGATATCCCGGCGGATCCGGCGGCGGATCTGTCGAGGGAGTATGGGTCTCTGCTTCTTGGGTTTCTGCCAAAAGGGGGAATTCCGTCGTCGGGACCGAGCAAAGGGACCAACAACTTCAACACTTAGATTTTTGTTTTGTTGGGTTTTTTTTTTTTTTTATCTGTGTTTGGTTTTGTGTAAATAGTGGTTAAAAAGTGATGTAGATTAAGAGGAGAGGTCTGATATTTCATTCATTATTTCATTATTATGCAATTATTTGTACTATTAATTAATCAATTAATGTATACTGATTAACTTTTCTTTTGTTCAATCATTGGATTATTATGTTTTTTAGTTTCTTGTTTTAAACATGGCTTCAGGGCAAAACTCCTGAGTTTCTGAGAAACAGAAATTGTCATGGAATTTGAGAAAATATTGTAAAATGAATGAAAGATTCATTTAAATGTAGAAAAATATAATCACTAATAATATAATTATGTGACCATCTCGTAACTCCCACATCATTTTGGAGTGTTTTCCGTTGCTAGTGTTTGATGTTTGGACTTAACTACAACGTGAGATCATATTTGCAAGTGGTGTTTAGATATCTCTAATGTAATGTTCTTTGTTAATGAAGTTAGATTTCGAGATCATTATTCTTTTTTGATTGCCCTTTTAGCCAGACTATTTGAGGTATGTGCTTCGGGGAGAGTGTTCTCATAGAATCTCTCATTGAGACAGTACTCAACTGTATTTATCATATTAGTAGCAGGATATCGATTGCAATGTAAGATATGGAGAGTAGTTTGTTGCTTTTTATTTATCACATTTGGAAAGAACATAATCTTTGTACCCATAGGGTTGCCTTAAAATATTCTTAGATAGTCAGTCGGGTGGTGTGATGATGTGATGATTTTCTCAATTGTTCTAAGTGATTTGAGGTTTTAAATTGTCCTTGTTTTCTCAACTCTTCTGGTTGTGTGTTATTTGTGTCTTAACCTCAACGGTAAGATTTGATATTTTTTTATTGTAATTCAATACCTTTTTTAACACAGATATATACACACATAGTTACCCTTAATGAGCTCATTTACTTAAGAAGGATTATGAAATGAGCTTAAAATTATGAAACTCATTGATTTGTCTTTCATTGGTTAAATGAAAATAGCAACAGAAATGTTTAGCTCCCATTTGTTAACTATTTGGTTTTTTGTTTTTGTTTTTGAAAATTAAGTCTATAGACACTTACTTCCTCTCCCAAATTTATTCATTTATTAATTATCTATTTTTTTACCAATGATTTAAAAAATCAAACCAAAATTTGAAAGCTAAAACAAGTAACTTTTATAATTTACTTAAAAAAATATATAAATCATTATAAGAAAGAAGAAGAAAATAAACTTAGTTTTCAAAAACAAAAAACAAAAAATGAAACGGTTACGAAACGAAACTTAAATTAATTAAAGATAAGGTAGAAATCAATAATAATTGTACTAATGAAACCAAGGGAGGATTAGAGTGATTTGAAATATCCTAAAATTGAAAATATTCCTGCCTTATAATTGTGGAATTTAAAAATAGTATTTTAAGTAACAACATTTTCAATCGTGGGTCCACATTAACCAAATTAAGGTACAAATTCAACGCCTTGCTTGATGCAAATTCTATTAACAATTGAATAGAAAGATGTGATGCCATTGCTAACAAATGTCAAACCCCTAACTAATTAATGGCCTAATAAAAGCAATTTGTCCACTAAATACAAAATAAATTTACATACCATTATCTTTTGTTCATTTATGATTTTTATACTTTTAAAATTATTATAATTCGCATACCTTTTTTTATTCAACACAATAGATGAAAGTACATGTTGGTTCAAGTGCATTTAGAAAAACTATTTTTTATCCCTTCATATTTTCTGTCCACTTGATTCCTATCATGTTTAATGAGACGTAATTGAATCCTGATATATTAGAACGGTTTTAAATGGCTTTTGAACCCCTTTGATCATTAGTTAACCAAATGAAATGCATATATAACATTTAAAATGATGATTAAATATTCCATTGGCATGCCAATTTCTTTTAATTGAGAACCTTGATTCGATTCTCGATTCAATAATTAAGAAAACCATAAAAAATCGAACCGAATCAAACTGAATTTAATATATATCAGCCAGGTTTCTAGTGCAAATAGAAAAAAACAAAAAAAAAAAAAAGCCCATTTGTCCAACCAAAATAGAATATAAAGTTTGAGAAATTGTAAAAAATAGCCAAAGTAGAATACGGGTTTTAATGTAACTAATCTCTCTCCATATCTTATAGATTTTTCATTCCACCCACCCCCACCCCACATCTAGCATTCAACAAAACAAACTTTCGACAGAGGTGGAGTTCTGAAAACCTTGAGAGAAGTGACAGCAAATGTTTTAATTATCCACTGCATCTTCTCTCTTTCTTTTTTAGTCGTGTAGGATTGAATTATATATTTATAATTTTTTCTTTAAAAAATCTAACTTGCAACCATCTACTCCTTCACTCACATCTTGGCTATTGCCCATGTCACTCTTTTTCTTTCTTTCCCATTTTTTTTTTTTGAGTACCAACTTTCTCTCTTCCATCCATGGCTCCGCGACCAACGGCAACACCACGCAGGGACAAAATGAGGTTTCAAGCAGCACCACTTCCACGGTTTTCACCCCTTCTACTCCCTCACCCCCCCTTTTTTGTTTTGTTTTCTTGAAGACTGATTTTAGTAAAAAAAAAAGAAACTACAAAAGATAAGTTTGTTATGAGTTATGAGTTGGGACAGCAAGCCCAGGAGGGGAGGAAATAAGCTGGTTTATCAAAACTGAGCCATGGCAATTTGGTTCAAAAACCGAAACCAAGGAACTTCATTGGTAGCCGATTCATACTTTTCGAAAACCAACCTGTTCAAATTGGTCATTAGTTTTGCTAAAACCAGACCAAACTGAACCATTCACCCACCCGATGAGAAAGAGATGTGTTACACAACAGTAAGGATTGTGAATCCTAAGAAAGAGAATAAAAAGACCTAAACTACATCAACCCTCCAATTAACAAAATGATAAGTGATAATGCTTTTTCAACTAAGATAATTTCAACACCACACACACACATATGACCAACCAATTGGATGGTAATGGCATAAAAGAATCTTGATTCCGGTCTTGCAAGTTTATCGACCAACCTATTATCTCATCGCCAACCACTTCCATAGCATTGTTCTTACCTTAGGCACTGCCAATCACGTCTAGACTTTCTCAAATACAAAGTTTACTAATCGCAAGAACTTCACGAGGATGCAAACTACATTTGCTTATAATAGGGCAATCATTTAAAGGAGGCAGCCACAGGACTTGTCAATGGCTTTAAATTGTGCGAAGGCGGGGAGCTCTCACAAAGATACAACCAACAGAATGCTACGACATCCCTGGTTTTCCCCTATTTCTCAACCATTGAATAAATAAACATTCTTGAAATGATCGGAATAGGACACAAAACATAAAAGATTTACTACAAAGGATTGATAGATCATAGAGTCGTGACAGAAAACAAAAAAGAAATCCAAGTAGTAGACCCTGTTAAATAAAAAATTGATCGGATTTCAGAAGTAAACATAATTCGATACTCAAAACAAAGCCCTCAAAATATATTGAAAAATCCTAATAAAATTGAAATCCACGAAATTTGAGAAACCATGAGAAAATTAAATAGCACATAAAAGGTTCCTTCAAGCACGGGGAGGAGCTCCACCAGCTCCAACACGAGGGGCCTGTCCTGGTTGTCCAGGCTTTGGCGCATCATCCTGAGAAAACATGAACAGAATTCAAACCAATCAAATAAGCACCAACAATAGAAACGGATTTGTACTTGTAAAAAACAATAGAAACGAATTCAGAATAGAGTGAGCAGCTTCATACAACCATAAATTATCCTTGTAAATAAACTATCTAAACAGCAAAACCTTGTTTTTTCAAGTTCCATTAAATACCAAGTAAACAGAATTAGCAACCTTCAAATTTGAAATTGTGAGACTTATGAACAAGCAAGGGCAAAGAATAACACGACAACAGTCATTACATATGAATCGTCAAGGTTATTTCGTCATGATTGACAATAACAAAAATGGATAATGGAAAGCAGCAAGCTTGGTGAAAAGAAGTTATAGAATCAGCACAAAACATGTATCAATAGGCTCATGAACCGACCATACAACACTGGGTAACGACTGTAGTTACATAACTCAAAGATCCAATTCTTAGCAGCCATATCGAAAATCATAATAATAATAATAATAATGATGATGATGATGATGATGATGATGATGAGAAGCTAATCATCCATTGGAAAATGCTGGAAAAGGTGAATATAATAGAAGAGAAGAAGATAACCATACATGGGCTCATATAATTAGTCATATCAACCATGGAAAATTAATCAAACGAAAGAGCAAGAAAGAAAATCAAGTTGAATCGAAGATATACCCTGCGTCTAATGAAGCGCTGTGGAGGCTCACGGTTCCTCCTGTCAGTGCGTGATCGAACCCTCACAACGTGAGAGTGGATGGCACAAGAAACACAGTATTGCATCTTGGCATATAGCTTGGGAAGAGTGTATTCTGTATAAAAAAAACAAACGTCGAAATTATCACTCAGAAATTGCAAAATTGGAAGATAAAGGAAAAAAACGTTCAAGAACAAGATCATACGATCATAGACACAGGCTTCCTGAACATCCCTAACAGCTGCTTGTTCAACAATGTTCCTGACAAGGAACCTCTTGATGGCCTTGTCCTATTCGCGCCAATAAGAAATCACGTAACTAGATATTCTATAGAAACAGTAGGCCAAAATCACATAGATAACTGAAAATACCCAGAATACCAACAAAAATCACAAGGGAAAGTAAAACCCCGGTTGTGAATGTGACGAAATCGATAGTTATTATATTCAGATGGTAATACATTGAGCAACATCGATAGCAAAGAGATGCGACGAAGGGAAGAAACCCTAGGTACCTTAGGGCAGCATTTGCCGCAGTTGGAACAGCGGATAAATTTGACGTGTCCTCGTCCATGCTTGTTGCGTCCACCATTCCTGCGCTTGAAAGTCTGAACCAAAAGAGAAAGCGTCAAGCAGAAGATTAGAGGAGAACTAAGGATCGAAACAGAGGGGGTGTTGTGAGGGATTAGGTTACCATGGTTGTAGTCTGTCAGCTCGTCGGCTGAATTAGGGTTTACGAATTGGGTGGTAGTGATGTTTTATACGGAGAGGAAGCAGAAGGTGACCTAGCTAATGAAATCCCTAATTTGGTTTATTTGCAGATAACCCTGATTGTTCTTCTCATTTTCATTTTTTGCCTAACAGTCATCGCTCCTCATTGGCTTGGCCCATTGCATTTTCCCCCCTTTTTTATTTGTAAATTTAATTTTTGGGGAGCATGCGTCTTTTGGATTGAAGAAAACAAATGTTTTTAAGAAATGTTATTTTTATTCAAACTCTTTTTTATATATAAAAAAATATTTAAAATACATATTTCAAAAATTATTTTGAGTGGTTAGTAAACATTTTATTTTCTAAAATTATATATTTGAAAAGTTAAACCAAACACACTTGAAAAGTTAAACCAAATCCACTTGAAATTATATATTCGAAAAGTTAAACCAAACATGCTTGAAATCTAAGCTAGAAAATATCTTTTAACCACTAGACATCGAAATTGTCAATATATACATGTTTAGGAGGCTAAGATACATAATATAGTTATGAAAATACAGAGAAAAAAAGGGGAAATATGTGGAAGTTAGCTATAGGCCAAGTGGTGTATGAAATGCTTGACCTAAAGAGAAAGACCACTTATATAAATAGTTGTTGATGCCAAATTTTGGACGAAGTAAATGCACACCTAATTCTCAGGTGGCAACAACTATAAATTTATAATTTAGGAAAGACAGAAAAAGAGAATCTTGCACACCATATAGTCTTTGATTCCTAAATTAGCTAAGTAATCTATGTAGTAAGTAAGAAATTTTTAGTATGAGAGTGTGCTTACTTTCCTGGATGAGTCCTTCTATTTATAGAATTCTCTTGACTTCACCATTTTCCTTTAGAGTTTTTAAATGATCCCTTGGGCTCAAATTGTTGGGATGTATGCCCTAAAAGCTTGTAGTTAATGTGTTATTTGAGATAATGGATGAATATTTTATATATGCAATTATCCATTAAAGAAATATCCAAGGTTATTTATGTAACTTGAATAGTATGTGGTAGACATACAAGTGGATCTTGTTCAAGTAATGGCCCAAATGGTCTGTAGTATATGTCTTATCATGGTGACACTATGGATACGACCAACCTTGCAAATACTACAAGAGTTGCAAGTGTTACAAGTGATTTGATCCAAATTGTTCATGTGGATACATGTAAGTGGAGGTATCTTATACAATAGTTTATATAAGGCCAAACCGTAAAATGATTGATCTCTCTTTATAGCACTATTGACTGAAGAGATTAATATTTGATAGGATGACCATAGATAACTTGACCTCAATCCCGAGTGAGTTATGAACTCTTATTTATGAGAAAATCATTTGATTTGTGAGAGTGGCCTGAGTCGCCGACTCAATAAGCCTACCATTTTAGGGATTTATCTGAGTAAGGAATTGGAAACATAGGTACACAATATGAAATTCACTCATTCCCGTATTTAGGGTAAGTAGCTGAATTGCTCCTTTAAGTGCTAACTCCAAGTCTCGAACAATAAGGCCCCTCCCTTTCATTGGTCTGAGGGATTTTTGTTTATGGTAGGACCATAAACAGGTTGTTCATTAGAAGATCAGTGAGACTTAAGGAGTAGAGGTAGTTATAGGGGTAAAACGATAATTTGACTCAGTTGTAGTTACGAGCAATTCGTGGAGAGTTGACTTATTGATAATTGGTTATATCCATGAATACAAAAAAAATATCTACACCGCGAAGAGTGCAACTATAGGTCTTTAATGGAGTGACACACAGTTAATGAATGTTGATCAATTTAATAAAGAGTTTAATTAATTAATCTCATACCATTAGAGCGTTTAATCTATAGGTCCATTAGGTCTCTTTGCTAGCTCACTAAGGATAAAACAAAGAATATCTATTTTTGGAATAATTTAAATGGTTCAAATTATAAGGAAATTTAAGTTAATTGTATATGGTACAATTAATATATTGTATATGATACGATTAATATAATACATATAGCCAATAAAAGAGTAGCTCAACTAGTATAATGTTCATATTATCAACCTCGTGGTTTGAGGTTTGATTCCCCCACCCAATACTTTAATTACAATATCACTTTTAAAAAAAACATATAGCTACATTATATTATAAGGTTAATTTTGAATTAGATTTAAAAAGTAAACTATATGAGAAAATAATGTATTTGAATAAGATTCAAATATTAAATAATATGAATGAGGTTCATATTATAACTATATATTAAATCTAATATGAATGAGATTCATATTAAAACTATACATTAAATTTAATGTGAATGTGATAAACATTAAAACTATAGTCTATGAGAGAAAAATACATTTAAATATCGCAGCTATGAGAATTCACTTCACTTAATATGCAGAATGGTTATGCATTTGTTTTTTTTATAGAAGAATTATTCACTATCTCTCATAACTCAAAATGCACAGAGAAAACGTATTTTTTCTTGTAATTTCTGCTCTTTAGTTGCCTTAACCTTCATCGTCTCTTTGGTTGTCCTATCTTTTTCATTATACAACGTACCAACTTTATCACTATGGTATAACCATATCAAATTTGGCTCATCAAAAATCATTCTTGGATCTCTAGTCATGCTTGGAAAAATTTCAAAAGAATATATAGTTAGATTTCTGGTGCGTATATACCATAATTAAACAGCTTCAACGCAAGTATTGACATTGTGCCCGTCTTATCCGGAAGGTTATAGATACTTAAGCTTGGTTTTTTCTATCAATTCGAGGTAACCCCTATTTGACGAGCCTAATCAGGAGTTTTGACTAAATCATCATTGTATCTAATCAGTTTCATGATTTTCATCCTCTTGCATTTAAGTGAAGTTAGCCTACCTACCTTTCTACAACAGGCTTTGGCATTTTGTTTAAATTCGACTAGAGGCAAAATTATGGCTTCAAACTTTCGACTATCAACCCACTGCTCTGAATTCTTTATTACATTTTTTGAATTGCTTGTTTTTTCACTAATCACCCTTTCATCTACTTCACTGGATCGCTTGAGATATTCCCACCGTCATCACTATTTCTAAAGTGCATTACCTAATGGTCGACCTTGCTAAGTTGCATCCCTGCCTTCCATGCTTGATTCTCGCTCTCCCTGCCAGTCACTGAGCTTCATTTGCCTCTTTTTAGGTGTCCATGTGTCCGCTTCTCGCTTGTCGGCCTCAAAAATGTTGAGCATGGGTATCACCTGCTTTCTTCCACAAAACTTATGGCAACATCAACTTTTTGAGTAGTTCTTCTAAGCTATCTAGATCTACCATGCGTTAACATTCTTCTGATCGCCCTCGACCAGACCGAGCATCTCTCTTCTTTTCCAACTTTAACTCATATGCTCCATGAAAACTTTTTTCAATACATTATCTCCTCTCTCTTGTCTTTTCATGACACCCCCGACTACCGAGTCGAGGCTCTCCATCTCTCTCTCTCTCTCTCTTTTAAATCAAGATTTCTCCTATAAGTTTCATAGATCTCAACATTTTTTTTTATCACTCTAATCTTCTCTTCCAAGGTAACCCCTTCTTGTACACTCATCTTTTTACTTGAGGATACTTTGTATTGGTCGTCCCTAGATCAAAATGAGCCTTTTTTTGGCAATGACACTTTTGACTTTGCGAATAACGGGGATGGTTCTGCTTTTGATGAGTTTGAGATAGGAACCTAAACATAACATCTGGCCTTATCATCTTTGATGCCTAATCCAAATGAAAGCATCGATGATCCTTCTCCAAGTGAAGTTACCTTTTATTTGCTTATATTTCCCTTTAGTGTCTGGTTACCTTTACGATTCTTCCTTCAAAGCTTCCTGGGTTTACTTCAGCTAGTCCCCGCTCAAATCTCCCCAACGATTGGGGTCATCTTATTGGTAGTTACATCATTTGGTCAAGATATGAGAATGGATCCCATGCTTCCACTTTTTGTCATTTCACACCATTAGCCATAATCCATCCTTTGGTAGACATTTTTATAATCATCCAAACAAAGAATTATAGTGAAGGGGCCAACTCTCATAAAAAAAGTGGAAGAATGGTTGATGTTGAGTTGGTGAAAATTGGTTTGATTTTGGCCCAAACGGTTCTCGTTATGCAGTTCCAACGGGATAGGGATTACGTTAAGCTCCTTTATTACCTTCCCATTTGGAATCGTTTCCTATTTCAACAATCAGCTAACCATTGACATTTATCTCTTTTAGTTTCGTTCGCTATTCATCCTCGGTTGCAATGTCTTCCTTTCTTTAAATCAACAATAGTCTTCTTGGTGACCTCCCAAGGTCCTTGCTAAGGTTCCATTTGGCCAGTCATAATAATCTCATCTTCGTTGGATTGGCTTCACCAACTCTCAATCTAGGTTTGTCGACTTCAGGGGCGGATCTACTAAGGAGTCAAATGGGGACATGTGTCCTTCCTCAAATATGACATTTTACTCATACGTATATTGGTTTTCTTTAAATATATACATAAAAAATTTATAGTTATATTATAGTGTAATTATCACTCTGTTTCTAAGAAAACACAACATTAGGTTACGCTTCAGTGGTCAGGATGTACACTATGGAAGAATAGACAGATTCAAATCATTCTGTAGCATTTTTATTGTTTTTATTTTTAAGTTTAGTTTTGATTATTTTTAAATATAAAAAAAATATATATATTAATGAATTATTCACCATATTTTTTTATATTTTGTTAATTTGCGATTTTAATTTTTTAAAATATATACAATGTTTTAAATTTTAGTTAATTTTAATTCTTGAATATATCTATATATCTATATATATATATATGTATAAAATGAATTATTCACCATATATATATTTATGTATTATTTTAAATTTTGAAAAAGATATGTCCATTGTTTTAATTTTTAGTACAGTTGAAGTAGGTTACCGTAAAAATTGATTGAATGATTTTTTGCTTATATATTTAAGTAAATAATTCTATAAAGTTTTATGATAATGGGGTTTTCAAATATAGAAAAATAAAAAAACTATTTACACAAAATAGCAAAATTTAATCATCTTCCACCTTCTCCGTCTTCCCCCATATTCGTCTTCTTTTCTTCTTCTTCGGTCTAATCTTGGTCTCTATCTCTAACCCACACACTTTCTTGTTCTTTTTCGTTCGATCTTAGTCTCTATGTCTAACTCATGCACTCTAACATCCAGCAACCACCAGACTCATGCCCAATTGTTGATCCACCAGCGTTTGAGTCTACATCGAAGATCTAGTTGTACGTTGCCGTTGGCGAGTCGATTTTTCTTTCTTTACCTGATTCACTCTCTTTCTTTCTCTAACTCTTAGATCCGTACAACCTGATGCTCGTTGTCGCTGTCTTGTTGCTGCTAGCGCTAGAGTTCGCTGGATTTTTGGCCGTTAGGGGTAATATTTTGGGCGTTTCGAGTTAATTTTGTTTGGTTCTTGAACATTCATCGAGTTTTGGTGTTAAAATTGATTTATCCATGAAGTTGGATGCTAGATTTGAGTTTTTTTTCCTTTTAGATAGTTGATTAACAATGTCTATCACAATTAGACGCTGATAGGCTATCAGTGATAGAAACTAATACAAGTCTATAACTGATAGAAGTCTATTAGTATCTATTAGTGATAGAAACTGATAAAAGTCTATCATTGATAGAGGCTGAAAGAAATCTATCATTGATACTATAGTGATAGAAGCTGATACAAGTCTATCACTGATAGACGCCGATAGAAGTCTATCGGTGTCTACCAGTGTTTTTTTTTTGCTATTTCTATAAATAATTTGAATTTTTTCTATCTGTGAAAAATCCCCTATAGATAAATTCGTAATTAATATTACTTAATCTAGATATCATATATTAATCACTTAAAATTGGGTTGAACTACAAGTTTAATCCAAAAGTTCCGAAATTGTGATTAACAAATCTTTAAACGTTCAATTTTGATTAATAGATCTCAACAATACTAACAACATATGTTTAAAAGGTAACTGTTTTATAAAACAAGAAAAATTAGTTTTGTGTCTAATTGAACGTTAAATTTTAAATTTTGTAGTTAATAGATACCTTAATTTTAAAAAGATGTTCAATCATACTTATTAAACACAAAGTTAAATTTAATGTCTAATATATCTTTTAATCTTTAACATTATTGAATATGTAAGAGACCTATTGGATGTAAAATTGATATTTTAGAAATCTATAAAATACGACATTGAGATTCGGGGACTTATTAGACATTTTTTAAAGTTTAGGATTATATGAACACAAATTAAAATGTTCATGGACTAAACTTCTAACCTTATATATATTTGTGCCCCCTAACATGAAGTTCTGGATCTGCCACTGGCTGACTTCCATATGTTCTCTATTATATGTCATTATAAATTTTCGACGATAAGCCTTAGCCATATTGCATTCTTTCAGGTATGGCCCCCCGCTACGCTTAGCTATTCGATCGTCGAGGAAAAAGACCCAAAGGATGATTGTAGAGTGGTGAGTTATTGGGGGTGGATTCCAACATGAAATTATCGACCTTGCCAATGATGATGACCAAACCATTCCTTCCTACTCTCTCCCTCCTCGACCCGCTCCACCAAACCATTGTCGATCTCCTCGTTTTCAAAGGTTCTCCAATCCTCATGCGAAAGGTTCTTCTTTCAGAATGGAAGCATGTATTCTTGTAACATTCGAGTTTTAGTATATTTTATTAATTATCTCAAATTAATGAGTTTTAATTTCCAAGAAAAAAAACTTGGAAGTTGGAGTGAAATTGAGATAGTTTGAGAATATAATCACTACAAGAATTCTGGGCTTTAATGTCGGTTGATCTCAAATTAATGGGTTTTAGTTTCCAAGAAAAAACTTGGAAGTTGGAGTCGAATTGAGATAGTTTGAGAATATAATCATTACAAGAATTTTGGGCTTTAATATCGATTTTAAACCGACATTAAAGCCCTTTAACGTCGGTTTTAAACCGACATTAAAGTCTAGAATTATTGTCCATTTTTTCAATCATTGTCCGTTTTTTGTAAATACCATGTCTGTCTTTTTTTCAATTATTGTCTGTGTATTCAATATAATTATTATCCAATCCATTTTGAATGTCGGTCACAAAGTTAAAAACAACATGTCCCTAAAACCAAGGTAATCAACCTGTACATGCACAAAATAAGTTCTTAATTGTTTGCTTTCACAAATCCATAATAATAAGTTACAAAAGAGGAATTGGAGATGATAATTTTAACTCTAAAACCAAGGTAATCAACAAATTACCAAAACTCATAAGCGTTACATAACAAAATTAAAATTTTGATCCAAACAAGAGCAAGAACTTACTTTTAAACTATAAAATACAAACTAAAACTTGTAAATATTCCTCCCCCCACCCCCCCCCCCCCCCAAAAAAAAAGGCACACACACTTGTTGTCATTATATAGTGTTTTCTAAATAGTCTTTCAATTGCTCATTCGTTATGTTCTCTCCACTATCCACCACATCTTCACAAACATATTAAAAATGGGCAAACAACATATAATAAGAACTTATAAAAACATATTAAAAAATGTTGCACATCAGGAAAATATGTCATCTGTTCTTAAATATTGCACATCTTCACAAACTTAATATACAATTCCAACCTTTCAAAGTTTATATAACAGAAGTTGCTCATAACACAAAATATACACTAATTATTTTCCCTTAGCTAGAGTTGAGCTGAAACCAATAAGCCAAAAACTACTTAAACTAAGGTTATTTTCCATTTGCATTATGTTCATAGCCCACCCCAACTAATCCCAAAGTCCTTGAAGGGTATCTCCAAATGTCTCAAACTCTTTCCACCTTTGAACACTCTTGAGGTTTTTAAGATTATACCAAATCCAAGAAAGAACATATTTTAAACATGGAATTTATAGCAATTGAACTTTCTTACCTTAGGACACATTCTACACATTCATCAATGAAGGTAAAAGATCTTGTCTGAAGATCATCTTCCCACATCTCAAACTCGTCTATAGAAGTGAGGGCCTTTCTGCAGAATACAATATGAATGGACCGATAGTATTAGATCTTACATTATAAATTGTCCCAGAGATAACATAACCATTTCTTGCATTTGGATCTACCTTTCCATATTCCAAATGGACCATAAATGTTGTGAAACCTCCCAATTTGGCACTCAATACCGAAATCCTTAGTATAATGTTTGCACAACTTCTTTGTAGCAAGCTTCTCCAAACCATAAGCATCTTGGGGCTACGAAACAAACGTTCACACGGTTTTAATAAGCATGTGTCTAACAATTGTTTCATTTCCAAATCATTAACACATAAGTAAATATGAACATTAGTTTCCAATTACTTAAATTCAAGGTAGATGCAAACACTAGAAGCATAGAAAAACCTGCACTCACACTAGTAGCACAACTATAAATGTTACATTGTATAAACATGGGGTAGGAACTCATACCTTGTCTTTTATCCAACCTTTCAAATTAAATAATGCTCTTTGACCTGTTTACATTACCAAAGTGACTGAGGCTTAAAACATGTCATGTTTAATTCTTAAGTTGATAAAAAAACAAACTTTCATAATCGCAACCTCCTTACATTACCAATGTGCATAAATGGTACATTCAAGGCAAAATTCTTGTAGTGAATATGTTGGATCTAGAGTTCCCCAAGAAAAAGCATAAAGAGGTTGCGATACCAAATCTTTACTCCTTTGTTGCACCTGCAAAACAAGAAAACTCAATAGTTGAATAAATGAGAGAATCTTCTTTTCCAAGATCTTGAAGAAGAGAAGATTGGTTACCTAGATATGAGCTACGATGACGATGAAAAATATTCGGCAGCATAACGATGCTACCACAACAAAACCAAAAATTTACTTTGAACCTGTTCAAAGAAACACTCTCCCAATAATATTCTACAACCACTTGTTCTCAAATCTAATTTCGAGATATATTTCGAGACTCGTATCCTTAGAGTTAGATTTTTTCTATAAATACTTCAAGGAAAGCTAACAATGAATAAAATGCCTAACAAATGGAAACATATCACAAATCTAATATGTAGTTCGAGATATATTTTGAGACTCGTGTCCTTAAAGTTAAACTCTTTCTATAAATACTTCAAGAAAAGCTAACAATGAATAAAATACCTAACAGATGGAAACATATCACAAATCTAACATGTAGTTCTATGGATCAATAACAAAATTTAAACATCCAACAATCAATCAATAGATTAGGATTTACACATAACTAAGTTAAGAAAATATCTCTCTCTTCTTGCATTTCTCATAATCATCAAAATGATGTTCTTGACATTTGCTCTTCTCCGAGCGATGTTCTTCAAGACCTATAGTATTTAGAAAAAGAGATTTTCTCTAATACGGAATTAAATTTTGTTGCTTCTTTAAGTTCATAAATTGTTCTGAAACAATAATAGAAACAATTGCATAACACTTCTATTTCTCAAAAAGTACGAAATGACTCCACAAATCCATACACTACCCTACATGAAGAATGTCTGAAGAAACCTACAAGGAGAGTTTTGAAGTACTAAACTAGAACAAAAATCTTGAAGTAAACAAACCCAAATACCCATTTTGCCTATTTCTTCTTCCACTTGTTCTAAGTGTCCATTATAGAAACATACCCATTTTGCCTCTTTCTTGATATCTTTTCTTTACAATCAAACAATATAGAAACTAAAAAAAAAAAAAAAAAAAAAAATCCATAGGCAAGTTTTAGGGATAGAAAACAAGAACAAAGAGACACTCTAATTCAACTCTACCAACTAAGGTAGTTGCACAACTACACTTGGTACTGTTGGCTTACGTACAATCGTTTGGCTACTTGAACCAAGCAAGAGAACACTATTCAATATTAACTGGAAAAGATAAATCCATAAAAGAATACTCATTAAAGCTTGCTCAAGATGAAAGACATAGAAGAACTATAGTCAATAACAATATAGAAACTCACACAGATAATAAAAAACAAGTAGGCAAGGTATTAACAACAAACATGAAAAAATTAACAGAACAGTATTCAATTGTGACAAGACCAAAGGGCAAGAGAAACTAACAATAAGAACTTGAATAAAAGCTACCAAATGATGATATGTTTTACGTTTTCTTTAGTTAGTCTGAAGCAATTGTTTTTACTAAATAAAATACATCACTTTACATTTTAGCCTCATCTATGACAAGCTGAAAAGTGCAACTTCTCATATATGTAAAACAATTGCTTTTTAAAAGCTCTACTATATTTTGTCACACTATCATAAAAAACAAAGGAGCTCTTATATATTTATTCATCTAAAAACTTCTTTACAACCTATCAAATTAATGTTTAAGTCGAATTAGGAATGGGAGTTTGAAGATTGCATGTAATACTAGAAATTTTAAAGGAAAAAAATGGAAATATGTTTGTCGGAGCAGGGGAAGAGATGGCCTGGTTTGCCGTTGATGGTGTGAGCATTGAGGCTTGGTGGAAGTCCCAATTTGTTGGCTTGCAACTGTAAAAAAAATCTTTGATCTCATTTGTTAGAGCTTTATTTTCAAAAGTTAAAAGGTATTTATTAACTTTTTTCTTTCCGAAGGATTCATTTTCGGTCAAATTCAAAAACTGAGAAGTAGAGTAGTGAAAAGTACGGGGATATTTGGCCAAGAACGAACCTGACGGCGTGTGCGGTGGAGACATGCGAACGACGACGGAATGAGCAGCAGATTCGACGAAGACACGCGAACGACGACGGAACGAGCAGTAGATCCGACGAAGACACGCGGATGACGACGAAACAAGCAGTAGATCCGACGAAGACACGCGGACGACGGCGGAACAAGCAGCAGATCCAACATAACGACTAGCAGGTCTAGGCAAAACGAGCAACAGATCTGACAGAACGACCAACAGATCTGAGCACAACGAGTAGTAGATCCGACAGAACGAGCAGCAGATCCGAGCAATTGGGTGCGACGGCACGGGTTGCACAACGAACAGACCTGCATGGAGGCTAGATTTACACCACGACAGACTCTTCACCCACGATCGACGGATGAATGGCAAGAGTTTGGAAGAGAGAAGTGAGAAAGAATAGGGTCTGAAGAGGGAAGTGTGAGAATGAGAGGAAAAAGAAAATAGGGGGAGAGTGAAGAGGGAAATGAAAAAAAAAAACGAAGGAACTATGAGCAGAAGCAAGATCGTTCCAAATTTATTGTGACAGAAATACCGCATTCACAAACAAACATACAAGTTATGCATTTACTAACAAATTACGACATGCTTTTAATAATTAAATAACAAAGGACCGAGAGACATACCTTTTGAAGAACTTTTCTTCTTTTATCTCTCGCTCTCGTCAGAATCAGCAACTCTTGCTGTCGCTGTGTATGCCAAGGCTATCGTCCACCAAATCTTGCTGTCGCTCACCACCGAACTGTCTTTTACACGAACAGGTAGCAAGGAGGACACCACCACTTATTAACCTCGGTATTCTCGAAGTGAGAATCCAAGAGGTGTGGGCTCTATTGGATTTAGTAGAGGGGAGGAGGAAACTACGATCGTTTACAATGACCAAGCAAGTGGGAGAGATTTTGTGCCTATCGTATAGACGGGTACTTGATCGTTTAGCAAAGGGTGCATGATCTTTTAGAAAAATGGGGCTGATCGTTTAGACGATCGTTTAGAAAAATAGGGCTGATCATTTAGGTAAATCGCTCTCGTGCGCGATCGCTTAGTAAAAAACTACATGATCGTTTAGGTCGGCTGTGCGTGTACATGATCCTTTAGGAAAACTTGAGCTATCGTGTATGCTCTCGTTAACTAAACAATGGGCAGTGTACTAATCGTGAAGCGATTATCCGATTTCTTTACAAAATGAAAACTATTTTCATTTTATCCTTCAGTTATGAAAACTGAATGTAACCTCCCACTATCAAGTACGGTTATAGAGAAAAAATCACCAACAATTATCTTATAATTGTTTAATTAAAAATAAATATAATCATATTATATTATAACCTATAGTTTTAATATCACATCATATGCAACATATAAACCATAGTCATTTTTCTCCTCCACTAGATATAAATCATATTTATATCATTTTCCTCCGATTAATGTATCTCATACATCATGTCAACTATATCATATATAATTGACCAGTTTAATCATATCATATATAATCAAACTCCCTATTGTCAAGTTAAACATTTCAAACTGACCTAAAAATGATTCTCAACTTGAATCCATTGAGCTACCCGAGGGACCTTATGGGCTTGTGGCTTGAAGCTTCAACGATACGTGAATAGCTGACTAAACTCTTTAACCACGAGATCCACCACCCGTTAATTGCCATGCATTCCACTAAAGATTGATAACTGCACTCTTCTCACCATAGATATATTTCTATGTCCATCGGATATAACCAATCAATAATACGATAACCCTTCACAGATGCTCGTAAGTACAGTTGGGCCAATTTATCCTTTTTCCCCTGTAGTTACATCTAACTCCTTAAGTATCATTGATCCCTCTAATGAACAATAAACATAGTTCTACTATGTGTGGACACCTCTCGGGCCATGAGAAGGTGTATGGTGCCACATCGTTCAAGCCCCAGAATCAACCCTTAAGGGAACAATCTATCTACTTACCCCTGCTTCGGGGAAGGAGTGAATTTCATCTTGTGTAGCTGAGTTTCTAGCTCCTCAATCAGACAAATCCCCAAAGTGGTAGGTTTGAATCGACAATATGGCCACTCGCACCCATGCAAATCAAAGGATTGCCCTTAAAGATAGGATTTCCCAACTCACTCAGGATTAAGATCATGTTACCTATGGTCATCCTAGTGAAGTGAAGTCTATGTCATGAATGACGTTATATAACGAGACTATAACACTTCGTGGATCGGTCTTATACAAACTCCTTTGTATAGGACGCCCTCGTTCACATGTCTCCACATGAATGATTAGGATCAGACCATCTGTAGCAAGTCACAACACTTGTAACTGTTCTACAAAGCGGGCTGCATCAATAGCGTCACCAGAATAAGGTTTCCCTCCTATATCCATATACTATAGACCATTTTGGTTATCACTTAAGACATGATCCACCTGAATGTTTCCACATACATGCTTAAGTTACAACGACAACCGGGATCTTAGTTTATTAGTTTTTGGTAAAGCAATCAACACATCCCATGTTTCATAGACAATAGTGAAGAAAATATCATATATTATTACATCACAAGCATTTGTTCAATACATTGTTTACAAACTATAGGACCCAACGAGATTTTAGGGCATCAACCAAAACGAAAAATGGGAAAAAAATAGAAAGTGAGAGGATAAATTAAGCGGGTCTTTAATGTCGGTTTAAAACTGACATTAAAGGCACCCCTACAATGTCGGTTTAAAACTGATATTAAAGATCCATTTTTTTAAAAACAAAATCGACATTACACATCCGATTTTACTTTTTCCAACCGATATTAAAGCCCAAAATTCTTGTATTGAATTAATTTAAATTAATTTGATAAACGACTTCAAAATTTTGGATTTAAATTGATAAAAGATTTGAAATTTTTGGAGTTATTTTGATCCGTGATACACAATCTGACCCACCCCACCGGAATAGCTAGCCACCACTCATGAATGATAGCTCACAATGTCAGGCCTCTACACCATCCAACGTTTTCCGCTCTTTGCTAGAGTCTCTATTTTAGGTAAGTTATTTGTTGATTTTTGGGTTTTTCTTAAATATTTTGAATACCCATTGAATTTTGGTCTAAGTTTTGACTTACCTATAATGTATTGATGTTAGATTGGAGTTTTTTTAGAAGGATTTTAAGATGCTGCCCAACAGGATCATAAGCGTCTTGGGTAAAACCCTTTTGGATTAAGAATAATTGTTGTAAATTGGGTTTATAATTATTATTTTGGAATTTATGAATAGATTGAAATCCTTACTTGAAAATTGGAAGTGATTTTGGTTCAACCCACACTTTGGATAGTATTCGAAGATATTTGGTAGTAGGCTTTGAGAGTATAATTTAATTTTAGATCATGCCTTGAGGTTGATTCAAGAATTCTAAAATCTTAAAATAGTTTGATTGCTTGAATAAAAATATTTGGTTTAAATTTGAGGTAATTTACTACTGGCCTTTGTGCCGGACAAATTAATTTTAAAATACTATTTTTGGTTTTTGCCAAATAGTTTTAAAAAAAATATATGTTTTCATTGTTGAAGAGATTTTGGTTATGCATGATTTCATGTTATGCTATGATTTCATGTTATGGGATATTTTATTGCATGTTTCATGATGGACTAATTTGGCAACAATTGCCCACCTACTCACAGTTATGTGAACTACAAGTTTAGTTTATTTGCGTCTACGGATCCACCAGTTTTATTGTGCCTTTGGATCCACCAGTTATGTGCGCCTTTGGGTCCAACAGTTATGTGTGCCTTGGCGTCCACCAGATTACGTGCGCCTTTGGGTCCCCTAGTATAAGTGCGCCTTCAGGTCCACCAGTTTATGTGCGTCTTTGGGTCTACCAATTATATGTTTCTTCGAGTTCACTAGTTAATATGAGTACATTTCACCTACGATCGGGTGGGTAAAATTGTCGACTCAGATGACACCATGTTCAACTTTAGTACTTCAAATTAGGTCCCACTAGTTCAGAATATTCAGTTTACGTTGCATGTATTTGCATAGCTTGACCCCAGTAGAGAGGTTACTGACTGAGTATTTCAAATACTCAACATTTTCTTAAATTTTATTCAGGTAAAGATGAGAAGGTACTAGGCACTTGATGAGGAGGTCTGTTGAAGGTGTCATACGAGACTATAGAGGCGCTTCCTCTTAGTGTTATGTTTTTAAGAAGTTTTGAATGTATTTTCATTTAAAACTCTTGAGTTTTGTAATTTTAAATTTAAATGTTTCATTTTATTGAAGTTTTTTTTGGGATCCCAAATCAAATCTTATTTTTGTTATTTATGTGTTTAGAAAATTATTATTTTACAATAAAATAGTCAATTGATTTTAGTTTTGAATTTGCATGCATGGTAGTAATGATCCTGATTAGAGATCTCGAAAAGTCGGATTGTTACAGTTAATATCAGAGCCCAAGGTTATAGGTTCTGTAGACTGACTTACAATATAAGTCTAGAGTATCCTTAGGCTCATCAACAGATTCCTTGTCATCATTAGGTATGTCTTATAAATTTAAAGTTTTATCAAATTATAGTTGGGCATGAAGGTATTCATTTGTTTTTATGTATCAATTGTTTGTTTATTTGATGAAGGTTAGTATGTAGTTGTTATTCAGCTAAAAGGCCTCAGGCACAAGTTATTTCATAGAAAGACAGTTAGAAATGAACAAATATTTTAGTTCAAAGTTCTTAAGTCTTGACAAACTATGTAAACTTATGACAATGAAGAAAGAAAAATATGTACTTTATCAAGCCAGGGAATGAAGTAGTCTATATGGCAATTCACTAAGTGATTGTGTTATGTTTTTCAATGGATAATGAGATTTGTGGTACTTGAATACAACTTTATCACAACAAAACATGTAACTAGGTACGAGATTAAAGATGCTTGGTAGATAAGAAAGAGAAGAAGAAAAGATTATAATTCTATTAAAGGTTACTTGATATTAAAAGTTAAAATATTTTAAGAGAAATTTTGAAAGTATTAGTAAGTCATGATCACTTTAAATTAGTGATTGATGTTGTGTTTTGCTTCTTTATGTAATGTGCCCAAGAGAAAGAAAGTTTACTAGTTGGAGTATGCGTGATGATATGGAGAATTCCTTCATAATAACTAGCTAAGTTGATATCACTAAAGAAAGTCAAAATGGTTGAACATGAGTTTGGACTTAAAGTGAAAAAAGCAAAGTGTTATTTGTTGGATTGAAAAATGTTTTCAAGGTATCTAGATTAAATCCATACTCTTGTTATGACGAAGAGACCCTAGTTTGTTAAACTTGATCAAGAGAAAAACTTATAAAGTTTAAAAGCAATGACAATTGGGAAAGAGAATTCTACAAATTGGAAATTTCAAAGTAGAATGGTAAGACTTAAGGAGGAGTTAAAAGTAGACCACATAGGGTAATGAGTATATGACATACTTGATAGAAGTTAAAGGAATCATCTTTAGTTTATTGTTCTTGGCAAAGGTAAATGTGAAGAAAAGGAAAAGAATGTTTAAGGAGAAATTTTGTTATTGTAGAAAAAGATTCTGTAAGTTTGATTTGGTGCTCTAACATAAGATTTATGTGTTTATGAGTCTCTAGAATTGGTATAAGAAATCTTGTAACTACTTGGAACTTTGGGTCTTAGTATACGTTGGTTGGAAGAAATTGGATATAAAACGTTAGTTGTGAAACTCAATTTTAGCATGTGAATCTTCATCTAAAGATGGGACGTTAAGGAGAAATAATCTAAAGCAGAGTTGCTAGTAACAATACTTGTTCATGAACTACTTAAAGAAGAGGTTTAGGTCTTAGTAATGAAAAAGTAAGCCGTTAAAGATATTAGCAAGGTTTAAGAGATTTTGACTTTTGGTCACAAGTTATAACCATTAACTGGTGAAGGCATCAATTTGGTTAAAAGGTGAAAGTAATCTAGCTCTAAGTAAAGTACAAATGGTATGAGCGTTGAGGTTAATAAAATTAGTTCTTCTAGATTTAGAATTTTCAAAAACGAAAGTTTTTAAGCGGGAAAGAATGTAACATCCTGAGTTTTAGTATATTTTGTTAATTATCTCAAATGAATGGGTTTTAGTTTCTAAGAAAACAAAATTGGAAGTTGGATTCGAATTGAGATAGTTGGAGAATATAATTAATTTAAATTCATTTGATAAGGACTCCAAAATTTTTGGATTTGAGTTGATAAAAGATTTGAAATTTTTGGAGTTATTTTGGTAAAGATATGGAATTTGAAGAGGAAAGAGGAGAAGATTATATATATATATATAAGTTAAAAAAAAGTGAATCATCAAAATTAAGCCTTACCTATAGACCATCCCTCCCCCACTCTTGAGTCATCTCTCTCTCCTTTGTGATGCACAATCTGACCCATCCCACCAGAATAGCTAGCCACCACTCATGAATGATAGCTCACAACGTCGGGCTTCTATACCATCCAACGTTCGCCGCTCTTCGCTAGAGTTGCTAGTTGCTAGTGTAGGTAAGTTATTGGGTGATTTGTGGTTTTTTTTTTTTTAAGATCTTGAATACCCATTAAATTTTGATCTAAGTTTTAACTTACCCGTAATGTATTGATGTTAGATTAGAGTTTTTAAAGGACTTTAAGATGCTGCCCAACAGGATCATAAACGTCTTGGGTAATTATTGGATTTGGAAACCCTTTTGGGTTAATAATTGTTGTAAATTGGGTTTATAATTATTATTTTGGGATTTATGCATAGATTGGAATCCTAACTTGAAAATTGGAAGTGAGCTCGGTTTAACCCACACGTTGGATAGTATTCAAAGACATTTGGAAGTAGGCTTTGAGAGTATAATTTAATTTTAGATCATGGCTTGGGGTTGATTCAAGAATTCTGAAAGCTTAAAGGAGATTGGTTGCTTGAATAAAAATATTTGGTTTAAATTTGAGCTAATTAGCTTTACTATTGGAACCGCTTTTGTGCCAACAAAATAATTTAAAAATACTATTTTGGTTTTTGCCAAATAGTTTTTAAAAAATATATGTTTCCATTATTGAGGAGATTTTAGTTATGCATGATATGAGTTTATGAGATGTTATGTTATGAATTCATGAATGTATAAGATGTTATGCTATGATTTCATGTTTTGGGACATTTTATTGCATGTTTCATGTAGACCAATTTAATGACAATTGCCCACCTACCCATAGTTATGTAGATCACAGATTCAATTTATGTGAGCCTTTGGGTTCACAGGGTTACAAGCACCTTCGTGTTCATTAGTCTATGTGCACTTTTGGGTCTATCAGTTATGTGATCCTTTGGGTTTACCAATTAATATGAGTACATCTCTCACCTACGCTAGGACGGATAAAATTGTTCACTCAGATGACAACCTATGTTCAGCTTTAATACTTCAATTAGGTCCCACCAATTCAAAATATTCAGTTTACGTTGCATATGTTTGCATAGCCTAATCCCGCTAGTGGGGTTACTGACTGAGTATTTTAAATACTCAATGTTTTCTTAAAATGTTTTTCAGGTAAAGGCAAGAACGTACCATGTGGTCGAGGGGAAGTTTGTTGAAGGTGTCATATGGGACTAGAGAGCTGTTTCCGATCCGTATCATGTTTTTAAGAAGTTTCAAATTTATTTTCATTTAAAACTATTGAGTAATTTTAATTTTAAATGTTTCATTTTATTAAAATTTTTTTGGGATCCCGAATCAAATCTTATTTTTGTTACTCATATGTTTAGAAAATTATTATTTTATAATAAAATGGTTAGATGGTTTTAATTTTAAATTTGCATGCATATTAATAATGACTTTAGTTAGAGATCTCGAAAAGTCGGATCGTTACAATTCTCCTTAAAGACTATTTCGATATTGGTGGAGAGGTTGAGCTTTTCGCCAAAAACGTCGAACTTCTGGAGGGTATAAAAGACAAAACCATTTCTAACTGAGTTTGCTTATGATAATCCTAGCGTTGCCCTGTCGCACGACATCTACGATCTCCATCGGGCGTTTCTTCACATTATTCTTATTTACATCTTCCATCATAGTGGTTGGGCTCGGGTTTACCCACTTATTTTATTTTATCTCTATAATAGGTTTTCATGCGGATGTCCGTTTCCACATTGAGTTTGACCAATCACATCAACCATCTAACGGCTAACTATATCCTTCGTGAAGATTTAATGTAATCTCAAAATTAAATTGCACGAGTTAACCGTCTCCTGGATGAAACCTGTGGAAAGTAGAATTCTATGCACATCCAAGCCAATCTGATAAGGTTGAAGCTCTTCTTTCTGATGCTGCCTTCTTTTAGAGGAAATTTTTTTAAGAGATTGATGCTTATTATGATCTTTAAGACACCATGGTTGAATATGGGTTCAATGGAGTAAGAAAAGTGACGAACATCACCATCCTGAGATAGATTTCCAATACCTACTTGATGACTTTGAAAGATACTGCAAAGACCCCTGTGTGTTTAATTTTGATGACTTTGATAATGGCGGATGTGACCCTATGACGCAAGATCTCCTTGTGCTAATGAATGAATATGTTAGATTATATTTTGCTCTACCTTTGGATTTGTGGTTGACTTCTATCTTCTTGCTCGATCTACCTCAATGAGTCCATTTTTAGTTCCTTATTTACTTTCATTTATAGGGTGTTTATGTTGAAAGCGTTGACGATCCCACTCTAAATTCACTCTAAATCTCACAAACTTTTAAGAGAAGAAACTTGTTCTCTTACAAAACTCAAGAATGCACAAGAGAAGAATATTGTTCTCTTGAAACTCAGTTTCTTTTCAAACTTCAATTTGCTTCTATTGCTTTTGATTCTTTTCTCTTGCATACTGTTGGGCATGTTTCTTTATATTTGTTGAATTCAGCCCAGATGATGAAAAACTTGTTTGGCCTTTCTTTGCTGATCCAAACGTGAGCCCAGTTCTTTTGTCCCAAATTAATTTGGTTTGGTAGAAAACTTGGCTATCAATCGCCCACGATCTTCCAGCTGATGCTTTACACGTGGTTTGAACCACTGCTCTTTGTCTGATGGAAATGAAAGAAAAAAGCTTTTCTGATGGGTGATTAATTCAAAAGTAATTTTCTTTCTCTCTCTTTTATTCTCTTGTTCTCTCGTTCTCTGCCTTTTGAATTCCTTACACTTCTTCTAACCCTAATATCTTATTGTTTGATTTGTGTGACTGCTTTGAGTAAACGATGAAAGAAAAACATGCAATCGTGTAGACGATGGGAAGAAGAAAATGAAGAGCAACCATGCAATCGTGTAGACGAAGGGAAGAAGAGATGGAGATACACAACGATATACATGGTTCGGCTTATTGAAGCCTACATCCACGGGAAGGAGAGAATTTTTATTAAGAGCTAAGTCATAGATTCTTTCTTTTACAGATTTCAAGTTCTTCTTGAAGCTTTATATTGTATCTATACAAAATTTATAAATGATGAGTATTTATACTAATTTCTGATACAAGTACTTACAATAACTGACTGTAAAAGTTAAAGAAATGTGAAATAGTTCTTGAATGTTGAATGTTTGAGCTTATATTCTTCAAATCTCCACCTTAAGCTCAACATGCAATCTCTTCTCCTTCCGGATTTAACATGTCTTCACCCTTTTTCAGGAAGCAGAAACCCGATCTAACCAAGACAGTTTGCAAGCTTGAGTTTACTTACAGGTTTGGTAAGCATGTTGACTGCGTTTTCGGTGGTATGAACTTTTAGCACCTCGACTTCTTCTTTCTTTATTCTATCTCTTACAAAATGATACTTGATGTCTATGTGTTTGGTCCTTGAATGATACTGAGGGTTTTTGGAAAGGTGAATGGCACTTTGGTTATCACAGTAGATTTTTACTACTATTTGATTAATACCAAAGTCCTTCATCAATCCTTTTAACCACAGTGCTTCTTTTATTGCTTCTGATAAAGCCATGTACTCTGCTTCTGTGGTTGACAATGCTGTGATTGAATGTAAATTTGCTTTCCAACATAACAAATTAGGACCAAATAAGAATAGATAACTTGTTAATGATCTTCTTTTGTCTTGGTCACCTGCAAAATCTGAATCAACATATCCATATAGCTCTAAATTTGATTCATTAGTACTTTGATATGTTAATTTCGATTGTTTAGACCAAATTAGATATCTTAAAATTCATTTTGTTGCTTCCCAATGTCTTTTTCCAGGGTTAGACATGTATCTACTGACTAGACTAGTGCTGTATGATAGGTCTGGTCTAGTAGATATTATTAAGTACATTAGACTCCCTATTGCTTGATTATAAGGAATTGATTGCATTTGAGTCAAATGTTCTATGTTTGTTTCTTTTGGTGAGTTTTCTAAGAAAAGTTTAAAATGAGTAGCAATTGGTATGGTGACTGGTTTTGCATTAGTCATATTAAATTTGTTGATTACTTTTTCACATTAGCTTAATTGACTAATGGTTAGAGTTGAAGAAGTTCTGTCCCTTTGAATTTCAATCCCAAGGATCTTTCTAGACTGACCCAAGTCTTTCATGTCAAATTCTCTCTTTAAGAGATTTTTGACATGAGTTAAATCATCCTTAGATTTTCCTGCTAGTAACATATCATCAACATAGAGTAATAGATGGACATTGTCCTTATAGGTAGAAGAATTAATATAAGAACAAATATCATAGGAACTTCTTTGAAATCCAATACTCTCTATGTAGTTATTAAACTTTTTGTACCAGCATCTAGGGGATTGTTTTAGACCATATATTGACTTATTTAGGAGACAGTATAGGTCTTCCTTTCCTTTTCCTCAAACCCTTTAGGTTGAACTATATAGATAAACTCATTTAAGTTTCCATATAGGAAAGCAGTTTTAACATCTAATTGATCTAGTTCTAGATTGTACTGAGCAACTAGAGATAAAAGTAATCTAATAGATGTTTGTTTTACTACTGGTGAAAAAATTTAAGTATAGTCTATTCCTTCCCTATGAGTAAACCCTTTAGCCACTAACCTTGCCTTGTACCTAGGCTTTTATTCTTTGATAGAACCTTCCTTTAGTTTATATATCCATTTAGAGGCTATAGGTTTACACCTTTTAGGAAGAGGAGCTAGGGTCCAAGTATTATTGACAGTGAGTGACTCCATCTTTTCACACATAGCTTGAATCTAAGACCTAACATTAGGGCAGTTCACCGCCTCTTCAAAAGTGGCTGGTTCTTGGTCATTAGGAGCTATTATGGCATTTAAAACGAGGTTCATGTAGTTAGTTTCAGTATACCTAGCTAGAGGAACTATCATTCTTCTTTTTCTATCCCTAGCCAAGGAATACAGACTTAAATTAGGTATAACTTCAGTATTCCCTGTATTCTCATTTGAGACATCCTCTTCTTCTTCTTCTGATTCAATAGGAGGGTTTTAGTTAGTGGAAGAAACTTTAGGTGTCTCCACCTCAATCCTAGCAGTATTAGGGCTATTAGAAACTTCATAAGATGTCTTTTCTTGTTGCATAAACATTTCTTTCTCTCTGAAAGTGACATCTCTGCTTATAACAAACCTTTTCTCAATAGAATTCCACATATTAAATCCTTTAACTCCTTTATAAAACCCTACAAACATACACTTTACTGCCATAGATTTTAATTTCCCCTGATTTTGAGGAATATAATGAACACATCCAAATACTCTTAGGTTTTCTAGGTCAGGTGGATGTGTGGTCCATTTTTCTTCAAGAGTCAAAAAATTTAGGGAGGAATGTGGACACCTATTTAAGGACACTGTGTAGCTTGCCGCCTTGACCCAATATTTTTCACTCAGAATTGCATCTCATAGGAGATATCTAACCCTTTCCATGACTGTTCTATTTAGTCTTTCAGTTACTTCATTTTGTTGAGGAGTGAATCTAACAATCCTATGCCTAGTAATTCCCGTTTCTTTACAGAATTTGTTAAACTCTTCACTACAAAATTCCAGTCCATTGTCAGTTCTTAGGTATTTAATTTCTTTAGAAGTTTGTTTCTCTAGTAAAAGAAAGTAAATAATTTGAGCCACTTAGGCTAGGTGTAGGAGCTGGACCCCATAGGTTAGAGTGTATATAGTCTAGGATAGCTTTTGTGGTATGTTGTGCTTTAGTGAAACTTTGCCTTGTGGCTTTCCTTAAAACACAATGTTCACAAAAGGTTAGATTTTCTGAGAGACCTTTAAGGAGAATCCCTTATTTAAATATGGCTTCTAGGCCTTTAGCACTAATGTGAGATAATCTTTTGTGCCATACATCAGCCTATGTGATCTCATTTGTGGTGGCAACATATGCCCCTGTCATCATTTCAACTCCTTTGACCACAAATAAGTCATTTATCTTTTCCCCAACTAATATCACTTTAGAATTCTTTAGCACTTCAAGGGTTCCTCCTTTACCCCTGTACTCACACCCAATAGCATCTAGCATACCTAAGGAGATTAGATTTCTCTTAAGTAATGGAACATATCTCACATTCCTAAGAAGTTTCATAGTTCCATCCTTAAGTTTCATGGAAACAGAGCCAATGCCTTCTATTTTACAGCCTTGGTTGTTTCCCATATATACCATTTCTCCTTCTATTTCCTTAAAGGTGTTAAACCAAGGTTTCATTGAGGTCATGTGATAGGCGCATCCAGAATCTAGAACTCAATCATGTTTTCCTAGAGAATTTACATGATTGTATTTGTCTAAAGTTGAGGCTAAAGCATTTGAGTAGATGAAGGATCCTTCTACAACAGATGCTTCAGGCTGTTTACCTTTAGAATCCTTTTCTTTCTCTTTAAGATAAAATAGTCCTTAATTAGATGTCTCCTTTTCTTACAGTACTTGCATTTTATTTTCTATTTCGATTTGTTATCTTCTGAGTTGTGAGGTTTTCTGTCTTTTGAATGGTTTTGTTTGAAGTTTCCTTTTACAAATAGACCTTCACCACTAGGATGGTTCTTTCTATCAATTTGTAACTCAAGCTCTCTAGTTCTTAGGGCTGAAATTATAGTGTCTGTGCTTATACTATCTGATAACGGGCAGAAATGCACGTTATTACAATGCTAAGTTCTTAAATAATGAAGGTTTGCGTTGATAATATGTTAGATTGCATCCAAAAAGCATTAAGTTTATAACATTGCGGTCGCATGCGTCCATCGCATAGAAACAATTAATTTTTGTATTTCTATGCAGAATATGCGTTGACGCAAGGCGAAAAGCGCGATCACAAGAAATCAACGGTCGAGCGTAGCATTACCGCAAGGCTTTGCGGTGATTTATGCTCACAAACTTCTGCTAAAGAAGGATTGTCGCATAGAGTCACCGTAACTTGGTGGGCACATCTGGGTGAAAGACATAATTAATCACGATGGGATAGAAAGCTGATAACGGTCGAATCTGAATTAAGTTGACAAGCCGCTAACGATAACAACTACATTTAGCTTTTCGGTGACAAATATTCGGCGTATCAGTCAGAGACTTAAAGCCATCCCATCCGTGCAATCATAAGAGAGAAGCCGTCTTTCACCTCGAAGGCTCTATAAATACTGAAGGCATCCTTCAGAAAAAGGGTTCACCAGTTCAGCAAGTTCAAACACCTAAAGAATTTTCCTTTAGCTTAGCCTTGTTCTTAGTTTTTCTTTTATTTTAAGGCGGGAGCGAGAGAAGGGGGTTGTGCCGTTAGATCGTTTCGGTGAGCTTGGGAGAGTGCCGGAAGCATTAAGATTAGAGAGAGGGCCAGCTCATGAGGAAGTAGGAATATCTTTTGAACCAAATAGGGTTGCCAATGTAAAGGCCTTGAGTAGCAAGGGATTTCTACCAGGCTCGCTATCTTTATCTTCCATTGTTATTCTGTACTCAAACTCATTTATAGAAATGAAATTTACTTCTCTATATCTGTTCACTCTCTGTTTATTATGCATGAGTAGCTAAATTTGTTGAATGGGTTGAGAAGCACTTAGCTAGCGTAACTGGGGATCTTCATCTATGTGTTTATCTTGTATTATGTATGCTTTATTCGTCCATTAGAGATACTCGGGAGGGTAGTCTTAGGATAGGATCTAGGCTTGGAAAAGTCAGGTTAGAATCTAGGCTCGGGAGAGTCAGATTAGAACGCATAATCAAGAGATAGGAGCTTAGGAATAAGCACTGTTTGCTATTACCGCATCGCATGCATCCTAAAGATAGGGTATGATTGTGTACGGTCACCTTGTCTTTGCGTGCATCTTGCATCATCACATAGGAAAAGAGTAGAGACTTAGGGATAAGCTCTATGGACACTTTTGCATTCAACACATGCGTCCTAAACTTAGGAGTACCGCATTTGCATTGGAAAATGACTTGCTGTGCATGGGTGTAGCATGATCGCATAGTCTGACACATTCCCAGGTAATGCTAGTTAGAGACTTTCTCAACCCGTTCATCTGCATACTCAGTGCATCTATCGCATAACTAAACTTTTCTTAAATCCACCACATTTATTTATTTCATTACCGCAAACAACAACCACAACAACTATTGATTTATTTGGTTACCGCAAGGTTTTCGAGAAAAATTATCACCGTATACCGTTTTTCCAAGTCCCTGAGTTCGACCCTGGACTTACCAGGAAACTCAGTGGGGTTTACACTTGGATTCCACTGAGAAAACTTGATTGCTCAACGCAATTCCATTATCGCATTTCATCCATAATTCCACATCATAAAATAACGCATAACTATCCCTTCCATACTTTATAGCATTTTTTATTTCTTTATACGGTTCAAGCAAGAAGTTTAGAAGCACATAGGCCTCATTTTCATCATCAAGTTTTTCTTCTAGAGTTTTAAATTCAGCAACAATTTTCTTGAACTCATTTAAGTTATCAGTTAAAGTTTTAGATGAATCCATTTTAAATGTGAAGAATTTCTTCCTAAGATACATTTTTCTAGGAAGATCGTTAGTAGCATATAACTCTTCTAACTTAGTCCATATCTTATATGCAGTTTCTTGATCTAAAACTTGTCTAAGAACACTGTCACTAAGATTTAGAACCAACGTACCATAGCCTGCCAGCTCCCAGTCTTCCTTTTCTTGAGTTGTGACAGTAGCAGGGAGTGTTGATGGGTCAAGGAGGGCTCTGTGAGCTTTCTGTTGGCCAAGAATTGCCTTGATCTTGGCCTTCCACAGTCTGAAGTCTTCTTTGCCATCGAATTTCTCCACCTCAAACCTTGTTACTGACATTTTTGGATGAAAAACTTGTGTCTTGATTTTTCAAGAATTGTGATCTTGTAAGTCTTTTGCTTTGATACCACTTTGTTGAGCCTGCTTCTTTATATTTGTTGAATTCAGCCTAGATGATGAAAAACTTGTTTGGCCTTTCTTTGCTGATCCAAACGTGAGCCCAGTTCTTTTGCCCCAAATTAATTTGGTTTGGTAGAAAGCTTGGCTATTAATCGCGCACGATCTTCCAATTGATGCTTTATAAGTGGTTTGAACCACTGCTCTTTGTCTGATGGAAATGAAAGAAAAAAGCTTTTCTGATGGGTGATTAATTCAAAAGTAATTTTCTTTCTCTCTCTCTTTGCTCTCTTGTTCTCTCGTTCTCTCCCTTTTGAATTCCTTACACTTCTTCTAACCCTAATATCTTCTTGTGTGATCTGTGCGACTGCTTTGAGTAAACGATGAAAGAAAAACATGCAATTGTGTAGACGATGGGAAAAAGAAAATGTAGAGCAACCATGCAATCGTGTAGACGAAGGGAAGAAGAGATGAAGATACACAACAATATACGTGGTTCGACTTATTGAAGCTTACATCTACGGGAAGGAGAGAGTTTTTATTAAGAGCTAAGTCACAGATTCTTTCTTTTACAGATTTCAAGTTCTTCGTGATGCTTTGTATTGTATCTATACAAAATTTGTAAATGATGAGTATAATACTAATTTCTGATATAAGTAGTTACAATAACTGACTATAAAAGTTAAAGAAATGTGAAATAGTTCTTGAATGTTGAATGTTTGAGCTTATATTCTTCATATACAAATGAGGGAAATGAACTCTTTATATAGTACTCAAGAGACACTTCCTAAAAGACACAAAATAAATGAATTACATGTATACATACCATTCATGTACTTGAACAATTACATGTATTTAAAAATGCATGTATCTTAAAATTAGAAATGTATCTAGGAATATATTATCCATAATGTATCTAGCTTATTAATTTCTAACATGCCCCATTAAGCTAGACCTCCCTGACTCCGAACTTCTCTTTCATTTTCAAGAATAAGTCTATCTTTAATGCTTTTGTGAATATGTCTGCAACTTGATCTTGTGTCTTGCAATACTTGATATATACCTCTCCATCTTTGATCAATTCTCTGATGAAATGATACTTGATCTGTATGTGTTTGCTTCTTCCATGAAAAACTGGATTATTTGAAAGTGAAATAGATGATTTATTGTCACAGAACATGATGGTCCCTTTCTCTTGAGGACACTTCAATTCATGTAGTACCTTTCTAAGCCAAAGTGCTTGACAACTAGCTGCAGACAAAGAAATGTATTCAGCTTCCGTTGTTGACAATGCTACAACATCCTACTTCTTTGATGCCCATGAAACTGCTCCATAACCAATATTAAATACATATCCAAAAGTACTTTTGAAATCATCAATATTTCCTCCCCAATCACTATCACTGTAGCCAACAAGAACGTTATCCACATTTCTTTTATAGTGGATTCCATGATCAACAGTTCCAAGAATATATCTAAGAACTCTCTTTCTAGCTTCCCAATGAATTCTCTTTGGTGATTCCATACATCTACTCAATAAACTTAGTGAGAATATAAGATCAGGTTTAGTTGTAGTTAATCACATTAAACTTCCAACAAGACTTCTATAGATGGTGGCATCAAAAGCTTCACTATCATCATGCTTGCTTAACTTTAAACCCAGTTCCATAGGAGTACTAGCAGGATAAGCATTCTCCATTTTGAACTTTATCAATAAATCTTTTGCATACTTCTTTTGGGAAATTGCAATCTCATTATCACCTTGTTTAACTTCAATACCAAGAAAGTAATGAAGTAAACCCATATTAGTCATCTCAAATTCTTTCTTCATGCTCACTTTGAACTCGTCAATCATCATGTTTGAATTTCCCGTAAAGATTAAATCATCAACATATAAACAAATCATCAAGAAATTATCATTTTCGTCTTCTTTGGTGTAGAGCATGTTCATATGGACATCTTCTGAAACCATCTTTCTAGAAAAAATCATTGATATGTTTGTACCAGGCTCTTGGTGCTTGCTTTAGCCTATACAATGCTTTCTTCAATCGACATACCTTATTTTCTTCTCCAATTTTGGCATAACTAGGGGGCTGCTCAACATAAATTTCGTCCTCTAAATATCCATTTAGAAATGCTGACTTGACATCCATTTGATGAACTTTCCAGTTATTTTGTGCTGCAAGGGCTAACATCAAACGAAGAGTCTCCATGTGAGTTATTGGTGCAAAACTTCTTCATAATCCACACGAAACTTTTGTTTGTAACCTTTTACTACGAGTCTGGCCTTGTATTTCTGCACTTCTCCATTTTGCTTCAGTTTTATTCTATAGATCCATTTGACTCTAAGAGCTTTTCTATTCTCTGGTAATTTGACTAACTCCCATGTCTCGTTTCTTCTGATTGCATCAATCTCTTGATCCATTGCATCTTTCCATTTCTTATCTTGAATTGCTTTTTCAAAGTATATAGGATCAACATCTACAAATAAAGAAAAATCAGCATGTCCATCATCTTGTATTCTTCTTGAAGTATTATAGATCTCTTGAATATTTCTTGTCTTCCTTGGAGTAGTTTCTTCATCATTTGTGGAGTGTGATGAAGAAGGTGAAATCAGTGGTTGAGTCTCTTCAAGCTCTAAGTCTCGAGCATCTTCTTTGCCATTCACGTCAACAAGTAATGGATTCTGGACTTTATTTGGTGCATCCCATTGCCAGAATTTTGCTTCATCGAACTTGACATCTCGACTAATAATAACTTTCTTACTTATAAGGTTGTATAATCTATAAGCCTTGGAGTTCTCACTGTACCCAACAAAAATGCATTTTTCTGATTTATCATCTACTTTACCTCTTTTCTCATCTGAAATATGAGAGTAAGCAATACACCCAAACTTTCTTAGGTGACTAACAGTTGGTTTCAATCCGCTCCATGCTTTTTGAGGAGTAATACCTTGCACACTTTTAATTGAAGCTCGATTTAGGAGATAAACAACACAAGTTACTGCATCTCCCCAAAATTGATCTGGAAGCTTCTTGGCCTTCAACATACTTCTTGCAAGTTCCACCATTATTCTATTTTTCCTCTTTGCAATTCCGTTTTGTTGAAGAGTTCTTTGAACAGTCTTCTAATGCTTGATTCTATTTTCCTTCAAGAAATCTGCAAAGACTATATATTCTCTTCCACGATCTGAACACAATGTTTTCAATTTCAAGTTACTTTCATTTTCCACCATTGCTTTGAATGTCTTGAAACATTCGAAAGTAGAGCTCTTTTCTTTTAGCAGATAAATCCATATTTTCCGATTGTAGTCATTAATAAATGTGAGAAAATAACGGTTACCTCCATGTGTAGTGGTTCTCATGGTTCTACATAAGTCTGTATGGACAAGCTCGAGAGGTTTTGATGCTCTTCAAGAACCTCCAGTCGGAAATGAATTTTGATGATGCTTTCCGAAAACACGTGCTTCACAATGTAGATCTTCCTTTTTAATATTTGGCATTCCTCTCACTATATATTGTTGACACATGTGAGACAAAGTGTCAAAACTCAGATGCCCGAATCAACAATGCCACAACCATGAAGAGTCATTTACTAAAGTCTCAAAACAAACAAGCTTCTCATAGCATATTTTAATTGGAAACATTTTGTTGTGAGTCATGCATACCTTCGTTATGAGACCTCCACTCTTGGTTCTAATCTGATAGATGTTATCTAAAGATAACATCATGTCCTCTTAAGAGAAGTTGCCCAACACTTAAAAGATTGTGTTTGAGACCTGAAACATAATACACATTAGTAATTCTTTTTGCTCCCTTTTTTGTCTTGACAAGAATATTTCCTTTTTTTTTGACCTCAAGCTTCTTTTTGTCACTAGTCTTCACTACATTTTGATGAGTTTCATCTAAAGATATAAAAATATCCTTTCTTCCTGTCATGTGGTTACTGCAACTACTATAAAGATACCATATTTCCTCAGTGCTTGTTTCTTGGACGTTGAATGTGAGGAAGAGAAGACCTTGATCATTATTCTGTTGCTCATGCATTAAAGTGGTTTCTACTTGATTAGAATTAGCCTTCTTAGACCAACAGTCTGCTTGAAAGTGTCCATAATGTCTATAATTGAAACATTGTATGTGAGAAAAATCTCCACGACCACCACTTCTGCTTCTTCCTCTATTTGAATTTCTTCCCCTTCCTCTATTTGAAGAAGATTGGTTGTCTCTATTCTCTGACTCTGAATTTGTTATAACGTTGGATCGTCCATTGCCTCTACCACCACGTCCACCTCTTCTTCCACCAAATCGCCCTCTAGAGGAGAATTGCATATGAAAAGCTTCTTCTAAAGGAGTAGAATCAAACAACTTCAATCTGAGCTCATGAGATTGAAGAGATCCCATTAAGTTATTGATGGAGAGAGTTGACAAATCATTGGATTCTTTAATTGCTATAACAATATGCTCATATCTTCTAGCCATGCTTCTAAGGATCTTTTCAATCACTCTTTGATGTTCGATTGTTTCTCCATTTGATCTCAATTGATTAAAAATTAAGAGAACACAGTTGAAAAAATCTTCAATAGTTTCAACATCTTTCATTTGAATGGTACCAAATTCAGCTCGAAGTGTTTACAAACGAACCAATTTTACCTTTTTTTCTCCTTCGTACAAATTCTGCAATGTATCCCATGTTACTTTAGCAGTAGAGACTCCTGATATTCTTTTAAAAATATTTTCATCCACAGATTGTTAGATGAAAAATAATGCCTTCTTATCTTTTTTTTCTAGTATCTCTCAACTAATTGAGTTGTTGTGGTGAAAGACCATTCTCACTTTCTGGCTCCAAATATCCTCTGTAAAAAATATCCCAAAGATCTTGAGATTCATAAAGAACCTTCATTTGTTGGCTCACCGTCTATAATTTTATCCCTCAAAGTAAGGAAGTTGAGGCTGTAACACGTTAGATGACATCTTTCAATCTTTTTGCTCTGATACCACTTTGTTGAAAGCGTTGATGAGCCCACTCTAAATTCACTCTAAATCTCACAAACTTTTAAGAGAAGAAACTTGTTTTCTTACAAAACTCAAGAAGGCACAAGAGAAGAATATTGTTCTCTTAAAACTCAGTTTCTTTTCAAACTTCAATTTGCTTTTATTGATTTTGATTCTTTTCTCTTGCATACAAATGAGGGAAATGAACTCTTTATATAGTATTCAAGAGACACTTCCTAAAAGACACAAAATAAATAAAGTACATGTATACATACCATTCATGTACTTGAACCATGTATCAAGAAATGCATGTATCTTGAAATTAGAAATGTATCTAGGAATGAGTTATCCATAATGTATCTAGCTTATTAATTTCTAACAGTTTACACTCCCATGCAATTGTACTCATAGTTCTATTCATCAAGTGGTAAATGCTTGAATGCCAAGACTTTAAAACAAAACCTATATACTATTTTTATTCAAAGAATAATCGAAAAATAAAACTTCATAATTTGATTATGATGATCATGACCATCTCTAAAATCCCTATACACTAGACTTCCATTCTATCTTTTACAACGCTGTATGGTAACACTCTTTTGACGTCTTCTGATCCCCTTTAATCCTTTCAATTCCTTTTGCTGTTGGAAACTTCATAATTTAATGATAAGTTGAAGGAATTATCCTCAATTCATGCAAAGTTGGCCTTTCTAGGATTGCATAATATGTAGATGAACAATTAACCACCAAAAAATCACCATCTTATTGATAACCCTAGGTTCCTCCCCAATCGTTATCGGTAATTCAGTGACGAATTTTGGGGTGTACTTTTTCTCCTTCAAATTCCCATTAAAGGAGTGAAGATGCCGCTCAATCAACTCTGCTTCAAACCCATCTTTGAGAAATTCACTAGAGACAATACATCGGTGGGGCTCCCTCCATTCACTAGCATCCTATGAACTTTTAGGTTTGCAATCAACAGTGTGATGAATAAGGCATCATTATATGGTTGGTGAAGAAATGGAGCCTTGGCCTTAATAAATTCCAATCTTGCATTCAAATCCTTACTCATTACATAGTACACCCTTATTTTATCGAGCTTATTCCTTGCCTGTGATGCATTTACCTTCCACTTCCTACTTGAATCTCCTTCGTTGGTCCTCTAACTATAGATCATATTTCCCATGGCTAGAAATCTCTTTGCTCTATAGACTAATTCCCTTTGGTTGACATTGCTCCCTGTTGATTGAAATCTTTCAACAACAAAATTTTCTCAGCCAACTTAATTGATTATTAATCTCTTGAAATCAAAATGAGAAGCATGACATTAAAGCAAAGTTATAAACTAATTTTATTATCAACTAAACTATTTTCATGAGAGATTAATAATGATTCAATACTGTAATTCTGGTTAAACATGCAATCTAGCTATCTAATTGAATATTCAATCTAACATGCATTGATGGCCAAACAACACAAAGATAAGCACAATAGTATTAAAAAAAATCAACTACCCCAATTTCCATAAAGTTACTATGTTTTAATTTAAATACATAAGAAAATCTATAAGAAACAAAAAAGTCTAGCCACTCATAGTTGACAAATATATATTATCATACAACTTGGCAAGCTTGAACAGTAAAGAGAATGAAAGGAACGAAGAAAACTATTATTGAAGTGTTTCGTCGTTGTTGGAATCCTTTAAGCATGCCTTGGTTTGCACATTGGGATCTTGAATGGCCTCCAAACTAATTTCCTCATATTCTCTACTCTTTTCTGAAGCAAAAAATTCTTTTTGGGGCTTTGAATTTTGTGGTTAAAGACGCTAAAAACCCTAGTATCTATAGAAAAAGTTTGTTTTCTCCTTCCTTCTGTAAGTCCATGTTCAGTTTCTTAATGGCCCCATAAGCTTTATGCTCGAACCTACCAGTAAGTGACAGGTCTTTCCAAACAACTTGTATGATGAAGTACCAATTGAGGTTTTAAAAGCTATACGGTAGGCCCACAGTATATCATCGAGCTTAAGGACCCAATCCTTCCTATTTATCTTGATTGTCTTTTCAAGAATTTGCTTGATATCCCTATTTGATATCTCAACAAGACCATTTATTTGAGGATGATAATGTTGGGATTGGTGTTCTAAATCTCTTTGTTCTCGTAGTTTGCAAACTTTTATAAACAAATTATTATAAATAAAATAAAAGTTATTTTATTTGTGCATTAACTCAATCCAATAAACTAAGATCCAATGTTATTCTCTGTAGCTTAAACATGTATATGGTTAAGAGATAGATCATGTTTAGGTAATAACCTAAATGGTCTGTAGTATATGGATAAGGTTAGGTGCCTTATTCTGGTGACATTATGGATACGGTCCATTTTGTAATTGTTACAATTGTTGTAAAATATTACAAACAATTTGATTTTAATCGCTCGTGTGGAGACATGTGATCGGGGATATCCTATACAAGGAATTTGTATAAGATTGGACTGTGAAATGATTAGTCTCTCTTTATAACACTGTTACTTAAAGAGATTAACATTTCAATAGGATGACCATAGGTGATTCGATCTTAATTCTGAGTGAGTTGTGAATTTTTTCTATGAGAGCAATCCTTTGATCTATATGGGTAAGAGTAGCTAGATTCACCGATCAATATGCCTACTATTTGGAGAGTCCGAGTAGGGTGCTAGAAACATAGCTACACAAGATGGAATGCGCTCCTTCCCAATTCTAAGGCAAACAGATCAATTGTTCTCTTAAATATTGGAATTGATGCCTTAAATCTTGTGGTCTTATAGTTTGTAAATTATATTGTACAAACATATTATTTATTTAATAAAATAAGTGTTACTTTATTTGATATTTAGTTGCATTAACTTAAAACCAATAAACTAAGATCCAAGATTATTGGATGTAACTTAAACATGTATGTGGAAACATACAAGTGGATCATGTTCAAGTAATAACCTGAATGGTCTATAGTAGATGGATAAGGTTGGGTACCTTGTCCTGATAACACTAAAGATACGACCCACTTTGTGATTGTTACAATCGTTGTAAAATATTACTATGATATTATTCTAATTATTCATATAGAGACATGTGATCGGGGGTATTCTATACAAAGAATTTGTATGAGACCTAACCATGAAATGAATAGTCTCCCTTTATAACACTGTTGCTAGAAGAGACTTGCATTTCACCATGATGATCATCATAGGTAACTTAACCTTAATCTTGAGTGAGTTGTGAACTCCTGCCTATGAGGGTAGTCCTTTGATCTACATGGGTAAGAGTAGCCAGATTGGCCGACTCCACATACCTACCATTTTGAGGATTTGTTTGATTGAGGAGTTGGGAACATAGCTACATAATAAGGAATTCACTATTTGTCGATTGTTAGGATAAGTAGATAAATTTCTCCCTTAAGGGTTGATTATAGATCTTGAGCAATGTGGCACCACACCCTCTTCTGGCACGAGAGAGGTTCAATTATAGTTGGACTATAACTAATTGTTCATTAGAGGGATTAGTAGTACTTAAGAAGTTAGATGTAACTACAGGGGTAAAAGAATAATTTTGGTCTTGCTGTATTTATGAGAAATTTGTGAAGGGTCAACACACTGTTGATTGGTTATATGCAATGGACACAAACATATATCTACAATGCATAGAGTGCAGTTGTTGGTCTTTGGTGAAGTGACCGACAATTAATGAAGGATGATTAATTTAATTAAAAAGTTTGATTAATTAATCTCATATCATTGGAGTTTTAATCTATAGATCCATAAGGCCCCCTTGTTAGCTCAAAAACGATTAATGAAAATTAAATTAATTTTGGATTAATTTGAATTTTTCAAATTAATTAAAGGAAATTAATTGTATGTGATACAATAAATATAATGTATGTGATATATTATAATATAAAGTTTTAGTGAGAGAAATAAATATCTAAATACAATTCAAATATTAATTATATGAATGTGATTCATATATAAACTATAGGATAAAATAAATATGAATATGATTCATATTAATACTATAGGTTATATGAGAGAACATAAACTATAGGTTATATTATATATGATATAATCTAAACTATAGATTATAGGTTATGTGTGATATAACCTATGGTTTGATATAATATCTATTGAGTGGTTAATATATATTTATTAAAATTCAAATAAAGGGAGGGGTTATTTTGATAACTCTCTCAACTCCCTCTCATATGTGAAGGACAAAATAAAAGTAGTGGTGAAAAAAATTAGTTTAAGAAATTGAATTTCCTGTGTTCTTCATCTTCCTCCCAATCTCTCTGTGTAATTCTCTCAACCAAGAAAACTCCTCTCTGCACCAAAATTAACCAACAAAAGCCCACACCTCTCTGTTGATTCTCACCTTGAGAATAAATAGGGTTCACTTATGGTGGTGTCTCTTGTTGTTGTTCATTGGGTTCGTATTGTTGCATGAGGGAGAAAAAGAAGATCATACCTGTCGTGATCTTGGCTATGGAGAGGATATGTGAAGAGTTTAGAACTTCAATGGTGAGTTTACGCTTGCCCTTTCCTCTCTGTATTTTTTTCCAGTAGAATCGTGCTTAAGATTAAATTGGTTTATCGTGTTAGTTTCCGTTCTCTACATTGCAATGTTCTGTAAAACAAAATTAGAAACATAATGTATTCAATCGCTTCCACTTCGGGAAATTCAAATTCCTTCATTAAGGACTGAATCGAGGTCTTGAATAATGAGGCCCTCATCCTTTCACTAGCTAGAGAGTGATTTATTTTATAGTTGGACTATAACTAATTGTTCATTAGAGGGATCAATGGTACTTAAGGACTAACTAAGATGTAACTATAGAAGTAAAATGGTAATTTGACCTAGATGTAGTTATGAGCAATTTGTGAAAGATCAACTTACTATTGATTGGATATATCCGTGGACACAGAAACATATCTACAATGCAAAGAGTGCAATTGTCGGTCTTTAATGGAGTGACCAACAGTTAATTAATATTGGCTAATTAATTAAAGAGTTTAATTAATTCATCTCGAATCATTAGAGCTTCTAATTCCATTAGGTCCCATTGCTAGCTCACTAAGGATAAAACAAGGAATAAATAATTTTGAAATAATTTGAATTGTTAAAATTATTTAATGAAAATTTTATACTAATGTGATTAATATAAAGTATAATGTAAATTGATACATTCCATAGTTCATTATGAATATGATTTATGATTAATACTAATGTGATTAGTATAAAATTTAATGTAAATTGATACATTCCATAGTTCATTATGAATATGATTTATGATTAATACTATGTATAAAAGTGATATATATTTGAATAAGAATCAAATTCGTATAATGTATATTGATGCATTATAATTAATTATAAATATGATTTATAGATTCGGTTCGGTTTGAACCAATAAATTAGTTCGGTTCAGTTTCACATGTTAGAAAATTCGATTTGACCTCTAAACTGAACCAAATCGAACGTTTCCACCCCTAGTTAAAACTGACTATTTCAAATTGATGA
Source organism: Benincasa hispida (assembly GCF_027475165.1). Classification (NCBI taxonomy): domain Eukaryota; kingdom Viridiplantae; phylum Streptophyta; class Magnoliopsida; order Cucurbitales; family Cucurbitaceae; genus Benincasa; species Benincasa hispida. The sequence goes on along the minus strand of NC_143481.1, from coordinate 62,352,649 downwards.
CCTAAGGTAACTCAATCCTAATCCTGAGCTAACTATGAACTCCCATTTATTCAGAATTATCCTTTAATTTGCATAGGTGAGAGGGGTTCAACATCACTGCTCAATAACGTTCTCATTTTAGGGGTAAGACCAGATAGATAGCTAGGGACATAGTCTTGGAAGACGGAATTCACTCCTACCCTTCTTAGGGTTAACAGATAGGTTGTTCCCTTAAATATTGACTCCTGGTCTTGAACAAAGGGGCCCCGCTCTCTCTGACGAAGAGGTATTTGGTTTATTGGTTGGACCATAAACCAGTTGTTCAATAGAGGATCAGTAGGGACTAAAGAAGCAAAATTTATTACAGGAGTAAAAAGGTAATTTTGATCTAGCTGTAAATATGAACGACTTGTGAAGGATTGACTTACTGATTATGGTTAAATCAAGTGGACAAAAATATATCTACAGTCAGGAGAGTGTAACTATTGAGTTATAATGGTATGTCTCGGTAGTTAATGAATAGTGATTAATTCGGTTTAAAGAGTTTAACCAATTAATTTCAAATAGTTAGAGCTTATGATTTGTAGGTCCATTAGGTTCTTCTACTAGCTCGTAAAAGGAATAAACCTTAGATTAGAATATTTAATGAATTGGAAATGTTCAAATTCAATTTAGGGTTTGGATAATTATATTCGATATAATTAACATTTAAATTTATTGAATTAAACATATTTGAAGAGTTCAATATATTTAAATAATGATTTAAATATTGATTACATGAATAGGGATTCATGTTTGAATTAGGTGTTTTTATCAATTTAATATTTGATATTAAATTATTATAATTTAATTAACTATATTTGTTTAATTAATTATTTGATAAATTAAATCAATTTCAATTTTAAAATTCAATTTCAGAAATTGAATTTAGATTATATTTAATTTGATTTTAATTTAAAATAAAATAAAATTAAAATTAAAATTAAAAAAAATGTTTTTTTAATCCATAGTGGACTTTTCCCAAATTGGACACTTAGTCCGCTAATTAAGTGATATTTGAAGTGTCAAATAATTGATTAATTGATTTTGCATGTTTAATTTGATTAAATACTTCAGAATTCATTTGAATTCAAAGCATGCAAAATTAAATTCTGAAAATTTTGCAGAGAAAAATTGGTTTCTCTCTATTCCTCTAATCCAATCCAAATTCTCTCTCAATTGAAGTTCCACCACTCAATCCAAGGCTTAAGATTAGTAGAAAAGACTCTTGTGGAGGTCTACTACAAAGATTGAAGGAGAATTTCGTGGAGAAAGCAAGAAATTTTTGGAAATCATCAAAGGTATTTAACTTGAAACCTTAATGAGAAAATTTGTGAACTTGCATGCTTGTTACTCAAATTAATTGAATTAAAGTGCTTAATGATTCTGTTTGCTTCCTTGTTATGCATGTTTACTCCATCAATTGGTATCAAAGCATGATTTAAGCACTCAATTAACGTTAATTTGAGTATGGTGGGTGAATTTCATAAGTTGCATGAAATGGCTGCTGATATGGTATTTTTCCAGTTTTGGCATTAGATTCTTCTTTATTTTTGTTGTAATTGGCTCTTGATTGATAGGTTTTAATGTGTGTTTAAGAGTCTGTAAATTTATTAGAATCAATAGAGTTGTGATTAGGTTATAATTGAAGAAATAAGCAAGCAAGGACAGCTGCAGAAAACTGAAGGTGAGCTACTGCCCTCGCAGCATCGTGACGTTGTTCTTAGAGCATTGAGATTTTGTTCATCCCGAAGCCCAAAAACATGCACGCAAGGAGCTGGTTCATGGGGGTGGTCCGGTTCGACAAGTTGGAGGTCCAATTCAACCATTCTTGGTCCCATTAAGCACTTTTTGAAGCTTTGGAGGTCTGATTCGGTTCGATTCGGGTGGTCCAGAAGTGTTTTGAAGTTGTTTTTGGATTTTTTTTAATAATTAGCTTATTTTCTTGCTTAGGATGCCAAAAATGATCCATATCAGTGTCTGTTTAATTATTTATGCATGTGTTGTGTGTTTAATTAAATTAAATTTTGTATGTATATATTGTATGCCATGTAGATTTAAAATCCACCATAAGAAAGCATGTTTCATATATTAAAAGTATGTTATAAATAGTTATAATATATAGTATGCATGATATATGAAGGAAATTTTTGAAAAGATACTTTGAGCGGAAGCAAGATCGACCCAAATTCCATTTTTTTTATTGAATTTAAGTTTTACAGTAAAACAAGAACAAGATATGCATTTATATAAATTATAGCATGCTTTAAAAAAATACATAAGGTTTTAGAAACTTTTACCTTTGAAGAACCCTTTCTTCAAGAACTCCCTCGAACAAAACACGAACGAATCATCTTCTCCACGCAGGTCCCCTTCTTCGAAAGGGACACTACCACTTGAGAACTGTCTGTATTCTCTTGGGATAAAGGATTGAAGCAAGAGTTGTGGGCTTTGCTTGAATCATTGGAAGAGGGAAGGAGATGGAGAGGAGGAGAGGGAAGAGAAGAACTTTTCTTCTCTGTTTTTGTTTTTCCAGAGAGAACTCTTCTCACAGAGAAAATTTAAGAAGAAGATCATTCATCAACCACTTGAATCCCACGTATATTAATTGAAAGAATTTGGGGAGGGAGTTGTAACTCCTTCCCTGTAATTAATTTCAATTAAATTAGTAATATGTATATATATATATATATATATATATATATATAACTACTTTATTATATATACACTATATGTTATATCAAATATAACACACAGCCTATAGTTTTATATTTCATCAAATACAACATAACCTATAGATTTTATTTTCTCTCAACAATACAGGACATTTAATATAAATCATATTTATATTAAATTCACTTATATGAATCTCATCCATATAAATGATATTTGGATCATATCTAAATATTTAATTCCTCTCAATATAAGTCATATTTATATGAAAATTAATTACATAAATCTCATTCATATAATTAGTATTTGAATCATATTCAAATTTCTCTCATATTACCTTAAATTATAATGTATCAAATACATTATATTAATTATATCACATACATAATCAATTTAATTAATTATATCATATATAATTAATTCCCTCAATTAATTTGAACATTTCAAATTAATTCTCAATTAAATCCCTGTTGAACTGCAAAGATGACCTTATGGACTTGTAGATTGAAGCTCCAACGGTACTTGGATAATTAATTAAACTCATTAATTAAATTACCCAACATCCGTTAACTGCCAGTCACTCCATTAACGATCGACAATTGCACTCTTTGCACTATAGATAAATTTCTGTGTCTATTGGATATAACCAATCAACAATGCGATAACTCTTCACAAATTACTCGTAAGTACAGCTGGGCCAAAATTACCATTTTGCCCCAGTAGTTACATCTAACTCCTTAAGTACCACTGATCCCTCTAATGAACAGTAAGTCATAGTCCAACTATGACCAAGTCCCTCTCGAGCCAAGAGAGGGTGTGGCCACTATGTTCAAGATCCAGAATCAACCTTTAAGGGAGCAATTTATCTACTTGTCCCTGCATTGGGGAATGAGTGAATTCTGTCTTGTGTAACTGTGTTCCCAACTCCCTAGTCAGACGAATCCCCAAAATGGTAGGCTTGAGTTGGCAATTTGGCCACTCTAACCTATACAAATTAAATGACCGCCTTCATGAGCAGGAGTTCACAACTCACTTAGGATTCAGGTCATGTCACCTATGGTCATCTAAGTGAAATGTAAGTCTCTATTATTAACGGTGTGTTATATAAAGAGACTAATCATTTCGTTGTCTGGTCTTATACAAACTCTTTTTGGGATACCCCCCGCTCACATGTCTCCATATAAATGATCATGATCATATCATTTATAGCACATTACAATCCTTGTAACACCTACAAAGCGAGCCATATCTGTAGTGTCACAAGGACAAGGTACCCAACCTTATCTATCTACTATAGTCCGTTTCAGTTATTATTTAAACAAGATCCGCTTGTATGTCTCTACATACTTGTTCAAATAACATGAAATAACCTCAGATCTTAGTTTATTGGATTGAGTATATGCTTATAAAATAACACTTATTTTATTAATAACAATATGTTTATACGAAGTTTACAAACTATGAGATTACAAATAGATTTAGGACACCAATCCCAACAATCTCCCACTTGTCTTAAAGCTTAGGGAGCCTAATGTACAATACAAATAAAGTACAAAATCACAATAAACTAGGGCATACACTATACCCCAGTTAACGAACTTTCTACAAATAAAGTACAAAATCGCAATAAGCTGCTAGACAATATGCCACATATCCCATAGACCCAGACTTTCTAGATGACCCTTGAACACTTTAACCGTGAGAGCCTTTGTAAACGGATCAACAACGTTGTGCTCCGAAGGAATCTTCATGACAGTTACGTCACCTCGATGCACAATCTCCCGAATCAAATCATATTTTCGTTCTATGTGCTTGCCTCTTCGGTGACTCCTAGGTTCCTTAGAATTTGCCATAGCACCACTGTTATCACAATAAAGTGTGATGAGCAAAGACATATTTGGAACAACTTCCAAATCAGTAAGAAACTTCTTAAGCCAAACAGCCCCCTTAGCAGCTTCACAAGCAGCTACGTATTTAGCTTCCATAGTGGAGTCTGCGATGCATCCTTGCTTGATGCTTCGCTGTACTATAGCTCCTTCATTTTGAGTAAGCACGGACCCTAATGTGGATTTTTGATAATCCTGATCAGTCTGAAAGTCAGAGTTTGTGTATCCTATAAGGATCAAATTCTTATCTCCATACATGAGCATATAGTCCCCCATTCTCCGAAGATACTTGAGGATCGTTTTAACCGTCATCCAATGATCTAATCCCTTATTGGACTGATAACGAATTACAATCCCAACTTCATAGTAAATGTCAGGTCTAGTACATATCATTGCATACATAAAGCTACCAATAGCCGATGTATAGGGAATTCGTCTCATTTCCTCAACCTCTTGAGGAGTCTTAGGACACTGTTCTTTAGACAATACAATTCCATGCCTGAAAGGTAATAAACCCTTCTTGGAATCGTGCATCGAATATCTGACAAGCATCTTATCAATATACGATGTCCGAGATAAGGCTAACCTTTTGTTCTTACGATCCTTTATAATCTAGATCCTTAGAACAAACTGTGCATCTTCCAAATCTTTCATTTGGAATTGGGCGGCTAGCTATTTCTTTACATCAGCCAGAAAATCTACATCATTCCCAATGAGTAGGATATCATCCACATACAACATGAGGAAAGCTACTGAGCTATTGATGATTTTCTTATAAACACAAGGCTCATCAACATTTTGATCAAAGCCATAAGATTTAATCGCCGCATCAAATCTTATATTCCAAGATCAAGATGCTTGTTTCAGTCCATAAATGGATCGATTAAGCTTGAAAATCTTTTGTTCTTGATATTGTTCAATGAATCATTCTGGTTGATTCATGTAGATGGCCTCTTCAAGATTACCATTCAAAAAGGTAGTCTTGACGTCCATTTGGCATATCTCATAGTCATAATATGTGGCTATGGACAAGAAAATCCTGATAGACTTTAACAAGACAACAGGTGAGAAAGTTTCTTCATAGTCCATTCCCTTAACCTGGGTATAATCCTTCACAAGTCTAGCTTTAAAGGTTTGTACCTTTCCATCTACACCTCTTTTCCACTTATAGATCCATTTACAACCTATAGGTTTTACCTATTAGAGTAAGATAACATATAGCGGAAGTATCAAGGATCCATAAGCATTCAGATTCACTGATTTTGGCAGAGATTAACACATGCTCATCTAAATAAGAGGGTTTTGGATCATACCTTTGTAGAATTATTCACGAACTTGATCAAACAACAACAGTCTTCACCAAAGATCATCGTGAATCACGTTAAGATCTTCCCTACTATCCTTTTGGAGCTTTAGACTGAGTTATGGGACTCCAAAACAGCTTGAAGCAATGTAAAACAGAGAAAAGCTCATAGCAGCACACTTCCGAAGAACCCTTTCTTCCAGATAAAATTTTCTCTCAAAATTTATATGTAATGCATACCCTCAAATCACTCTAATATTCTTTATTTATTGTAGATGAACATGCAAAGAAGAGATGTGCATGGCTTGCAACTCATTCTTGGAGTTTAATGAAGAAGAGGAAGTGGGCTTTGTGTGAGCATGAAGAAGATGATAATGGAAAAACATATTTTTCCATTTTATGCATACAAAGCAATTTTCCAATTTTATCTTCAAAACCAAAAACTTGATTTTAAAATCATTTTGATATTAAAACTGAAAAATCAATTTTCTAAAATTAATTTCACAAATTAATTTAAAAAATATTAATTAATTTAATATCAAATATTAAATTAATTTTTTTGCACAAAACCATCTTCATATATTTAAATCATATTTAAATATATATTCTCCTATTCTATTTAATTTTAATTTGAACGTTTCAAATTAATCTCTCAAGCTACTCTAAAGCTTAACCATTTACGAGCTAGTAGGGGGACCTCGCAGACCTACAAATCATGGGCTTCAACGATTCGAGATTAATCGGCTAAACTCATTAGTCCGATCTAACCCCCATTCGTTAACTAATGGGACGGTTCACTATAGCCCGTAGTTGAACTCCCCTCACTGTAGATATATTATGTCCACTTTATAACCATAATTAGTAAGTCGATCCTTCACAGGTTGTTCGTAATCACAGCTATGTCAAAATTATCAGTTTACCCCTATGAATATATCTTGTTCCTTAAGTTTCTACTGACTCTCAATGAACAATTCTGATTCATAATCTCTATGAATCAAATCCTTTCTCTATCATGAGAAGGCAGGGCCCCGATTGTTCAAGACCTGGAATCAGTACTTAAGAGAACAACCTATCCACTAACCCTAAATCGGGTAGGAGTGAATTCCATCTTGCAAGGCTATGTCCCCAGCTATTCATCCAGTCTTATCCCCAAAATGGGAAGCTTATTGAGCAGTGCTGTTGGACTACTCTCACTGTTTGCAGATCAAAGGATAATCTCGAACAAATAGGAGTTCATAGCTAGCTCAGGATTAAGATCAAGTAAACCTAGGTTATTTGATAAATGGAATAGTCAGTTTTAACAGTAAACGGTCGTTATAAAGAAAAGTGACTATTTTCGTGGTCTAGTCCATATGAAAACTCATTGCATAGGATGTCTCCACTCACATGTCTCAACATGAACGATTTGTGGATCACATCGTTTGTAGCACTTTACAACTTCTTGTAACAACTACCGAGTGGGCCACATCCAATAGTGTTACCAGGATGAGATACCCAATTTCATCCATAAACTTATTAGACCATTTCAGCTATATACTTGTTAACTTGATCCTGTTTATGTCACTACATAAAGTTACAGTATTCAGACTATAGCCAATGATATGTTTATTAGATTTTCATAATAAGATGCAAAATCAACAAGTCATTATTATTGATAAATAGAATGTTTAACACGAATTACGAGTTCTAGAACATTCCCAACATTACCTCATCAGGTTGATCTACAAGCTCCCAGACAGAATTGAAGTACATAGACTCCATTTCTTGATTCATGGCTTTAATCCATTCATCCTTGTCAACATCTTCCAATACTTGTTTATAAGACAATGGATCCTCAACTCCATCATCAGTTATGATATTTTGGGCTTCTATTAAACCCATGTATTGTACAGGTGGGTTCACAACCATCCCACTACGTCGAGGCAATCTCAACTCTTTAGATGGACGACTAAATGAACTGACATCAACAACCTTTATTGATCTATCAACCTGTTCAACAACTCTTGTTGAAGTCTCAACAGTCTCATTAGAAATCTAACTTAAAAAATGTTTACTTCATGGTTTATGAACCCTTATGTGGTCTTCTTCCAAGAAGGTAGTGTTTGTCGATACAAACACTTTATTCTCACTTGGATCATAGAAGTATCCACCTATCATTTCCTTGGGGTAACCTACAATAGGCACACTTTTGAACGAGGTTCCAACTTTTTAGGGTTTGCCATTAGCACATGGGTTGGACATCCTCAAATCCCAATGTGGCATAAACTATCTTTACGACCTCTCCATAACTCAAAAGGTGTTTCAAAAACACTCTTTGAGGCAATGTTGTTCAAAATATAAACTGCAGTCTCTACTACATATCCCCAAAACGAGTCAAGAAGATAAACATAACTTATCATAGACCGAACAATGTCCAACAGGGTTTTGTTTCTCCTTTTTGATACACTATTCGCTTAAGGTGTACTTGGGGCTGAAAGTTGGGACGTGATTCCATGTTCTATCATATAGATTTGGAATCTTAAGTCCATATACTTTCCACCACGATCAGACCGTAGTGTTTTTTTTTTTTAAATCTTTTTACCTAACAAGTTTTCAACTTCAGTCTTGTACTCCTTGAACTTTTCAACAGCTTTAGACTTATGTTGCATTAGGTATAGATACCCAAATCTAGAATAATCATCTATGAAAGAGATGAAATATTCATACCCACCTCGTGCTCTTACATTCATCGGACCACAGATGTCCGAATGTATGAGGTCCAAAGTTTCTTTGGCTCTATAACCTTTTCCAGTAAAAGGTCGTTTGGACATTTTGCCTTCAAGGCATGACTCACATACTGGTAAAGAGTTTTCTTCTAAATAATTTAGAAGTCCACTTTTCACTAACCTCTCAATCCTATTGAGATTGATGTAACCCAACCTTAGATGCCAAAGATTGGCATTTTCTTTAGGAGAAATTCTCGGTCTTTTTACAGTTGCTATTTTGAACATTTCAGTATTGAGCACAATGTTTATGACTAACGACCTTAGTACATATAAGTTATTTTCCATTGAACCAAAACCTAACTCCATTCCATTCTTAAAAATAAACACTTTATTCTCAGAGAAGAATATGGAATATTTTTGTTCAATTAGTCAGGAAACAAAAATGAGATTCCTCTTGATATGAAGAACTACATATACGCCATCTAATAACATATATCGTTTCTTGTCCAAAAATAACTTAAACCTGCCTACAGCAACAGCTGAAATGGTCTCACCAGTATCGACTCTAAGAGTCATCTCTCCAGCTTCTAACTGTTTCCAGGAATTAAATCCTTGATGGGAAGAACACACGTGGTTGTAGCTCCTAAATCAACTATCTAGGCAGAATCATCATTCTCTATTAAGCACGTCTCCAAGACAAATAAATCATATTTATTTTCTTTGGAGATCTTCCTTTTCTAGAGAGTAGTGGGATCAGCTCCAGAACCCAAATCATAAACTCCAAGTTTCATCTCAGAGGATAATCCTCGTCGGTGAACTTCATCAGAGTTGGCAACAATTGCTTTCTCTATTAGTCCCTTGACATTCAATATGGACTGGAGGTTATTTTGGGAACTGATACTACTGGGAACTTTCGTTCAAACAATTCTCACATTGATTCCATGATCTCATGTGCAATGACCATGTTCTCAAACCTTTTGGCGAATACGTCAGGTATGCTTACCAAAATGTGAACTCGAGCATTCGAATTAGCCTTCATCCATACCTCATATGCATTATGAACATTTCGTCATGCAACAGGGGTTGGGACTTAAGGACAATCTTCAGTCATGACAATTTCAAGGTCGTTTACCATGAAAAACGTTTTAATGGATTCTTTCCACATCGTGTAATTAAAATCAGTTAAACTAGAAAAGGCAACTAACGAAAAATTGCTATTTGACATATTTGTTGAAAAATAAACACATTGATCTATATTAGATTTTAATGTAACTTTTAAAAAAATCCAATCAATTTTAGCAAAATCTAAATGAACCCCATTTAACATCTAATTTTGCAATGACGCTTCAGTGATTTAGGACAAAAGCCACAGAAGGGTAGTCAGTTGTCCTTTCACTAAATTGAGACACTCTCAATCAATTATTACACCAAAATAACTCTTATTTCTATAACGATAAGTCATCATTTATTTGGTCAAGAAATCATTAACTTGATTAATAATTTCCTATAAGTATGACACTTCATTTTAAATCTTAGAGTTCCACCCCAATGAGCCAATCGAAGGGAAAATCGATTGGGGCAAAAAATTAAAGTGATCCTATCCATTTTTGGAGTTCGCTTTGATATTAACCTACTGCACAAACCATTCGAAGGGGGACGTTCCCAGGGTGACTCGAGGTCGTGCAAGAAGATCTCACGGTGTAAACCAATGAAAGAGACCGTGGGACATGTTGACACACATTCCTCTCCCACTTACTATAAATACTCCCTCCATTCACCTTGATATTGACCCATGCAAACATCATCCAAAAGGAGACGCTCCCAGGGAGCCTCAAGGCCAAGCACGAGTCTCATGGAGTGAATATTAAGGGAGAAACGTGAGTGGAAAAAATGATGTATCATATACATCTTTTCCTCCCACTGAGTATTTTAACCGGGCTTTTCCCTTACTAGTCAAGTGGTAAGGTGGGGCGTATTCTTTGAAGAAAACAGACTTTAGGAAAGTGGTTCAGGTAGCTCAGCTGGTTAGAGTAAGGGGCTGAAAATCCTTGTGTTAGTGGTTCGAATCCACTTCTAAGCAAAGGGTCCAAAGGACACGTGGGAGCGAGCCGGATTTGGAAATGAAAATGAAAGAGGAAGCAACTTAATTACATCTTGATCAGAAGCATCCAGCAGCGCCACGCCGGTTTAGAATTCAATTCTCCAAGTCAGTCCCTCAGGTCGATACTTCCATGGCCATGGTAGCCCCGTGTCATTACCCCCATTGGCATAGTCTTCACTCTCTCGATCCCTTTGAAAAATATTTGCCTATCTATTTGATCTGACCAGGTAAATCGACCTATCCCCCAGCGTACCGGAGCTTTTCTTCCCAGGAAGCACAGTCGCGAACTACACCCGGACACACGACAACCTCACACACCACTACTCACAGTAACTTAGCAACTCAAGACTAGCTCTTTTTCTCCTATTAGTATATTTATAGAAAATGAAGGGCTTGGGAGTCCCTGATGATTAATGATTCAATAAACCAAGATTTGACCATGACTGCAATTTTAGAGAGACGCAAAAGCCAAAGCCTATGGGGTCCTTTCTGTAACTGGATAACCAGCACTGAAAACCGTCTTTACATTGGATGGTTTGGTGTTTTGATGATCCCTACCACTCCGTGGGTGACTGCAACTTCCGTATTTATTATTGCCTTCATTGCTGCTCCTCCGTAGATATTGATGGTATTCGTGAACCTGTTTCTGGATCTCTACTTTACGGAAACAATATTCTTTCTGGTGCCATTATCCCTACTTCTGCAGCTATCGGGTTGCACTTTTACCCAATTTGGGAAGCTGCTTCCGTTGATGAATGGTTATACAATGGTGGTCCTTATGAGCTAATTGTTCTAGCATCATGTTACATGGGTCAAGAGTGGGAACTGAGTTTTCGTTTGGGTATGCGTCCTTGGATTGTTGTTGCATATTCAGCTCCTGTTGCAGCAGCTACTGCTGTTTTATTGATCTACCCAACGATGGGGAGCAGAGCAAGTTACGGGACTTGGCATCCGGGGTATATGGAATGGAATCACTGGTATAAGGTTAGGCCAATGCATTAGACTTCCTAGCTTTCAATACTGTATCAGTACGGGCGTGGGTTAGCAGCGATATGGTTTTCTTACCGTTAACTCCCCCTCTGACCATGGGTAGCTGGCTTGATGATTGATCTCGGTGAGTTCCACCCGTCTATCTTCTAAGGCCTTTTGCCCTAGATCTCCTAGGGTTTAAATTTACTTAGGAAAAATATGGCTACTTATTTTTACTAAGTGGTTATTTAAGTTTGCCTAAAAGTAGCATTTACTTTGGAATGTTAAACAATTTTGATTAATATTCGTTAAATACTTTAACAAATGTTAATCAACAATTGCATGCTTGTAGCAAATTTATCTAATTCACCTTTTCAGGTAGGTTCCTAGGTAGGGGTGTTCTGCTTCCGTCATCTTAAGTACCCCAACCTAGCCAGAACTCGCCTTAGACAAAAGTTCCCTTATAGATATATTTGCTACAAATTTAATCTTTTATTGAAATAAATTTAATCTTATTAAACCGATTTAAAAAGATTAATCTAATTTTTAATCTCATTAGAAATTTGTAAACTTAGGTCTATGTCAATCATATTTTAAAACTATTTTAAAAAACAATTTTACCTAAGTTTGCATACAACTCTTAGTTATTGATTTTAATTTCTAATTTCATTTATTTATAACTTTTATAAAGTAAATGAAACAAATTAAAACCTACATTGTATCGTTTGACATACTTTATAAAATTATAACGTTTATAAGATTACCTAAAGTAATGTCATGCTTCATGCAATGTTCATTTCATTACTACATATATATAACACTTATATATAACAAAGTAATGAAATTAAATAATGTACATCACATGCATACATTCAAACTATATATTATAACAATTATAATATAAATGATGCATGGCTATGTTATTTATGCATGCAAGCATATAGTATAACACTTATATTATATGATGCATGAGCATGCTATAAAATTAAATCATGCATATACATATGTTATAACACTTATAATAAAAATGATGCATGAAATTAAATGCATAACCTATGGTGGGTTTTGATTCTATATGACGTTCAATATGACATAAAAAAAACATACATCATATGTATATTTAATTCAAACAGTTAATGGACCAGGATAGGACACCTAAAGGAAATTCAAAAGGCTAACTATTACATAAGCAAGAGTCCTCTGGTTCGAAACAGGTGAACCAGGCCTTAAACCGCTCGAATCGAACCGCCCTTCAGCAAACTCTTTGCAGTGATCGTGTAGCAAACTAGATGCGCGATCTTGTAGCAAAGTGTACACGAACTTGTAGCATTAGCTACACGATCATTTAGCAAATGTTACACGATTGTGTAGCAAAAGCTACAAGTTCGTTTAGAAAAAGTTGCACGATCATGTAGCTATAGCTACACGATCTTGTAGAATTGCTTTTTCTTCTTCATCAAAATAGTGCTCTACAACTCTTCTTTGAAGCTCCCCAAAAAATAGCACGAGCGACTCAAACTTATGAATTATAGACTGTATAGCAAGATTAATGCCCAAAAACGTAGGGGCCTTTACAAACCAAATTTGTAAACAAAGAAAGTCTTAAAACTAAGTATCCTATCCCGAAACATCTATCAACAAAACCACATTCTTCATCATTCATCGCATGAACTAGAATGCAGAATATATAAAACCCACCAACACTGTATAAATGATTCAATAAAAGAATGGAATTTGGATTAGAAAGCCTACAATCTGGCTCTGATATGAACTAAAGGAAATTTTTTTAAAAAAGATCATTTGAGTGGAAGCAAGATCGACCCAAATTCATTTTTTATTGAATTTAAGTTTTATAATAAAACAAGAACAAGATATGCATTTATATAAATTATAGAATACTTTTAAAAAAAATACTTAGGAATTCAGAAACCCTTACCTTTGAAGAACCCTTTCTTCAAGAACTCCCTCGAACAAAACACGAATGGATCACCTTCTCCACATAGGTCTCCTTTTTCGAAAGAGACACCACCACTCGAGAACCCTCCATATTCTCTTGGGATAAAGGATTCAAGCAAGAGTTGTGGGCTTTGTTTTAATCCTTGGAAGAGGGAAGGAGATGGAGAGGAGGAGCGGGAAGAGAAGAATTTTTCTTCTCTATTTTTGGTTTTCCAGAGAGAACTCTTCTCACAGAGAAAATTTAGGAAGAAGATCAATCATCAACCACTTGAATCCCACGTATATTAATTGAGAGAATGAGGGAAGGGGTTATAACTCCTTCCCTTTAATTAATTTCAATTAATTTAATAATATATGTATATATATACACTTTATTATATATACACTATATGTTATATCAAATATAACACATAGTCTATAGTTTTATATTGAATCAAATACAATGTAACCTATAGATTTTATTTTTCTCAACAATACATGACATTTAATATAAACCACATTTATATTAAATTCACTTATATGAATCTGACCCAAATATCTTATCCATATAAATGATATTTGGATCATATCCAAATATTTAATTCCTTTCAATATAAATCATATCTATATTAAAATTAATTACATAAATCTCATTCATATAATTAGTATTTGAATCATATTCAAATTCCTCCCATATTACCATAAATTATAATATTTCAAAAACATTATATTAATTATATCACATATATAATCAATTTAATTAATTATATCATATATAATTAATTCCCTCAATTAATTTGAACACTTCAAATTAATTCTCAATTAAATCCATATTGAGCTACAGAGAGGACCTTATGGACCTCTAGATTGAAGTTCCAACAATACTTGGATAATTAATTAAACTCATTAATTAAATTACCCAACATTCGTTAACTGCCAGTCACTCCACTAAAGATCGACAGCTGCACTCTTTGCACTATAGATAAATTTATGTGTCAATTGGATATAACCAATGAATAGTACGATGACCCTTCACAAATTGCTCGTAAGTACAGTTGGGCCAAAATTATCGTTTTGCCCCAGTAGTTACATCTAACTTCTTAAGTAGCACTGATCCCTCTAATGAACAATAAGTCATAGTCCAACTATGACCAAGTCTTTTTCAGGCCAGGAGAGGGTATGGCCACTGTGTTCAAGACCCAGAATCAGCTCTTAAGTAAGCAATTCATCTACTTGCCCCTACATCGGGGAAGAAGTGAATTCCGTCTTGTGTAATTGTGTTCCCAACTCCTCAATCAGACGAATCCCCAAAATGGTAGGCTCATCGAGTTGGCAATTTGGCCACTCTCACACATACAAATCAAATAACTTCCTTCATGAGTAGGAGTTCACAACTCACCTATGGTCATCCTAGTGAAATGTAAGTCTCTATTATTAATGGCATTATATAAAGAGACTAATTATTTCGTGGTCCAGTCTTATACAAACTCTTTTGTATGGGATACCCCCCCCCCCCCCCCCCCCCCCCCCCCGCATGTCTCCACATGAATGATCAAGCTCAAATCATTTGTAGTACTTTACAACACTTATAATACCTACAAAGTGAGTCATATCCGTAGTGTCATTAGGATAAGGTACCTAGCTTTATCCATATACTACAGACCGTTTAGGTTATTATTTATACAAGATCACTTTTATGTCTCTACATACTTGTTTAAATTATATGAAATAACCTCGGATCTTAGTTTATTGGATTGTGTATATGCTGATAAAATAACACTTATTTTATTAACAACAATATGTTTATACAAAGTTTACAAACTACGAGATTATAAAGAGATTCAGGATACCAATCCCAACAATATAAGGTTTCAAAAGTTTAATATAATTGTTATATTAAAAGTATGGAATGCTTGATGTATGTTATAGCATGTCTACAGTTTTATAAAAAGTTATAAAATGGGTTAAGACATTTAAAATCTATAACAAAGATAAGCAACATGCTCACTTAGGGTTAACAAAGGACAACTTGTTTTAATAGTTAAAATATGTCATTATTTTATAAAACTTAGGTTACAAACTCAAATCAATCTATAATCCTGTCTAAGACTGCAGGTACTGAAGTTGACGGTTTACGGAACACCTGCTACCTAGGGATTATAATCAAGTTATTGAGCGTTGTTAACCAGGTTTTATGAGCACGCGTGAGCAGTGTGAGGTAATAAAATAGTTTTATCACTTAGACATCATAGGTTAAAATCTAAATATAATCGTTATACTTGGATAAACCACCTAGACTTAGGATTGTTTTTTAGCCGAAATATACCTAAGTAAAATAATATACCCAAACAATTAGAACACTTTAGTGGGAGATTAATAATATATACATATATTATTTTTAGCTCTCACGTACCTAAGAGTTCGCACCTTGAAATCCATGCTTGACTTCATGTCGCATTTATCGTGACTACATTTGGAAAGTGTTTGCATGGGTCAATAACAAGGTGAATAGGGAAAGTAATTCATGGTAAATGGGTGCGAGAAATGTGTCAGCATATCCTATGGTCTCTTCCATTAGTTTGAACCATGAGATTCTTATGTTGTGCTTGTTGTCGTTTTTAGGTGGCATTAGCAAGTCGTTTTCTGCAGCTATCACCTCGGAGGGTTGTAACATAGGATTCGAAACAACTCAAACTTCAGAAATGAATAGGATTTCTTAGTTCGTCTTGAACATTGTCCTCTAATTCGGAAGCTTGTTCATATCGTTCTATGAAATCTGAAAATGGAAGGTCACACTTACAAGAGTTACTAAGTGTTAATAAGTTATTGACCGAAAACGATAACTAAATAACTAATAGAATAAAGAGCTATTCTGAAGTTAGTATTTAGTCAAGAATGTCTTACTTCAGTGAAGGAATATTTGACTGCCTCTCGGTAGCATCTATTCTGACTCACTAAAGTATCATTGCAAATAAATAAAGAAATCTGAGTACTTTATTACTTTTGCTAAAATTGGATTTAGATGCAATTTTTCCTGATAGATTTAGTTTATATTTCAGCATGTCGAGCTCGATTATTCAACTATGAGCTTCTGATAAATTCAATGGAGAGGATTACTCGAACTGGAAATCAAACATAAATACGATACAAGTTGTTGATGACTTGAGGTTCTTCTTAATGGAGGAATGTCCTTCGCTTCTCAGTTCAAATGCAAACCGAAATGTTTGGAATGCTTATGACAGATGGGTCATGGCTAATGAAAAATCCAGAGCCTACATTTTAGCAAGTATATTTGATGTGCTTACTAAAAAGTATGAGACCATGGTCACTGCTAGAGAGATCATGAAGTCGTTACAAGGGATGTTTGGATAGCCATCCTCACCAGTAAGACATGATGCTTAAGAGACGTTTACAATTCCCGCATGAAAGAAGGGACCTCTGTTAGGGAACATGTCCTGGATATGATGGTCCACTTCAACGTAGCGGAAGCGAATGGTGCTATCATAGACAAGAAGAGTCAAGTTAGTATGATCATGGAATCTCTTCCGAAGAGTTTCCTACATTTTCGCACAAACGCTGTGATGAATAAGATTGATTACCATTTAACAACTCTCTTAAATTAACTTTAGAGTTATCAATATTTAAGGAAAAATAAATAAGGGGAAGCAAATGTTGTTACCCAAAAGAAATTTCTGAAGGGATCTACATCAGGTACAAAACCTTCAAAAAAGAAGTCTGGTCCTTCAAAAGATAAAATATCCAAATGAAGAAGAAGGGAAAAGGGAAGAAGAAGACTTCTGCTAAAAAGAGCAAGACAAAAGTTGCAAAAGAAAAATGTTTCCACTGTAACGATGATGGACATTGGAAACGAAATTGCCAAAAATATCTTGCAGAAAAGAAAGCTAAAAAGGCAAACCAAGTAAACCTGATTTACTTGTAATAGAAACATGTTTAGTGTAAAGTTCTCATTTGACCTGGATACTGGATTTAGGCGCCGCTATTCATATTTGCACTTTCATTCAGGAAGCTAGTTCCTAGAGGTAGCTGACGAAAAACGAGATGACTTTCAAGGTGGGAACAGATGAAGTCATTTCGACCGAAGCAGTGGGAGATATCAAGTAATTTTTTTGGAGAATCTTACATTTTGTTAGAAAATGTGTATTATGTACCTAAGATGAAAAGGAACTTAATCTCTGTCTCTCGTTTATTAGAACATATGTACAAAGTTACTTTTCATATAAATGAAGTGTTTATTAGTTCAAGGGGTGTTCAAATATGTTCTACTAAACTTGAAAATAACTTGTACATATTAAAACCAACTGAAGCAAAAGCTATTTTAAATATAGAGATGTTTAAAACAACCGAAACTCAAAATAAGAAACGAAAGATTTCTCCTAATGCCTATATTTGACATTTAAGACTTTGTCACATAAATCTGAACAGGATTGAGATATTAGTAAAGAATGGACATCTAAATCAGTTAGAAGACAAATCTTTACCTACATGTGAATCATGTCTTGAGCAAAAAATGACTAAAAAAATCTTTTTCAGGAAAAGGTTTTAGAGCCAAAGAACCTCTACATTCAGATCTTTGTGGTCTAATGAATGTTAAAGCTCAAGGAGGATCTGAGTATTTCATTGGTTTTATTGATGATTATTCTAGATATGACTATGTTTACCTAATTCATCATAATTCTGAAACTCTTGAAAAGTTCAAAGAGTATAAGATAAAAGTTGAAAACTTATTAGGTAAACAGATCAAAACCCTTCGATCAAATCGAGGTGGCGAGTATATGGATTTACAATTCCAGAACTATTTAATAGAACATGGAATTAAATCCTAATTCACTACACCTGAGACACCACAACAAAACGGTGTAGCAGAAAGGAGAAATAGAACCCTGTTAGAAATGGTTCATTCAATGATGAGTTATGCTTAGTTACCTCAATCCTTTTAGGGGTATGCAGTGCAAGTTGTTGTATATATTTTGAACATGGTTCCCTCAAAAGGTGTTTCAGAAACACCATACGAGCTGTGGAGAGGACGTAAAGGTATTTTACTCACTTCAGAATATGGGGATACCCAACACATGTATTTGGTGCAAAACCCTAAGAAATTGGAACGATGTTCAAAAGTATGCCTATTTGTAGGATACTCTAAAGAAATAAAAGGTGGTCTATTTTATGATCCTCATGAAGACAAGGTACTTGTATCGACAAATGCTATATTCTTAGAGGAAAGCCACATAAGAAATCATCAATCTTGTACTAAACTGGTATTAAATGAGATGCCTAGAGAACCTACAGATAAATCAACAAAAGTTGTTGATCAAACAGGTTCTTCAAAAGTTGTTAATGAAACTGGTCCATCACATTCTTCTCACGAATTGAAAATATCTCGACGAAGTAGGAGGGTTGTTCAACAGCCTGAACGATACATGGATTTAACAACAACTCAGGTCATCATACTTGATGATGGCTTAGAGGATCCATTGTCCTTTAAACAAGCAATTGAAGATGTAGATAGAGACCAATGGATAAAATCCATGAACCTTAAAATGGAGTCTATGTACTTCAATTATGTCTGAGAACTTATAGATCAACCAGATGGAGTAAAATCTATTGGTTGTAAATGGATCTACAAGAGAAAACGAGACCAAACTGGTAAGGTGTAAACCTACAAAGCAAGACTCGTGGCAAAAGATTTTACCCAAAGAGAGGGGGTAAAATATGAAGAAACCTAGAGGGGGTAAACTATGAAGAAACCTTCTCTCTTGTTGTCATGATTAAATCTATTAGAATACTTTTATCCATTGCTGCTTTTTACATCTATGAAATATGGCAAACAGATGTCAAGACAACTTTTCTGGATGGCTATCTTGAAGAAAGTATTTACACGTCTCAACTATAAGGGTTCATTGAACATGGTCAAGAGCAAAAAGTTTGCAAGCTCAAAAGATCCATTTATGGATTGAAACAAGCCTCTCGATCCTAGAATATGAGATTTGACATTGCAATCAAATCTTATGGCTTCAAACAAGACGTTGATGAACCTTGTGTTTACAAGAAGATAGTCAACAAAACTGTAGTTTTTCTGGTACTTCATGTTGATGATATCTGATGACAGGAAATTGGAAGTCAATTTTACTCGACAACGAACTTCCCTTAGATGCAGTATGCGATGCATGTTCCTAAGATATGTGTTGATAGTCATGCGTTGGAATGAAAAATGCGTTAACGAATGTATGCGATGACCATGCATCATGCCAAAAGTTTTCTTGCATTCATGCCAAGTATAACATAAACACAAGTTTCTCGGGTAATCTGAGGTCAACCACAGGGACTTGTAGCTATATGTTTATGGTGATGTGCATGCGGCGGTTTGAAAAAAAGAATGGAGGGGATGCTGCTAAGTTAATCCTACTCCTACTCCTATCTAACAGACAACGCAATGAGAATATGCATGAAAGGTAGAGATGCGACAAACCTTAACATGAAATAAATGTATGGGAAAATAGGGAAAATGCGGAGATGAATTCATTGCAATACTTAAGAGTGACCGCAAGGGAAACCCTAGACAACGCAAACTAATGCGATCATGCAACACTCATACAATAGTAAACCACCTCTTGATGCGAATGCTACGGCTTCTAATGCTAGAACGCATGCGATGTATGTGCAGAGGTGTTTATAGGGCATACACATAAGCCTCTAATTCTTGTCTATGCAATGATACACAAACAAGGCGACCACATATCATCATTTCTATTCTTAGGGTGCATGCGATGCAGTGTTGACAAACAGAGCTTATCTCTAAGTCCCTATCTCTTGCTTATGCCTATCTAATCTTGCTTTCTCGAGTCTAGATTCTAACCTAGCTCTCTCGGGTCATTAGGTTCTTTCTTTAGACTCTCTCTCGAGTAGTTCTAAAGGGGTGTTGGGCACAACATAAAGCAAGACAAACACATGAACTCGGTTGACGCAAGATTGTTACTATCCCTAGTGAACAACACAAACATTGCTTAATGCATCCAACTACTTACCCTCCCGGGCAATTGATTGTTGCTGACTTTACTTATAGACAAGCAATGTGTTAGCCTATAGACCGGCGTTGCAGCAGCTTCACACTAAAAAAATAAGGTTACTCACACACTTGTGCAACACACACCTCTCGGTGGGTTGCTAGATGTTTCATATCTCTAATCCACATGACTAAGTATGCAATACCCAAGTAATCCCACTAAGTGCTGCAATGAAAGTAAAGATGCTAAGCAAAGAAGATGGAGATGGAGTCGAAGGAACAGAGAAATGCATTGAAAACAGATTGTATTAATTCCTTAATTCCAAAATGTCATACAATAAAATGTAGGAAAAGAAAGGAAAAAGAAATGACTGACTGGAAGCAAAGCTTTGCTTCCAGCGGATGTGCGTTAAGGTTGCCAGTGGTGCCATGGATGGGCAGAGGAGCTGATTCTCCCAAGATCTAACTCCGGTCGAAGGCTCCAGTCGTCACTCGGAATGGATGAAGGAGGTGAAAAACTCTCAGGTGTTTTCTCACGCATTTTGTCTGGATCGCGGGGAAAATCCCCGGTTGAGGGATAATTTCCCGGATGATTTGAAGTTATGCTCATCGGCTTCTATTTATAGAGCTTGGATCGCCGATAACATTAATTGGACTGCTCTGAATCTGACGTTTGACGTGTTCGTCCTTTCTGAACCTCTGCCACTAATGGCATGGTAGGTGAGATGTCAACATCATCTTTGGATTTTCTCGAGGTAGATGCGTTGATGTGTTCATTCCACCTACCTTGCGTTGATCCCATTAGTTTGCATGTCGCGCAGCCGCAATCATTCAATGACCTCACTTGCTTAATACTGCAACTCTACACAATGACCGCATTCGCTTGACGAGCGCAACTCCCATGCGATGGATGCATATGGCTGATTACCGCAACATCCATGTGTTGATTGATGCATTTTCCTTTGCGATGGAGTGTTTCTCCGCATGCGGTCATCTATGCGGTGGTCCGGTTTCCGTGTTTACGTTCATTTCCTGCATTAGCTACAAAGATAGAACATTGAACGCATAATTAACGCAAAATAACGAGTTAGCTAAGATTCGACATGCTGATCGACGCAAACTCATATTCTCGTGAATTCCTATCATGATCAACGCATATTCTGCCTAACAACCTTCATAATTCTAAGTAAAAGGCCTAAGATGACATGCATTTCTGCATGTCATCACACCCTCAAACTTAAAATCATGCCTGTCCTCAAGCATGCGTTATACTCAAGAAATTTTAACTCACCTTCATGCTTTCCTTTGCGATGACCAGCTTCTCAGAATATAATTTACACACACCTTTGACCATCATCGCAATGCTCTCCTTCACTTGGCTGCTTCTTAAAAAAGATCTTGTCTTCGTTAAAACTGGCAAGCCTTTGCTCAAAAACTTTTTATTCATTCACCACAATTTTGTGTTTAGCTTTTGAGAATGCGTTCATTCAAAAATACTTCAAAACTTTGCGATGGCTTATTCAAATTCGATGTTGAACCTGGTTACGCCCTTCGTTTTGGCTTACCCCCACGTATGTCATGCGGGCATCCAACTTTGGTTGCGTTCCATATTCAACTCAACTCTTGTCTCTTTTGATTTGGCTTGCGCCGGACAGAGGAGTTGCGCTAATGTGTTGATCCTGGCGACTTGCCTTCGTTTTGGCTTACCCCCATATGTGTTATGCGAGCATCCAACTACGAGCAAGTGCCTTTCACAACTTAACTCTTATCAACATGGGTTTCCTCATTGCGTTGACAGTGGAGTTATTATTCTCAAATGCTTGCTTCAACTTTTTTTTTTTTTCAAATGATCGCAATATAATGAATGCAATTCCTTGAGACCGCTGCTACCCCCAAACTTAGATGTTGGAAGCGTTCTCATCGCAAAGCTAAAGACAAAATTACAAGAATGCGTTAATAAATGTTTGAACAAAGGTTTGCACAAGATAAAACTCAAGACTTCCAAAATTTGAAGAAGCTAATAAAAGTAAAGAATGCCTTGCGTTGATTAGTTAGACAATGCGGTGAACTATACATACCATCATAGAAATAACAACGTAATCAGGAAAGAAAGGATTTCAAAAGGATAAGGAATATAAGATAACAAGAAAAGACCTTAGACAGAACTACGCATGCGCTTATACGTTGGAATCCACGCGATTGAAGCCATGCGTTGAAGGGTGAAAGGTTCTTTCGTTAAATTACGAACCGAGGAGACTTATTGTTGCACCTACAAGAGAAAACGTACCACAACCAAGGAAGTAGCCATATATCCAAAATAACAATAAAAATAAAATAAATAACCTATACTAAGAAAGCAAAGTAAAGATAGAGTAGAAGACGTCCCTAGAAAAGTAGGAGTGTTGTCACCACAAGGAGTCTTCCATGCAGGAGATGACTCTCAACTACTTGGGTCAAGTTACCCTGACCATTGGAACTTCCGACAATTGTTGGGCATATGCGGCCGTCATGTGCTTAGAATTACCTTCAGCTCTTTTGCGATTGATTACCCTTCTACCTTGGGGTCAACATTGGCTTTCAGTGCATTGCCTACACTTCAATATTTTTTGCAACCTGGTCGCACAAGTTGCAATACACCTAAGATAAAAAGTTTGCTCGCAGAGACACAAAACTTAACAAACATTTAGTTGCCAAGTCCCCGGCAACGGCGCCAAAAAATTGATGACGTGAAATTGGAAGTCAATTTTACTCGACAACCAACTTCCCTTGGGCACGGTATGTGATGCATGTTCCTAAGATATGCGTTGATAGTTATGCGTCGATGGTCATGTATTGGAATGAAAAATGCGCTAACGAATGTATGCGATGACCATGCATCCTGCCACAAGTTTTTTGGTTCACACCAAGTATAACATGGACGCAAGTTTCTCGAGTAATCCGAGGTCGAACACAGGGACTTGTAGCTATATGTTTGCGGTGATGTGCATGCGGCGGTTTGAATAAAAGAATGGAGGGGATGTTGCTAAGTTAATCCTACTCCTACTCCTATCTAACAGACAACACAATGAGAATATGCATGAAAGGTAGAAATGCGACAAACCTTGACATGAAATAAATGTATGGGATAATAGGTAAAATGCGGAAATGAATTCATTGCAATACTTAAGAGTGACCGTTAGGGAAACCCTAGTCAACGCAAACTAATGCGATCATGCAACACTCATACAATAGTAAACCACCTCTCGGTGCGAATGCTACTGCTTCTAATGCTAGAACGCATGTGATGTATGTGCAGATGTGTCTATAGGGCCTACACATAAGCCTCTAATTCTTGTCTATGCAATGATACACAGACAAGGCGACCACATATCATCATTTCTATTCCTAGGGTGCATACGATGCAGTGTTGACAAACAGAGCTTATCTCTAAGTCCCTATCTCTTACTTATGCCGATCTAATCTTGCTCTCTCGAGTCTAGATTCTAACCTAGCTCTCTCAGGTCATTAGGTTTTTTCTTTAGACTCTCTCTCAAGTATTTCCAAAGGGGTGTTGGGCACAACATAAAGCAAGACAAACGCATGAACTTGGTTGAAGCAAGATTGTTACTATCCCTAGTGAACAACACAAACATTGCTTAATGCGTCCAACCACTTATCCTCCCGGGCAGTTGATTATTGCTGACTTTACTCATAGACAAGCGATGCGTTAGCCTATAGACCGGCGTTGCAGTAGCTTCACACTAAGAAAATAAGGTTACTCACACACTTGCGCAACACACACCTCTCGGTGGGTTGCTAGATGTTTCATATCCTTAATCCACATGACTAAGTATACAATATCCAAGTAATCCCACTAAGTGCTGTAATGAAAGTAAAGATGCTAAGCAAAGAAGATGGAGATGGAGTCAAAGGAACAGAGAAATGCATTGAAAACAGATTGTATCAATTCCTTAATTCCAAAATGTCATACAATACAATGTAGGAAAAAAAAGGAAAAATAAATGACCGGTTAGAAGCAAAGCTTTGCTTCCAGCGGATGTGCGTCAAGGTTTCCGATGGTGCCATGGATGGGCAGAGAAGCTGACTCTCTCGAGATCTAACTCTGGTCGAAGGCTCCGGTCTTCACTCGCAATGGATGAAGAAGGTGAAGAACTCTCAGGCGTCTTCTCACACATTTTGTCTGGATCGCGGGGAAAATCCCCTGGTGAGGGATAATTTCCCAAATGATTTGAAATTATGCTCATCGACTTCTATTTATAGAGCTTGGATCATCGACAACATTAATTGGACTGCTCTGAGTCTGATGTTCAGCGCGTTTGTCCTTTCTGAAACTCTGCCACTAATGGCGTGGTATGTGAAATGTCAATATCATCTTTGGATTTTCTTGAGGTAGATGCATTGATGCGTTCATTCCACCTACCTTGCATTGATCCCATTAGTTTGCGCCGCCGTGCAGGCGCAATCATTCAATGACTGCACTCGCTTAATATCGCAACTCTACATGACGACCGCATTCGCTTGATGACCGCAACTCCCATGCGATGGACGCATATGGCTGATTACCGCAACATCCATGCGTTGATCGATATGTTTGCGTTTGCGATGGAGTGTTTCTCCGTATGCGGTCGTCTATGTGGTGGTCCAGTTTACGCGTTTGCGTTCATTTCCTGCATTAACTACAAAGATAGAACATTGAATGCATAATTAACGCAAATTAATGGGTTAGCTGAGATTCGACATGCTGATCAATGCAAACTCATATTCTCGTGAATTTCTATCATGATCGACGCATATTCTGCCTAACAACCTTCATAATTCTAAGTAAAAGGCCTAAGGTGACATGCATTTCTGCATGCCATCAATATCCTGCTTATCGGGAACGAGATAGGATTCCTTGCTAACGTCAAGAGATGGCTAGCATCACAATTTCAAATGAAAGATTTAAGAGATGCACTTCTTTGAATCCAAATAGTTCAGAATCGCAAGAACAAAACGCTAGTACTATCTCAAGCATCTTATATTGACAATTTATTGTCAAGATATAATATGCAAAATTCCAAAAGGGGTTTGTTGCCTTTTAAACACGGAATTCATTTGTCTAAGGAACAGTATCCTAAGACACATCAAGGAGTTGAGGGAATGAAAAGAATTCCTTATAAATCAGCAGTCAGAAGCTTGATGTACGTTATGTTCCGTACACGCCTAGACATATGTTTTGTAGTCAGAATAGTCAACAAGTTCCAGTCCAACCCTGGACATAGTCATTGGACTGCTATTAAAAACATCCTCAAGTATCTTTAGAGAACAAGGGACTATATTTTTGTGTATGGCTCTAAGGATTTGATCCTAGGGCTACGTTGATTCTGATTTTCAGACCAATGTAGATTCTAGGAAATTTACTTTGGGGTCAATATTCACTATAAATGGAGAAGCTATAGTATGGAGGAGAATCAAACAGAGTTATATTGCTGACTCCACCATGGATGTTGAATATGTAACTGCATGTGAAACAACTAAAAAAGCAGTATGGCTTAGAAAATTCTTGACTGATTTGGAAGTGGTTGCAAATATGCATTTGCCAATCACCCTGTATTGTGATAACAGTTGAGCAATTGCCAACTCAAAGGAATCTAGAAGCCATAAATATAGAATTCTCATCAAGTGAAAATACCATCTCATCAGGGAGGTAGTACACCAAGGAGACATGATAGTAACGAAAATAACCTATGATGATAATCTTACTGATCCATTTACGAAGGCCCTCACGGCTAAGGTGTTCTAGGGTCACCTGGTAGTATTGGAACTATGAGCTTCATCAATCTAGGGCAAGTGGGAGAATGTCGAGGGTATTTAGATGCCCTAGTTTATTGTATTTTTTCTCTTTCATAATCAACATTATATATTTGTAACCCATTGGAGTTTTAGTCTAAGTGGAAATTTTTTGGGAATGTCCCAAAATTTGCAGTTTGTAAACATTAAACATATTCTATTCAATAAAGGTATTATTGAGACTTCATTCAAGAAAGGTGTTATTGAATTGCATTCATTCATAAATCCAATAAACGAACTCATGGCTATAACATGAATACTTAAACTTTATGTAGAGACATAAAAGATGATCAAGTTTTATTATATAGCCAAAAAGGTTTATAAGTATATGGATGAGGTTAGTTTTAGTATAAAGCCAAAAAGGTTTATAAGTAATGGATGAGGTTAGGCACCTTATCCTGGGGACACTATGGGTGTGGCCCACTTTGTATATTGATACAAACGACGTGATTTCAAAATTGTTCATGTGAAGACATGTAAGTGGGAGCATCCTATGCAAAAGATGTTAAAACTGTTTACTGTTATTATTCTTTATAACAATCGTTTACTGTTAAAACTGACTATTTGAAATTGATGACCTAAGGTAACTCGATCTTAATCCTGAGCTAACTATGAACTTCTATTTATTCGGGATTATCCTGTAACCTGTATAGGTAAGAGTGGTTCAACATCACCGCTCAATAAGCCTCCCATTTTAAGGATAAGACTAGATAGATAGCTGAGGACATAGTTTTACAAGACGAAATTCACATCTACCCATCTTAGGATAGCAGATAGGTTGTTCCCTTAAGTATTGACTCTTGGTCTTGAACAAAGGGGTCCCGCCCTCTTGTGACGAAGAGGGATTTGGTTTATTGGTAGAACCATAAACCAATTATTCAATAGGGGATCAGTGGTGACTTAAGAAGCAAGATGTATTACAGGGGGTGAAACCGTAATTTTGACTTGTGAAAGATCGACTTACTGATTATGGTTAAATCAAGTGGATAGAAATATATCTATAGTGAGGAGTGCAATCACTGAGCTATAGTGGTATGTCTTGGTAGTTAACGAATAGTGATTAATTCGGTTTAAAGAGTTCAACCAATTAATTTCAAATGATTGGAGCTTATAATCTGTAGGTCCATTAGGTTCCTCTACTAGCTTGTAAAAGGATTAAACCTTAGATTAGAATATTGAGTGAATTTGAAATGTTCAAATTCAATTTAGGGTTTGAATAATTATATTCAATATAATTAACGTTTGAATTTATTGAAATTAAACGTATTAGAAGAGGTCAGTATATTTAAATAATGATTTAAATATTGATTACATGTATAGGGATTCATGTTTGAATTAGATGATTTTATCAATTTAATATTTGATATTAAATTATTATTATTTTATTAATTAAATTTGTTTAATTATTTAATAAATTAAATCAATTTCAGTTTTAAAATTCAATTTCAGAAATTGAATTTAGATAATATTTAATTTGATTTTAATTTTAAATTAAATTAAATTAAAATTGAAAATTTTAAATCCATTTTGGACTTTTTCCAAATTGAACACCTAGTCCACTAATTAAGTGATATTTGAAGTGTCAAATAGTTGATTAATTGATTTTGTATTTTTAATTTGATTAAATACCTCAAAATTTATTTGAATTCAAGGCATGCAAATTAAATTCTGAAAATTCTGCAGAGAAAAACTAGTTTCTCTCTAACTCTCTAATCCAATCCAAATTTTATCTCAATTGGAGTTCCATCACTCAAACCAAGGCCTGAGATTAGTATAGAAGACTCTTGTGGAGATCTACTACAAAGATTGACGAAGAATTTCTAGAGAAAGCAAGGAATTTGTGGAAATCATCAAAGGTATTCAACTTGAAATGCTAATGAGAAAATTTTGTAAACTTGCATGCTTGTTACTCAAGTTAATGGAATTAGAGTGCTTAATGATTCTATTTGCTTCTGTGTTATGCATGTTTACTCTATCACACTCACCATACAAATCAAAGGACAACCCTCATAGATAAGAGTCTATAACTCAGTCAAGATTGAGATCGAGTTACATGGCTATCGTATGAAATATTAATCTCTTCAGTTAACGGTGTTACAAAGAGAGATTAAGTATTTCTTAGTATGTCTTGTACATTTTCGTTGCATAGGATACCTCCACTCACATGTCTCTACATGAACGATATAGATCACATCATTTGTAACACTTACAAAGTGGGTAGTATCCATATTGTTATCCAGATAAGGCACCCAACTTTAACCCATATACTATAGACCCTTTAGGTTATTACTTGAAATATGATCCAACTGTATGTCCACTACATACTATTCAAATCTCATGAAATAACATTAGATTTCTTTGTAATGAATAAGTAATTATTGCATATTTAAACTGATCAATTATTATATCAAATATCTAATCAATTACGAGGCTTTAGGGCATAAGTCCTAACATAAACACAATCCGATCTATAATATCAATCATGCGACAAGTACTAACCTCCTCAAGATAACTCAGAGCAATAAATATGAATACTACCTTATCCTCATTTACTTTGAGAGTTAATTTACACTACTAGGCATCAATCAAAGCTCTCTCAATAGCTAAGAACAAGTGCCCTAGTATGATTGGCACCTCAGCATCTTTATCAATGTCTAACACCACAAAATCTGTAGGGAATATTAACTTGTCTACCTTAACTAAGTCATCCTCAACTATACCTCTAGGATAGGCTAAGGATCTATCAGCCAACTGCAAGGAAATTGTACTGGGTTGTACTTTCTGTAACATTTAAAGAGCCTATAGTGCAAGGAATAGTAAAACTCACTAGATCTTTTCATTTATGAGGCAACTTTTTCTATAGTACAACATTACGTTCTTCAGTTAGGCTCACCATCTCATATTGGCCAAATTTATTCTTTTTAGATGAGATGTCTTTCATAAATTTCATATAGCACATTTGTTCTAGTGCCTCTATAAAATGGATATTAATATGAAACATTTTAAATATATCTAGAAATTTAGTGTATTATGCATCCACCTTCTTTTTTTTGAAACATTTGAGGTTGAGCTATTCGAACGACCTCCATACTACTTCCCTAACACTTTCTACTCTTTTTTGTAGCAAAAATCCCTTTTGGGGTTTTGAATTTCGTGGTTGGAGGTAGCTAAAAAACCCTAGTATTTATAGAAATTTTTTTCCTTAAATATCTTCTTTTTCCCTAAAAATAAGATTGGCACTACAACATAATAAAACAGCACTGCAACACCACCTTTGTATGGCCCTTATCATTAGTATGTTAATCGTAGTGTCGCAGCGCTCTCTCCCAATGTCGTAGGGCTACACAGACCTTAATTAAGTATCATTCTATGACTGGCGCCATGTCGTGACACTCTCCCTTTTTAAGGTAGGCTTGTTAAAACATTTAGGATTAAGTTCTTGGAAGAAAATTTCATGAGGATATGTCTGGAATTGAGTTATTTAAGTTGAAATTAAAATCTAGAATTTTGGTTGGATGAATAAGCAAGTAGCTACATAGATAACAAGCAAGCAGTTGACTAGCCAATGATATGCATTGACGTGTATGAGCACTGACAAAGTATTCACAGCCAAAGTGCATTAAGTGCGTAGCATTGTGGACGCACATCGCATAGGCTAAGAAAGGGGTTTCCATTCTTCAACTGAGTTATAAGGTAAAATGGCCAAGTGTAGTTGATGTGATAGGAGGGGTTAGGATGCGATGAACTTAGTCATGATGCGATGAAATTACTAGTATGCAATGAAGTTAAGTTTATGCATCGAACTAGATTGAGGCTTAGCATGCATTACTTTGAAAAGCAAGTTAAGCTCAAGAATGAGCTAATACATTAACCAGAAACTCTTGTCATTGTTGCCGAACAAATGCGTATACGGGAGACTTAGCATGCATTACTTTGAAAAGCAAGTCAAGTGTTTTCCTTATAAGTTTTCAACGCATAGTTACTATATCATGATTTTTCAACGCATTATTTGAGTAAAGAGAATCAATTATGAATGCATGATGATGGTTTTAAAGCCATTATATATATATATATATATATATATATATATATATATATATAACTTCCATGCGTTCCAAGTGAGTATTATACCATGTGTTAGCATTTATAAAAGTTAATACCAATTCCTTTAAGCATTTAAGTATGTTAATTTATGATGTTAACATGTACATTTGTTATGTAAAACCTACTCCTGAGCATTGGTACTGAAGGTATGGTAAGGTACCCAACTATATGACGATCCTTGCTATTGAAGGTATGGTAAAGTAAGCAAGATCCTGTCCAGTTCTACATGCACGTAAAATCTATATTATCGAAGTTTATGAGATTGATCAAAAAGGTTCTCTCTCCACTAAGGTTATTAGGGATTGAGCAAAAGGGTTCTCCCCCATGTTCAGGCAAAGGAGTAGCGGAGTTTCACAAGGAATGTTGATGAGTTTTAATCCAAGGTTTTCCATGTTAATTATAATTTTACATGTTTTATGTCCACACTCTGAGATTGAGTATGAAAATGTTTTATTATATGCTTCTTTATGTTATGAATTTATTAAGCATGTTTTCTTAAAAGAAGTCATTCACTAGGCATTTTCAGCTCACTTTTTTTTATGTTTTCCTCCCCTGGTAGTGGTTGACGTCCCGAGGCCTAGTAGTTCTGCCAGTCAGTCACTTCCCAAGAACGTCATAGAACTTGAAGTTTAGGTGGCTCATCATGTCTTCATTTAATTTAAGTCTCAAGTTCATGTTATGGGAAGTAAGGGTAAAGGTTGTAACTAGATCTACTGGGTTCTATAATTGTAACGTGTGTATATAAGACGTTCTGTGTTAATGTATCTGAATGCTAGTTGTACATAGACTACTTGATTATAATCTATATGGGATATAAACTGTTTATCAGGTATTAGACGCACAGGTTCATGGAGTTAGATAGACAGTAATTGTCATTAGAGCATTTGCAATTGCTGTCCTTACACATCTTTCTGGATTAGGAGGGTAATTCGAGAAGGGGTTTGACAAGTTGGTATCAGAGCATAAGATTTTAGGAAATGGAGTCATGCATTAGATTAAGAGCATCTGAATAATGTTATGAGCCTAATAATATATATGTTATAGGAATGGTGCCACGAGAAAGTGACAAACTGACTTGGCAGATGGCTAAAAGGGACCGTGACCCTACCGGAGATCCTGTAGCTCGAAGGGATCTAGATTTAGTTAGGCAGCCAGTAGTATAGGAAGCTACATCTAAGGGAGAGTCTAGTACCCCTTAGGTCAAATAAGATCGTCAAATGAAGAATAGAGTCTTGGATAGGATTGCTGAAAGGCTGGCAACCAGCGTAGGATATGTATAGGTGGATCCTGAGAAGAAGTATGGCACTGAGAGGATGAAGGCACTGGGTGCCACTGCATTTGAGGGTACTATTGACCTAATGCAGATGTTGAGGTATGGTTGGTTCAGATAGAGAAATGTTTCCAGGTAATAGGATGCCCTGAGGACCATAAGGTCAAGTTAGCGATATTTTTGCTATAGAAAAAAGCTGAGCAACGGTAGAGAGTGATAGATTTCAGGAGAAATAAATCAGAAGACATGATTGGTAGCACCGAAAATGTGCTATCTCCTTCTCCTTAATTCAAGATCGTTAGGCTATTTAATGTGTTTACTTGATGTTTTTGTAGCTGTCGAGTGTACAAGAGATTGAATGAAGCATTCGGGGAAAAAAGACGAGAAAATGGCCAAGTTAGGAGCCAAATTGCACAAAAAGGGAAAGAAGGCCAACAAAATTACAATTTTGCCCCAGCTAGAGCATTGCAACGCTCAATAGAAGCATTGCGTAACGCTAGAAGACAGAAGCTTCAATTTTAGCGTTGAAATAGGCCAGTGTTATAATACTATTTGTAGCATTGCTACGTTACGAACTTGAGGCGGAGACGTGCACACTATGTTGTGCAGTGTTGCAATGCTGCGACATCTGCTATATATCAGTTTTCGTCCGAAACATAGGTCATAATGCTGTTTTTCCATTTTTAGCTTGGTTTTCCTTCTCCTCTCATCCAATTTCTGTAATACTTTACCATGTTTAGCATTACCGATTATTGATTTTATAGCATGATTTTTGCTAAGAGGTAAGTATTTAGCTTGGGTTTAGTAGTTTATTTCCATTCCTTCTTCATTCTTGAGACTTGATTATAATTTTGCTGAGGATTTTTCTGATTTTATGAGATTTTATCTTGGAATTGTTCTTCGGTCTATCTTACATGGGATAATCTGACAAATTATCCATGTTAGTGTGATTGATTGCTTTTATTGACCCTAATTTGTAATCTTTAGGTAGTTAATCACCTAGAAGCAAAGGTTAAGTAAGTTTGTGAAGTTAAATTAGGATTCCATTTGATAAGCATTACTTTCTAACCTAGAGAAATCTCATTCAAATGGTTGATTAAACGATGGAAATCAATTATTTGGTTTAATGTTTCCCTTAATTTTAATGCTTGTTGATTTGTTGATTAGTGGAGGACTCTTGCTAATTCTTTGAGTTAACTCGTTCTTAAGGACTATCAGTTAGGATTCTAAATGAGCAGGCTAAGTTTTAATTGGAAAATCTCACATTGATCTTTTGTAAGTTTTAATTGGAAAATCTTACATTGATCTTTTGAATAAATCCGTGATAGAATTGAAAGGGAATGGAATGAACGAAGTCGACCCAAGCTAGGTGTTTTATTCGATTGATTATTTTTACCCAAAATTCACTCAATTCACTCCACACATTTTAATTTACTCGCACATTTTTATTTTCAGGCAACTTAAGTATATCATTTTCACAACCCCCTGGTTACTTTTTATAAGTTTCTAAATTAAGAAATCTGAACCGACTCGCTGTGGATCGACCCCAAACTTTCCACTTGTACTACTGGTTGGTATAAGTTATTTGTTCGATTATTTATAAATTTTATTTGACTAGCGAGGGTTTATAGGAAACGATAAATACCGAGCTATCAATGACCTAGGATGAGTTTAAGAGGATTTTTGAAGACAAGTACTATTCTATTTCTTATCGTGAGACAAAGAGAAATGAGTTTTTGAAGCTCGTTCAAGGTAGTATGACAGTTGGTGAATATAAGCAGAAGTATATAGAGCTATGCAGGTATGCTTCTACGATCATTACTGAAGAAAGAGACAGGTGTAGATGTTTTGATAGTTGGTTAAAGAAAGAGATATAGACTCCTGTTACTGCTACCACTAATTGGACAAATTTTTTTCCAGTTAGTGAAGATTATGAATCGAGTTGAAGAGAGCCTGGCAGATGGCAGGCAAGACAGGGAAGCTTCTAGAAGAGAGAAGAGGAAATTTACTCTATGAGTATCTAGTAGGAGAGATCTTAAGCCCCATTTCAGTGGGCCAAGCAGCCAACAACGAAGGAGTAGGCAGAAATCCAACCACCTAGTTGAAGGATCTAGATAAGGACAAATAGAAGAATCTGTAGCCAGTATACGTAAGAAACCTCAGTGTACTAGTTGTGGCAAATATCATTTAGGATAGTGCTATAAGGGGTAAAATGTCTATTATTAGTGCGGACAACTCGAACATTACAAGAGGGCATGTCCCCAGTTGGCATTGGTTAAGGAAATTTTCAGAAAATATCCTTTGAGCAGAAGCAAAGATTGTCCTAAATTCCATTTTTATTGAATATAAAGTTTTATAGTAAAACAACAACAAGATATGCATTTACTTAAAATTATAGCATGCTTTAAAACAAACACATAGGGTTTTAGAAACCCTTACCTTTGAAGAACTCTTTCTTCAAGAACTCCGTCGTATAAGTCGCGAACAGAACTTCTTCTCCACACAGGTCTCCTTCTTCACGCAGATACCACCACTTGAGAACCCTCTGTATTCTCTTAGGATAAAGGATTCAAGCAGAGTTGTGGGCTTTGCTTGAATCCTTGAAAGAGGGAAGGAGCTGGAGAGGAAGAGAGGGAAGTTTCTAAAGAGAACTTTTCTCTTGGCGAGAACTCTTCTCAGAGAGAATTAAAGAAGAAGATGATGATTCAACTTCTTGAATCCCACGTTAGTTTACTTGAAAGAATGTAGGGAGGGAGTTATAATTCCTTACCTTTTTATTAATTTCAATTAAATTAATAAAATAGAATAGATATATATAATAACTACTTTATTATATATACACTATATGTTATATCAAATATAAATATAACTTATAGCCTATAGTTTTATATTGTATCAAATACAACATAAACTATAGATTTTATTCTCTCTCAACTATACATAGCATTTAATATAAATAACATTTATATTAAATCCACTTATATGAATCTCATCCATATAAATGATATTTGGATCATATCCAAATATTTAATTCATCTCAATATAAATCATATTACCTTAAATTATAATGTATCAAATACATTATATTAATTATATCACATATATAATCAATTTAGTTAATTATATCATATATAATTAATTCCCTCAATTAATTTGAACACTTCAAATTTATTCTCAATTAAATCCCTATTGAGCTACAGAGGGAACCTTATGGACTTGTAAATTGAAGCTCCAACAGTAATCGAATAATGAATTAAACTCATTAATTAAATTACCCAACATCCTTTTACTACCGATCATTCCACTAAAGACCGACAACTGCACTCTTCACATTATAGGTAAATTTATGTGTCCATTGGGTATAACCAATCAACAGTGCGATGACCCTTCACAAATTGCCCGTAAGTATAGTTGGGCTAAAATTACCATTTGGCCCCTGTAGTTACATCTAACTCTTTAAGTACCACTGATCTCTCTAATGAACAATAAGTCATAGTCCAACTATGACCAAGTCCCGTTCGGATCAGGAGAGGGTGTGGCCACTATGTTCAAGACCCGAAATCAACCTTTAAGAGAGCAATTTATCTACTTTCCCCTGCATCAGGGAAGGAGTGAATTCCGTCTTGTGTAGCTATGTTCTCAGCTCCCCAGTCAGACAAATCCCCAAAATGGTAGACTTGTCGAGTTGTCAATCTGGCCACTCTTACCCATACAAATCAAATGACCGCCTTCATGAGTAGGAGTTTACAATTTACTCAGGATTCAAACCATGTCACCTATGGTCATCCTAGTGAAATGTAAGTCCTATTATTAATGGCGTTATATAAAGAGACTAATCATTTCGTGGTCCGATCTTATACAAACTCTTTGTATAGCATACCCCCGCTGGCATGTCTCCACATGAATGATCATGATCAGATCATTTGTAGCACTTTACAACACTTGTAAAACCTACAAAGCGAGTCGTATCCGCACTGTCACCAGGATATGGTACCAAACCTTATCCATCTACTACAGACTATTTATGTTATTATTTAAATAAGATCCACTTGTATGTCTCTACATACTTGTTTAAATTACATGAAATAACCTCGGATCTTAGTTTGTTGGATTGAGTATATGCTGATAAAATAACACTTATTTTATTAACAACAATATGTTTATACAAAGTTTACAAACTACGAGATTACAAGGAGATTTAGGACACCATTTCCAACAGTTGGAAGCACAGACTAAGTAGAAGACTGTTAGGATTGGTGTTCTAATTCTCCCGGAGTCTCGTTGTTTTGTAAAGATACACATTGTTCAATAAATAAAATAAGTGTTATCTAATTTTGGTATTTACTCATATCCAATAAACAAAGCTCCTTGGTTATCTTATGTGAACTTAAGCATGTATATGTGATATACAAGTGGATCATGCCTTAAATGATAACATTAATAGGTCTGTAGTATAAGGATTAAGGTGGGATACCTAATCCTAGTGACACTACGGATACGGCCCGCTTTGTAGAAGTTTTTGTTGTAAACTACTACAGATGGTAGATCCTGACCATTCATGTGGAGACGTGATAGTGGGGGTGTCCTATACAAAGAGTTTGTATAAGACCTGGACCACGAGATAACTAGACTCTGTGTATAACGTCGTTGATACCAGAGGCTTGCATCTCACCTAAACGACCATAGGTGACACGACCTCAATCCTGAGTGTTTTGGGAACTCCTGTCTTTGAGGGTGGTCATTTGATTAGTATGTGTGAGAGTGGCCAGATTGCCAACTCAACATACCTACCTTTTTGGGGACTTTTCTGATCTGGGAGTTGGGAACTCAATCCACAAGATAGAATACACTGCTTTCCCAAAGTAGGGATAAGTAGAGAGATTGCTCTCTTAAGAGCTGATTTCGGGGCTTGAACACAGTGGCCACAGCTTCTCTTTGGAAGAGAAGACTCAGTCATAGTAGGACTATGACTTATGTTCATTAGATGGATCAGTGGTACTTAAGGAGACAGATGTAACTACAGGGGCATAACGATTATTGGCCAACCTGAACTTACGAGCGATATATGAAGGGTTGTCGCACTACTGATTGGTTAAGATGGACACATAATATATCTGTGGTAAAAAGGAGAGGTCAACTGTCGGTCTTTAGTGGAGTGCCTGGCAGTTAACGGATGGTGAATCCCGTGACTAAAGAGTCTAGTCAGTTATTCACGTACCATTGGAGCTTCGAGCTATAGGTCCATGAGGTCCCCTTGATAGCTCAATGGATTCAGTTGAGGATCAGTTCTTGGTGTTGATTTGAAATGTTCAAATTGACAAAAGGTATTTTGATTATATATGATATAATTGGTGTGATGTATGAGATACATCTAATGGAGGATTGATGTAAATGAGATTTACATTAAGTACCATAGAATAGAAAAAGAACTATGGTTTATATGTTTCATGAGATGAAATATTAAAACTATAGGTTATAAATATAGTATGATAAATTGATTATCATTTATATTTATAATAATATTAATTATTGGATAATTAATTCTTTTTCTTTAATAACCAAGTGAGTGGGTGGTTATTGGAATCACGGAAACCGTGAGTGTAAAAGGAAAATGGTTTTCATATTTTCAAAAAGAGGTTTTACAAACGATTGAAAAAGGTTTTGAGTTTTTTCTCTCGATGCAAAGAAACTCATGGTGTTGTCAAGTAAATTTGAATTTACTAAACAACGGCTGTGTGAGTGAAACGATCGTGCAATGGCGAGCTAAAGATCATGCAGTATTTACTAAACGATCGTATAGTTTTGCTAGACAGTCGCTTGCCTAAAGTAAACGATCGTGTAGAGTCTGTAGGCGACAGACCGAGCTAAACGATCACATAAATTTTGCTAGACAATCATATAGCTTTATCTAAACGATTGGGCATCGACCTATACGATAGGTCTCCGCCATCTCTCACTTGCTATGTCGTGTACACGATCGATGTTTCCTTCTTCATCTGCCTTATACAAGGCCCGAATAGAGCCCACCCTCTGGATTCTCACACCGAGAATACCAAGGTAGTCTTGTTGGTGGTGTCATACTCAACTCGACACCGTCGAGGTTTTCTGGAGACCGTTCGTGGTACTATGGAGGCCGTTCGTGTTGCGGAGGAGTTCATGATCGAGGCGATCGTTGAAGACGAGTGCGAAGAGTTCGTGCGGTGTTGCGGTCGTGTAGAACGAGCATTCCAAGTTGCTGTTGTTCAAGCGGTCGTTCGCAACGGAGCGTGGAGATGCTTCTTCGATTGTTCGTACAGTTTGCCCTTTGTGCATTTGTTGTTCATGCTATAATTTCTGCATTTTATTTGTATAACCGCTTGTTTGAAGTCGACTGTAAATGTTATGTTCATTTATGATTGTGATTTGAAATAATCTTGTTCCGCTGCTCATGGAAATCTCAGTTCCAATTTCCTTCAATTGGTATCAGAGCCAGGTTCTCTGATATTTCAAATTAGAGATCTGAATTGAATGCATTTTTCAGTCGCGGTGAGATTTTGCATTTGTGGTTAACCGTTTTCTGCATTTATGGATGAATATGATGAACATTTCGGGTTTAAATTGACTTTTTGTTAAAGCTTTCGATATTGCAAAGTGCTAATTGTAAGGGGCCCTGTGTTTTTGGGCAAAATTAACATCGCAATCGAGTCTGTAATTCAAAACGTTTAAGTTCGTCAAGTCGTTCGTGATGAAGCTTCGGCGGATGGCGATGTAGTTCTCAACGAAGAAGAAGACCAAGCGTTGGTCAAATCGTGTAGCCTCAGGTAAACAATTGTTGGGATTTTACTAAGCGGTCGTTTAGTAGTTTTTTCTAGACAATCGTGTAGTATTTTTCTAATCGATCGTTTAGCTAATGTTAAGCGATGGGGTAAATTGTTTGCCATATCGCGTGGCATTGGTTGTGTGATCGCGTAGGCGCTAGAGGTAGACGATCGTAGTGGGAGCATGTGATGCTCGTCGTTTAGTAGAAGGCGTGTGCTAGATGATCGCATAGTTAGCAAGCTTCATCGCTTAGTTACTACCTATGTGATCGTGTGTATGCGATACGGAGACGCTAGCTAAGCGATTGCTTAGGCAATGGTGCTTTGCGGCCTTTGCATGGTCCTACGATGATATGCCTGGACTCAGCATCGGGCGAATAGGGCTAAGGCGCATTTGTTAGATCGTAGTCGCTTAGACGATCGCGGACGGTGGGCGTTTTTTGGGGCGTGCTAAGTGATCGTGTACTTCAGGCTTCATCACTTTGTAAAGGTACATGATCGTATAGTAATAGCTAAATGATCGTTTGGATTTTTCTAGGCGATCGTGTAGTCAAAGCTAAATGACCGTTTAACTATGGGAACACTGGTAAGCGATAGAACGAAGTGTTTGTTTTATCGTGTAAACGATCACGGGTGCTTAGCACACGATGGTTTGTTGGATAAGCGATGCTTTGCCTGAGTGGTTCAAGGCCTGGTTCGCCTTTTTGAACCAGAGACTCCTTGTCTTTGTAATAGTTAGCTTTCCTTTTGTGTTTTTAAGGCAATTTCACCTGGTTTATCATCTTTTATTGCTTATACATGTGATGTATAGTATATGTCAAAGTGTTTGTCATATAGTTAAAACCTACCTTAAGTTGTGCAATTATTCATGCATCATGTATTATAAATGTTATAATATTGCATGAAGAAATTACTTGAAAGCATGCACATGCATCATGAAATATAAGAGTTGTATTTTGCATGCAGTGAGCATTATCATGCATCATCCTTTTATTATAAATGTTATAGTCTAAGGGTGAATAGAAGCATGTTTTGTTTGTTTCATTCCAGACTTATGTTCATTAGAGGGATCAGTGGTACTTAAAGAGACAGATGTAACTATAGAGGCATAACAGTTCTTGGCCCAGCTGTACTTACCAATGATCTGTGAAGGGTTTTTGCACTACTGATTGTTTAAGATAGACACATAATATATTTTTGGTAAGGAAAGTTAAGTTGTTGGTCTTTAGTGGAGTGCCTGGCAGCTAACAAATAGTGGATCTCGTGACTAAAGAGTTTAGTCAGTTATTCACGTACCGTTGGAGCTTCGAGCTACAGGTCCATGAGGTCCCTTTGGTAGCTCAATGGATTCAGTTGAGGGTCAGTTCTTGGTGTTGATTTGAAATGTTCAAATTGACAAGAGGTATTTTGATTATATATGATATAATCGGTATGATGTATGAGATACATCTAATGGAGGATTGATGTAAATGAGATTTACATTAAGTACCATGGAATAGAAAAAGAACTATGGTTTATATGTTTCATAAGATGAAATATTAAAATTATAGGTTATAAATATAGTATGATAAGTTGATTATCATTTATATTTATAATAATATTAATTATTGGATAATTAATTCTTTTTCTTTAATAACTAAGTGAGTGGGTTGTTATTGGAATCATGGTAACCGTGAGTTTAAAAGTAAAGTGGTTTTCCTATTTTCAAAAAGAGCTTTTACAAACAATTGAAAAAGGTTTTGAGTTTTTTCTCTCGGCGTAAAGAAACTCACGGTGTCGTCAAGTAAATTCAAATTTACTAAACGATGGCTGGGTGAGCTAAATGATCGTGCAGTGGCGAGCTAAACGATCGTGTAGTATTTACTAAACGATTGCATAGTTTTGCTAGACGATTGTTTGCCCAAAGTAAACGATTGTGTATAGTCTGTAGGCGACAGACCGAGCTAAATGATGAGCTAAACGATCTCATAGCTTTTACTAGACGATCGCATAGCTTTGTCTAAACGATTGGGCATCAACCTATACGATAGGTCTCCGCCATCTCCCACTTGCCCAGTCATGTATGCGATCGGTGTTTCCTCCTTTGTCTGCCTCATACCAAGTCCAAACAAAGTCCACCCTCTGGATTCTCACATCGA
This sequence comes from Benincasa hispida, assembly GCF_027475165.1. Lineage (NCBI taxonomy): Eukaryota > Viridiplantae > Streptophyta > Magnoliopsida > Cucurbitales > Cucurbitaceae > Benincasa > Benincasa hispida. The sequence goes on along the minus strand of NC_143481.1, from coordinate 62,311,900 downwards.
GAATACCAAGGTAGCCTTTTGGTAGTGTCATACTCAACTTGACACCGTTTTCCTTTCGATTGTTCGTACAGTTTGCCCTTTGTGCATTTGTTGTTCATGCTGTAATTTCTGCATTTTATTTGTATAACCGCTTGTTTGAAGTCGACTGTAAATGTTATGTTCATTTATGATTATGATTTGGAATAATCTTGTTCCGCTGCTCATGGAAATCTCAGTTCTAATTTCTTTCAAAGAAGGCATCCCAAATGGTACTGCAAGCTAAGATAAGTACAATAGGCAATGAGGGCACTAGTAGTGCCAAGCAGAAGGGTACAGTAGGACAACCTAATCAGCAGGGCAAGGTTTATGTTATGACCCAGCAGGAGGCTGAGGATATGCCAGATTTTTTAATGGTATGATATATATTCATGATAGACGTGTACATATATTATTTGATCCAGAGACGGTGCCTATATCTCAGGCACCTTATCGAATGAAACCAGTTGAGTTGAAGGAGTTGAATACTCAGTTACAAGAACTAGTAGATAGGGCTATATCCGACCTAGTGTGTTGTTGTGGGGAGCACCAGTATTATTTTGAGATAGAAAGATGACACACTCAAGTTATGTATTAACTATTGGCAGTTAAACAAGGTAACCATATGGAATAAGTATCTGTTACTTCGTATTGATGACCTGTTTGACCAATTAAAGGGAGTGTTTGTATTTTCTAAGATTGATTTGAGACCAGGCTATCACCAATTGAAGGTTAGGGAGTCAGATATCCCTAAGTTAGCCCTCTGAACCTTATACGGGCATTATGAGTTTCTAGTTATGCCATTCAACTTAACTAATGCCCTAACAATGTTTATGGATCTGATGAACATGATATTTCATCCATACCTAGATCAGTAATTTTTTTTATAGATGATAATAAAGAAGAACATGCAGATCATCTGAGGATAGTGTTACAAACGCTACATGAGAAGCAGTTTGATGGAACAAACACATGTGTAGTGAAAGAAATAAAGGATCTAAAGTACTCTAATTAGGTTAATTTAAAAGAATAAGCATGCAAATGAAAATAAAGGAAAGGGATAGAAGAAATACAACCTTTATACAAATCCGCTCCAATCTCCTCACAAACAGTTCGTAGACCACCACGAGAGTCTTCTCGACTATTCTCCGACCTTAGAATGGGATGGTGGGATTCAGTGAGTGACTAATTAGGCCTAATATTTTTCTCAAGAATCTCATAAATGTTCACTTTGCAAAAAATATCAAATATCATAGAACTCTTCTATTTATAGGCCATTTCATGCATAACATGCAACTTTGAGTTTGATGAGAATTTGAAACTAAAAAAACCACTAACTCAAAGTGGGATTAGTAAGGCAAATGTCTTCAAATGCATACAATACCTAGCAATGCAAATGTAAGAATTTTCCACTAAAAAATGTTAAATCTTTCTACTAACTCGGTCAAAGGTCAAATTTTGGCTTTAAGTTCAAAGTCAACAATTTGACTTGTTGACTCTTGAAGTCTAAAGTCAACATTTTAACTTTTATTACATTTTTTACCTTGTCAACAATTTTGACTTTTGATGCAATTTTGACCTAGTCAACTATTTTGACTTTTATTGCAATTTTGAACAGTTCCATTTAGTTTCAAAATTAATTCTAATAATTAATTTTAAAATTAAATTAATTTAATTTAATATTAAATCTAACACGAATCTCATTCAATATGAACTTCTATTCATAAGCTTGATATTTAAATCTTATTTAAATATCTCCCATTCTCTCTCTCCCTCTTTATGTTTAATTCACAATTAAACATTAGGTTAAATATATCGAATATATTAAACGCTTTGCTCTAAAAACCGAATTTAAATACTTAAAATTCGTTCGTCACACTGTTATAAGTTTTAGTTCGATATGTGCTAGTAAGGGGGACCTCATGGACCTACAAATCATGGGCTTCAACGATCCGAGATTAACCGGCAAAACTTATTAACCCAATTAACCAACATTCGTTAACTACCGGGTCATTCCACTAAAGCTCAATCGTTGTACTCCCCTCACTAGAGATATATTTCTGTCCATCCGATATAACCATAATCAGTAAGTCAACCCTTCACAGGTTGTTCGTAATAACGGTTGGGTCAAAAGTTGTTTTACCCCCGAGATTACATCTTACTTCTTAAGCCCCATTGATCTTCTAATGAACAGTTGGTTTGTGACCCAATCACTAAACTGCGTCCCTCTCGGGCAAATGAGAGGGTGGGGCACCTTGTTCAAGACCTGGAGTCAGCACTTAAGGGAACAACCTTTCTATTATCCCTAAAAGCTAGTATAAGTGAATTTCATCTTGCATCCTATGTCTCCAGCTATCTACCCTATCTTACCCCTGAAATGGGGAGCTTATTGAGTTGGCGCTATTGAGCCAATCCTCACCCATGCAAATCTTAGAATAATTCCGAATAAACAAGAGTTCTTAGTTAGCTCAGGATTAAGGTTAAGTTACCTAGGTCAGCACTTTGAAATAGTTAGTCTTAAACAGTAAACATCATTATAAAGCAAGAGTGACTTATTTCTTTGTCCGATCTTTTACAAACTTTTTGCACATGAAGCCCCCACTCGCATGTTTCCACATGAACGATTTAGGATCACATTGTTTGTACTAAATACAAAGTGGGTCGAATCCGATCGTGTCTCCAAGATAAGGTACCCAGCCTTATCCATATACTATAGACCATTTTGGCTATCTACTCGAACTTTGTCCACTTTTATGTCAGTACATAAAGTTCAAGTATTCATGTAATAGTCATGGATCTTAGTTTATTGGATTTAGGTTCTTTCTAAAATGAAATGAGCAATTCATACATTCAATAACAACTTTATTGAAAATAGAATAAGTTTATTGTTTACAAACCACGAGTTTTAGGACATAAAACCCAACACAGATATAGCTAAGTTCAACAAATGTGAGTTCTAGCTTGATCGGGTGGTATTTTTGGGACACGTAGTGTCTATAGCAGGTGTCAGTGTGATCCTCAGAAGGTTGAAGTTGTATTGGATGGGAATGACCTACCCCAATGACAGAGGTACATAGTTTTCTTAGTATGACAGGCTACTACAAGAGGTTTGTGGAGAGATTTTCAAAGATAGCTCTTCCTTTGACCGATTTAACCAAGAAAGATGTAAAGTTTGTGTTGACAGATAGTTGCTAATGGAGTTTCCAAGAACTGAAGTAAAGATTGGTGATGACACCAATCCTAACTCTTTTAATCCCAGGGAGAGAGTTCGAAATTTACTGTGATGCATCTAGACAAGGATTATGATGTGTTTTAATGCATGATGGAAAAGTAGTAGCTTATGCATCCAGGTAGCTAAAGAAGCATGAGAGTAACTACCCTACTCATGATTTGGAACTAGCAACTATAGTGCTAGCCTTGAAGATTTGGAGACATTACTTGTATGGTGAGAAATGTTACATCTTTACCGACTATAAGAATTTAAAGTATATATTTGATCAAAAGGAATTAAATATGAGACAGAGACAGTGGATGGAGTTGATAAATATTATGATTGCACCATTAACTATCATCCAGGTAAAGCTAATGTAGAAGCAGATGCTTTAAGCAGGAAATGGAGCTACCCTAGAGATGTGTTGAGTTCCTTAAGGGGAAGGTTATTACAAAAGTTTAAGGGAACTAATGCAAAACTAACAGTAGGTCACTTAGGGGAAATGATAGCTTATTTCTAGGTAAGACCTGCATTAGTAGTTGACAAACTCCGTGCACAATTAACATACCCTAACTTCAGGAAGTTAATTGAAGATGTCAGATAGCAACAGAGATTAGATTTTGTGTTGAGACAGGATGGAGCTTTGATAAAGGAAGACAAGTTATGTGTTCCAGATAGTGAGGCATTGAAGAATGCAATGCTAGAAGAGGCTCAATAGTTCAACATATGCTATGCACCCAGGTAGTACGATGATGTACAAAACACTGAAGAAGTTTTACTGGTGGTCAAGAATAAAGAAGAACATAGCCAGCTATATGGACAGATGTTTGATCTGTCAGCAGGTAAAACTAGAGCGTCAAAGACCTACAGATTTACTAAATCCACTACTAGAACCTGAGTGAAAGTTGGAGCATGTAACCATGGATTTTCTATTTAGCTTACCCAGGATATCCAGTGGGTATGATGGCATTTGGGTGGTTATAGACAGAATGACAAATACAACAAATTTTGTGCTAGTTAAAGCCATGTCTACCCTCGATCAGTTGATTGAGATGTTTGTTGATCGAGTTGTGAGTCAGTTTCAGGCTCTAGTATCTATTGTATCAGACAGGGGTCTAAGGTTTACCTAGAAGTTCTAGCCTAATTTACAGAAGGCACTTGGTACTAAGTTGCATTTTGGTACAGCATTTCATCCTCAGACGAATGGTAAGAAAGACGAACGATACAGATATTGGAGGATATGTTGAGGGCATGCGTCTTACAGTTTAAGGGTAGCTGGGATGTACATTTGTTGTTGGCAGAATTTGCATATAATAACAGTTACCACTCCAGCATTGGCATGGCTTCGTATGAAGCATTGTATGGGAGACCACTACTTTTCTGAAATAAGGTGGGTGAAAGACAGTTGATAGAACCAAAGCTGGTCTAAATGACATTAGGGAATGCTAAGTTAATAAGGAAGAATCTGAAGATGGCTTGAGATCAACAGAAGAGCTACACTGATAGGAGAAGAAGAGAGTTAGAATTTGAGATTGGGGATTGGGTATTCCTAGAATTATCTTCGTGAAAAGAGCTGTACGAGAAAGAGTTATCAACAAAATGGGCCAACCACATCCTCCATGGAAGACAACTATAGATATAGACTAGGCTAAAGGGCAGACTGAATCTCTTCTTCTATTCTATGGGATACTCAGATTTGATAGGAAAGATAAGTTAAGCCCAAGATATACAAGACCATATGAGATAATTTTGCGTGTTGGGCCTGCAGCTTATAAGCTAGCTTTACTTGTTGAGTTATCAAAGTTACATGATGTCTTTTATGTATCTATGTTGAGGAAATATGTTCCTGATCCTACATTCTTCAAGATCAACTAGTCAATTGAAGGAGAATTTATCATACGAAGAGAAACCAGTCGAGATGTTAGATAGGAAAGAATAGATATTGAGAAACATGACTATTCCGCTAGTAGAAATCTTGTGGAGAAATCATAGTGTAGAAGAAGCCACATAGAAGGTTGGAGAGCAAATGAAAAACAGATACCCACACCTGTTCACGTGCTGACTCAAGAAAATTTCGAGGATGCAATTTCATTAAGGGGAAGTTAAATTGCAAACCCCTTAAACCTAATTTATTAGTTAATCATGTTTAAGTTCCCTTAATTACGTGCTTAATTACTCCAAGTATGTGTTTTAATTTCTGTAAGCAAGTAGCTATAATTTTGTAGTAGTGAAAATAGTGTGAAGTTACAATGAATATGTGTGTGAGGTAAAGATGAGGAAAATTTTCTAAGCCTTGGAAAGGGAAGTTAGATTTTGCCTAAATGCTAGAAGTTATGCTCTGGGGCAAGTTAAAAGAGCTAACATTTAAAAGGAAATCAGAAATGTGGAAGCGAGGGACGCATGAGCATCTGTAGGCCTAAAAACCTATGCGTGGAAATCGGGTAAGTGTACCAGGAGGTATGCGTCAAGGGTGTCAGAGGCCAGTGAAGGCATGGATGGGTAGCATGTAGTAAGCGAGCCTGCCTAGATGAACGCATGGTAGACAATAAGAAGTATGGGAGGTTAACGAAGGTATTTGTGCGACAGGTCTAAGCATGATGGTGATGACAAGTCAGGGTATCCATTAGATAGCGATGCAGGAGCATGGGTGTATGATGTTAGCCGTGGTATGCATTAGCTGAGAAGGAAGGCTAGCGAGGATGCCAGCATAGGCGTTGATGAAAGACTTAAGCTTTCAACTTAATCACCCAATTAGTGGGCTAAGTGATGTGCTTAGAAGCCATAAAGATGAGTTAGTGCATCCGCTGTCACTTTATGGAAGCATTAAGGGCATGCATGCCTTAGTATAAAGGGAGGTGTAGTCGAAGAAGCTCGATTTGAGCATTTTGGAAGTGCTAAGGACGAAGAGTTACTGCCAAAGTGACACTTGAGCATTGAAGAAGCTGACTCCAGGCTGTTAGAAGAAGATTTCCAGGGAAGTTAAGTTGAAGATTGAAGAATTTATTTAAGTGTGCAAGAGTCTAGGCCACACGGACGAGCTGTAAAACTTGGTGAATTTCAGACTTGTAAGGAAGAATTAGAGGCTAAGGTTTTAAGGTAATCTTGTTAAGACATTTAAGATTAAGTTCTTGGAAGAAAATTTCATGAGAATACATCTAGAATTTGAGTTATTTAAGTTGAAAGTAAAATCTGGAATTTGGTTGGATGAATAAGCAAGTAGCTGCATATGGAGAATAAACAAGCAGCTGACCAACCGATGATATGCGTTGACACATGCGAGCAATGACAAAGTATTCACAACCGAAGCACATTAAGTGCATTGCATTGTGGACATGCATCGTATAAGCTAAGAAAGATGTTATAGTGCCTACTCAGGCACTGTGAGAAAGGGGTTGCCATTCTTCAGCCGAGTTATAAGTTAAATGGCCAAGTGTCGTTGATATGATGGGAGGGGTTAGGATGCGATGAACTTAGTTATGATACGATGAAATTACTAGTATGCAATGAAGTTAAGTTTATGCGTCGAACTAGATTGAGGCTTAGCATGTGTTACTTTGAAAAACAAGGTAAGCTCAAGAATGAGCTAAGACATTAACCAGAAACTCTTGTTATTCTTATAGAACAGACGTGTATAGGGGATGCTTGTAACCCTTTAAGGGAGTAACACAAGACAGTGAATGACCAATTGACCAAATATTTGCTAAGTGTTTTCCTTATGAATTTCCAATGCATAGTGACTTTATCATGATTTTTCAACGCATTATTTGAGTAAAGAAAATTGATTATGAATGCATGATGATGGTTTTAAAGCCAGTTTATTATATAACTTCCATGTGTTCCAAGTGAGTTTTATACCATGTGTTAGCATTTATAAGAGTTAATACCGATTCCATTAAGCATGTGAATATGTTAATTTATGATGTTAATATGTACACTTGTCATGTAAAACCTACTCCTGAGCATTGGTACTAAAGGTATGGTAAGGTACTCAGCTATATGACGATCCTTGCTATCGATAGTATGGTAAGGTAAGTAGGATCCTATCCGGTTCTATGTGCACATAAGATCTATATTATTGATGTAGATGAGATCGAGCAAAAGGGCTCTCTCTTAACTAAGGTTACTAGGGATTGAGCAAAAGGGCTTTCTCACATGTTCAGACAAAGGAGTAGCGAAGTTTCACAAGGAATGTCGATGAGTTTTAATCCAGGGTTTTCTATGCTATGAATTTGTATTTACACATTTTATGTCCAAACCCTAAGATTGAATATGAAAATGTTTTATGATATGCTTGTCTATGTTATGAATTTATTAATCATATTTCTTTAAAAGAAGTCACTCACTAGGCATTTTCAGCTCACTCTTTTTTATGTTTTTTTTTCCCAGGTAGCGGTCGACGTCTCGAGGCCTAGCAGTTCTGCCAGTCAGTCACTTCCCAAGAATCTTGATGAACCTGAAGTTTAGATGGCTCATCATGTCTTCATTTAATTTAAGTCTCAAGTTCATGTTTTAGGAAGTAAGGATAAAGGTTGGCTTTGATTATAAGTAGATCTATTAGGTTTTGTAATTGTAACACGTGTATATAAGATGTTCCGTGTTAATGTATCTAAATGCTAGCTGTACATAGACTACTTGATTATGATCTGTATGGGATATAAACTATTTATCAGGTATTAGAGGCATAGTTTCATGGAATTAGATAGACAATATTGTTCGTTAGTGGGTTGACAATTGTTGTCCTCACACTTCTTCTTGGATTAGGAGGGTGATCTGGGAAGGGGTTTGACAATCTTTGTTATTGATAGCATCGTAAAAGTGCTATTTTTCCTAGCTTAATTCGGGCTCGTTCTAAGATTTTACATGTTATTCTTAATTTTGTAGATATTAAACAACTATGAAGTATAATTGACTATTAGGGCTGAAATGGAAAAAAAAACGAACCAAGAGAGAGAAGAAAAAGGACAAAATTGCCTTCAATCACCATGCTTGGTGTTGCACGTGTCGCAATTTCTAGTAGCAAGCAAATTAGAGATGCTATCCCTAGATGCCCTAACACCATACCTTTTCAGAAAAAGAAATTTACTCGAATTAAGTCATTGAAGCTTTGATTTAGATGCCTCTAGCCCGATTTCCTCTGTATTTTTCATTCCCAACACTATTCTTCTTGTAATTTTTTTATTTCTCATACTTGGCAATTCATCTTAGCACACTATGAGTTAAGCATTTTCTAACTTAGGGTTAGGATTGAACTCATGAAATCTTGTTTATAAGACTTGTTCTTTTTGTTTTGTTGTTGAAATTTATTGGTTACCGATCAGATTTATCTTCTATGCTTATAAATTATATTGGCTTCATCATCATTTGTATATTCTTTGCTTTGCTAGAGAAAAATGTGTCTATGTATATTAATCTCATTAGGCCTTAGGTTCTGGCATGCTTGTGTGTGAATTCTAAATTGTCTAGCCAGTACTTTTGCAACATAACATGCCTAATTAATCAAGAATCGAATCAATTGGTAATTTAGGCTATCCAAATTGCTAATTGCCTAAGTTAAATTCTTTTATCTTATTCTATTGTTTAACTAATTAGGTGGTAGATTCGGAGTTTACTGTCGGCCATAAACCCTTGCTACACAAATAATATTTATAAATCACCGAACGAACTACCTATACTAATTGGTAGTACAAGCGGCAAGTCCAGGGTCGAACCTCAAGGAAGCACAAAAGATTAGTTCGTCAAAGCTTGTTTTCAGTTAAAGTGGTAAATGAGGGAGGGGGTGGATGAAATAGAAAAGTGCATAGAAGAAATAAAGTAAAGTAAAGATAGAAACGCAATTAATCGAGATGACTTAGCTTAGAAGAATAGATTCACCCAATGTAATTTATATCATCGAATCGACTTATGATTTACATTTCTTATTTATGCTTAGCCCAATTGATTGGAATCCCAATCAAGGATCCTAATTATCTAATTAATCAAAATATACAAAAAACGAATCTGCTCCATAAAAATTGACAAATTGCATTAAGTTCTATGGATGATGCTAAGATGAGTATTTAACTTCCAACGTCTAATTAAACAATCAATATGGTTTCTCTCTAGGTCGATAGGAGCAATACTATTCTTTTTAAGCAACAAATCTCAGGCCTAACGAATCGCAAGCCTAACTAACCTATTGCTTCCATTGAGATTAACCTATAATTAAATGTCACATATTACAAGTTATCTCCAAGCATTCAAATTACTCAATAAAATCATTGGTCGTAAGCCAACAATTAAATCATGCAATTCATAAACACTAAATTCAAACTAAAACCCATAAACAAGTTCGTATACATCATAAAATTGAAATCTCACAAAATAACATCGAGTTCCTCCAAATCCCTAAGCTAAGAAACCAAAATCCTACCTTCTTATGGAGGATGAGAAGCTATAATCTGGCATCTACTCGATTAACTACTAAAGAAACACCCAAAGAACAAAGTGGAAGAGAGAAGAGAGGGGAAAAATCGGCTGGAGACCGAATGTGGGTGATCCTTTCTACCTTAAATTGAAGAAAAATATTTATACTGCAGTGTCGCAGCGTCACAACACTGCAACGCAGCATAACAACGCTGCCCTGCCTCGGGCATGCGCATCTGTTACCAATCTGAAGCGTCGAAACGCTACATGTGGTATCACGACGCTACCCTGGTTCTTCAACATTGATTAGCTATTGCTTTGTAGCGTTGCATAATGCTCGTTTGAGCATTACAACACTCCGTCCAAGGGCATTTTTGTTCTTTCACATCCTTTTAAGCTTGGTTGCTCTAATTAGCTCTAATTGCTCCAATTAACCTGAATAGCTCATAACGACTAATTTGATCTCCAAAATGCTCAATAACTGTAAAATCACTACATAAACACATTAAACATAGTACGACCTAGAATTAAGAAGAGAAAAATAACACATTTTTTGTGCTATCATTAGGCCTCTAAAGGAATCTGTTAATTGGGCACCTAGACTAATTAAAAAATTAATTAGTGCATTAGGGCATTAATCATGGTCTTCCAAGCTAATGAACCAAGAATAAATCAAAGTATGCAATCAATTCTTAGAGCTCGATGAATGACCAAGTGAATGAGTTAAATTTGAATTCTCTAGGCTATGCCTTTAAAATCAAAATTTCATTTCAAATTACACTTTTAAATTTATGCACTTTAAATTCAATTGCAATTTAACGACAATCTCAAAACATTTCTTGTTACCCACCGAATTCATCAATTTGTTAAAATGTCTCAAGATTCCCTATGGAGACGACCTGTTCCCACTAGCTAGCGAACTCTTGAGAGTGGTTTATAAATTTATTTGTTTAGGGTCCTGGGAGACCTCAAACAGTTACCTTCATATAACTACTGATCATCTTCCTTACAGATGGTGTCAAATGTTGATGCCAAATTTTGGACGAAGTAAATACACATCTAATCCTTATGTGGCAACAACTATGAATTTGTAATTCAAGGAAGATGGTTGCCTGCAAGACAAAGAAACCCTGCATATCAGTGTGGTGCTTGCCACACAAGCTCCGATGCCTAAATTAGCTAAGTAATTTATGTAGCAAGTGAGGAATTTCAGTATGAGAGTAGACTTACTTTCCTAGGTGAGTCCTCCTTCTATTTATAGAACTTTCTTGACCTTCCTTTTCTTTTAATATTTCTGGATCATCCATGAGGCTCAAATAACTTTCTAAGCATGATTCCCCGAGCAGTCCCCATTCGAGGGTGTATTCATGGGATCGGCCTCGATATTGGCTGAGGTCCAAACTCCTGGTGTGGGTCGAGGTCGAGCCTCATGGCATGAACTTTAGCCCATTCTACTCCTCTCACCCTGGCCTTCTTTGCTATGGGCTTTGTCATTTGGCCCATGTCCCTACTGTAGCTCTTATTCCTTACGTTTTTGTCCTAGGCCCAAAATAGTCCATAACAACAATCGAGGGCACTATGGTGATGTCCTCTTTTCTTAAATATTGCTTTCCATTTTTGCTACAGTAATGCGGCACAAGAAGTGGCACTGCAGATCTAACTAGCACATGGCGCCATCAAATAGTGTTGCGACGCTACTGTCTTATGTTGCTTCTGTATAGAGCATCGCATGCTATATTGCTACTTGTGTGGGATCTCTCTGCCTTGTGTGTCATCCTCTAGCGCCTCGACACTAGGTCGGCGAGGCAATTTCATTAGTTTGCTCTGCTTTACCTAGATGCTTCTTTTTGGCTTCCAGCTCTGATTTAGCTTGTTTTCATTTAAATGCTCAAATCTACCTCTCAAGTGCTCAATACCTATAAAATCTATATAACAAACTTGAGTTAAGCTAAGTAAGATTATACATTTTAGGTGCTATAAAATCACCCCCAACTTAATTCTTAACCGTCCTTGAGCAAGGTAAAAAAATATATCAAAATAAAATAATTGCTCAACTTAACGGATTATGACTCAAAGTCTCAATACATTCAAGAACAATGTGTGCGAGCAAGAAAATCATACAAGTATATTCAATCCATGAGACTATTAAAAAAACATTCTAGTCTATTCACTAATAAGAAAATGCAAAACCCCTCTTCTTAGATCCTAATAAACTCATAAAAGCTTTATACGGACCTTAATTTGTTTTTCTCCTACTCTGGTCTCTGGCTCAAATATCAACCTTCAAGCATCCCAACGTAGGGACTCGTACCCAAAATTTTAATGGGCATCCTAACTAATCATAACAAAGACTACTCTTTTTACTTCTAGCTATGCATACACATTACAATTTTGTATTTTTTTTTTCCTCATTTTTTTTACTCTCTCTTGAGCTCAAACTTCTTCTCCTTCTCCTTCTCCTTCTCCTTCTTCTTCTGCAGCAGTAGGCATAACAAAACTCTTTTCTTTTCTCTCTTAATAACAATAAATCCCATCATGCAAGGCATTATCTAATTAGTGGGCCCTTTGGAGTGACAACAAAAATATAGCCCATATAACTCGATTCTAAGCTAAAAAAGATCGAAGACAGAGGGGCATGCATGAGAGGCAAGATTTTTTTAAAGGTATCAAATCATGAATTTACTTGAAATTTTCTCAAAGCAAACATGGTTGCAAGAAAACATCATATCATCAACTATCACAATCATAGATCAACTAAGTATAACAAATAAATTATTCATGCATGATAGTCCGAGCTAAGCTTCAAGGACTTGATAAAAATCTCAAGACCATCCAACCTAATTAACCCCAACTTTTTAAATATACATTGTCTTTAAGGTATAAGACAAAATAAAAAAAATAGGGACCAAAAATGAAAGGGAGCAGATGTTGGACCGGTATGGTAATCCTAGAAGGGTGAATAGAGTTAAATTAAAAATTTCCTAAATATACTCAATTTAAACTAATTAGATAATTTTTAAATTAAATTAACCAAAACCCTAATTGATATTAAATAACAATATTGATAAAAAAAAAAAAAGTATGTCATAATCTATTCAATCAATATCAATCAACAAGAGCAAGCAATTAAAATTAAGTACAAAAATAACTAGGAAAGAGTTAAAGAAGAAGACATCGTGATTTTTATAATGGTTTGGTAAAAAACGACCTACAACCACTTTTCCAAGCGCCTCTTGGGACTTCGATTAAAAAATCTTCTTTGACTTTTTCTATAGATGAAAGTCGAACCGCTACCTTACTCCTTTTACGGGTTCAAGAGAAAACTCGATCTTTTCCACGGGCTAGGATCCAACCATTACAATGTTTTTTTTTAAGCTTTAAATCACACAATAAAACTCTCTAAAAAGAGTGAGTATACAGCTCACACACTTTAATCTTCACAACACAATAGAAATTTCTCTTAGGGGTCGTTTGGTTGGAGGGAAAAGAGTGGGAATGGGAATGGGTTTACAAAGCCCATGTTTAGTTTATGGGATTTGTTTACTTATCTTGGAAAAGGCAATTCCTAGGTATCTTTTACCCACACAAATGAAGGAATTGCATACCCATTGAGAAGTGTGAGTTTTTATTTCTTCTTCCACTTCCTACCATGATTTTCCTTCCTTCCAGCCGTGAAATCGTATAGCATTTTGTTACTCAACGATCGTGTAGCATTTGGTAAGCGATCGTATAGCATTTGGTAGGCAATCGTATAGCATTTTGTTACTCAGCGATCGTGTAGCATTTGGCAAGCGATCTTGTAGCATTTGGTAAGCGATCGTATAGCATTTGGTATGTGATCGTATAACATTGAGTAGGCGATCGTATAGCATTGGGTAGGCGATCGTATAGCATTTTGTTATTTAGAGATCGTGTAACATTTGGTAAGCGATCGTGTAGCATTTAGTAAGCGATCGTATATCATTGGGTAGGCGATCGTATAGCACTGGGTAGGCGATCGTATAGCATTTTGTTACTCAGTGATTGTCTAGTAGAGCTCAGTGATCGCATAGCAGAGCTAAGCGATCGTGTAGCTGAGCTCAGTGATCGTGTAGCATTTGGTAAGCGATCGTATAGCATTTGGTAAGCGATTGTATAGCATTGGGTAGGCGATCGTATAGCATTTTGTTACTCAGTGATCGTGTAGCATTTGGTAGGTGATCGTATAACATTTTGTTACTCAACGATCGTGTAGATAATTTAAGTGATCGTATAGTTACGAAATCGACAATTAAAGAACACAAAAAAAAAGGAACGTAGAGATAGAGAAGATCGACACACAAATATACGTGATTCACTACATCCACAGGCAGAGAGAACAATATTATTAGAGAGAATATTTTCAGAAAATTACATCAGTAACAGGCCTCATACCAATGGAGATAGTCATTCTCACTTATATACCAATGATCCTCCTCTTATCTAACCAATGTGAAACTTTGGTCGCATTTCCAACACGTATAGTATTTTGTAACCCAGTAATTTTATTCTCAGACATATAATTTCCAAACATCCTTAATTCCTGGGCATTGAGAAAACCTCAATCCAAATGGCCCTTTAAGAATAAGATGAAAAGAATGAGAATTGGAAGCTTGTGGAGAGAGCAACAATAATGTCTTTTTTTGCTAATTTTGAGGATGGTAAAATGTGAAAAGTTGATGAAATTTTGGAGAAGATGAAGTTTAAAAAAGAGAGTCAAGTGAGGTAAAAAGTGGATTTTAATTTAGGCTATTGGATTGTTCAAAAAGTGAAATGAAAGGTGGAGATTAAAAGTGAAAAAGTAAAAACAATATATATAATATATATTGTTTTTACTTTTTGTTCAAAAAGTAAAATGAAAGGTGGAGATTAAAAGTGAAAACGTAAAAACAATATATATAAATAGATATATTATGATAATTTTTAAAAAAACTTAAAGTAATCGTCTTATATTTTATGTTTTTTTTAAATTTTTTTTCTAGAGTGACATTCATCACTTTTTCATTTTTTTATATATATTTTCAATTTTTTAAAATTTTAACAAAATCAATTTCTTTTAAATCTTTTTTCTTTTAATAAAACTAATATGCACCAATTACAATTTTAAGCCCCCATGTGTCGCTCACTAGTTCTAAGTGGCACTCTCTAATTGATCCAATTTGATGATTAATCACTACGTCACCATCTCATGTATTTTTCCGTTACATCTCTTTTTGCTTTATCTTTTTCATCCGAACTCCGATTTGGGTGATTCAAAAGGCATTGGAATCGCTCTTCCGACCTCTATGCTATGAGCTATTCAAAATATTGAAATTATTAGTAAATAAAATCAGGTTTGTTATCATCAAAACATTAGTTAATTAATTAACTACAATTAATTAATTTGAGATTAAGAGCCAAAAAGCCAACAATCTTCCTCTTTTTGATTATGACAAACCATAGAGGAAAAATAATTTGAAATGTACATAACCATAGCAATAAATGTGATTAATAAGTAATTTCAATATCAAATATACATATCACCACAAAGATCATGCTTAAAATTTATTCAAAAGAATTATCTTCTTTCCTTTAATTAATTATTCCCTAGATAATATATTTAATAGAAACGATCATTCAACATAACCATCACACATTTTTTCTTATACTTCTCCCCCCTTTGGAATCATCAAAAAGAACAATAAATATGTAAGTGTTCCCCTTAAAAATATGAACACATTCAAAGTTTCCGTTCCCCCCCTATCAATATGCATTCTATAGTAATATCAAAATATAAAATCAAGATGCATCACAACGAATCATACCAAGCTCAAGCCTATTTTTGCAAATACTTTCTTCATTCAAAGGCTTGTTAAAAATATCCGCTAATTGATCATTCAAGCTCACAAAATCAAGAGTAATATTATCATTTTGCACATGTTCTTTAATAAAGTGATGCCTAATATCAATATGCTTAGTCCTAGAATGATGTATAGGATTTTTTGTCAAATTAATAGCACTAGTATTATCACAAAATATGGGCACATTATCAAATTTTAATCCAAAATTATAAAGAGTTAGTTTCATTTAAAGAATTTGTGCACAACAACTAGCAACTGCAATAAATTTTGCTTCGTAGTAGATAAAGCAACCGAATTTTACATTTTACTAAACCAAGATAATAAGGAACTACCAAGAAATTGGCAAGCCCACTAGTACTCCTAAGGTCAAGTAAACTACAAGCAAAATTCGCATCGGAATATTCTACCAAATTAAATTCAATATTTCTAGGATACCACAAGCCTACATCAATAATTCCAAGCAAATTCAAATATTTTTTTAACGGCATGCAAATGTGATTCCTTAGGACAATATTGAAATCTAGCACATAGACATACACTAAACATAATATCGGGTATACTAGCGATCAAACAAAGTAAAAATTCGATCATACCTCGATAAGTCTTTATATCTACACATTTACCTTTTTCATCTTTGTCAAGCTTGGTGGTAGTGCTCATAGGAGTTTTTGCAATTTTACCTTCTTTGAATTTGAATCTCTTGAGCAAATCCCTTGTGTATTTTTCTTGACTTATGAAGATGTCATCCTTGAGTTCTTTAATTTAGAGTCCAAGGAAGAAACTAAGTTCTCTCATCATACTCATCTCAAACTCACTATGCATACACTTAGAAAATTCTTCACATAAAGATGGATTAGTAGAACTAAATATAATATCATCCACATATATTTGCATTATAAGCATATAATTATCCTTAACCTTACTAAAGAGAGTAGTATCAATTTTTCCCATTTTAAAGTCATTCTCAAGCAAAACGTTGCTAAGCCTATCATACCAAGCTCATGGGACTTGTTTTAAACCATAAAGAGCCTTTTTCAACTTATAAACATGATTAGTCAAATCAAAACTTTCAAAACCCGAAGATTGTTCTACATAAACTTCCTCCACAATATACCCATTTAAAAAGGCCACTTTTCACATCCATTTGATACAAAATGAAATTCTTCTAAGAAGCAAAAGCAAGCAACATTCTAATAGCTTCTAATCTAGCAACTGGTGCAAAAGTTTCTTCATAATCTATACCTTTTTCTTGATAATAACCTTGAGCTACAAGTCTAGCTTTATCTCTAATGATATTTCTTTATTTCTAATCATATTTCTATTTTCATTCATTTTATTTCTAAATACCCATTTCGTTTCAATTATAGATGCATTACAAGGCCTACGGATTAATTCTCAAACTTTGTTCCTTGATTTAATTCTTGTTGTATAGCTAAAATCCAAAACTCATCACATTCGGCATAAATTTTAGGTTCAATTTGAGAAACAAAAGCAAGATTACTAAATAAATTAAGAGAAGAACGAGTTTTTACACATTGTTCGGGATCACCAAGAATCAAATCCTTGGGATGGGATAGAGCATATCTCAACTCTTTAGGAATGGATGAAGAATCATCTTCCTTCTTTTCATTAATGCTCTCTTCTTGTATACTTGAGGCAATTTCTTTGTCTTTGTTATTAACAAATAAATCTCCAAGATCTTTTTCTAAATCATCACTATAAATAGACTCATTAGAAATATTGTTACATGATTCATCAAACACAACATGCATAGATTTCTCAATAACTAAAGTTATCTTATTGAAAACTCTATAAGCTTTATTAGTAGAGGAATATCCTAGGAAAATACCAACATCCGTCTTAGATTCAAAATTTTCAAGCTTTTCTTTGTATTCAAAATAAAACATTTTCAACAAAAAAATTTGAAATACCCAATATTTTGAATTTTTTCATGTCAAAACTCATAAAGAGTTTTATCCAAATATGGTCTAATTAAAACTCTATTTAAAATATAGCAACGGTATTAATGGCTTCCGCCCAAATATATTTAGGTAAACCATACTCATTCAACAATGACCTAGCAAATTCTTGCAAAATACGATTTTTTCTTTCAATCACACCATTTTGTTGAGGAATTCTTGGAGACGAAAAATTATGAGAAAAACCATTTCCTTCACAAAAGCTTTAAAAGCATCATTATCAAATTCTCCTCCATAATCACTCCTCAATTTAGAAATAAAAAATTCTTTTTCATTTTGAACTCTTTTAGCAAAATTAATAAGACTTTTCAAAACATCATCCTTATGCTTTATCATCAAAACCCAAGTAAATCTAGAAAAACCATCAACTATCACATAAATGCATATTAATTTCCTCCATAGCTAGCAATTCTAGAAGGGTCAAATAAGTCAATGTGTAATAGTTGTAGCGGTCTAATAGTAGAGATCACATTTTTAGATTTGATAGAAGACTTAGTTTGCTTACCCATTTGACAAGTATCACAAACTTTATCTTTTTCAAATTTAAATTTATGAAGACCTCTAACCAAAGAATTTTTTAAAATATTTGAAATTAAGTGCATTGTAGCATGTCCTAGTCTTCTATGCCATAACCAAGAATCATCTTGCAACTCGGAAAGATATTTATCGATAATAGGGCAATCATTCAAATCAAGGGTGTATACATTTTCTTCCATATTTCCAATAAATATGACTTTTCTATCACAAGAATTTTCAATGATGCAATTCTTTTTATCAAACACAATTCTAAATCCTTTATCACACAATTGACTAATACTAAGTAAATCATGCTTTAAACCATCAACTAAAAGCACATTTTCAACCAAAATAAAAGATTCATTTCATATATTACTCTTGCCAATAATTTTACCTTTCTGTTATCACCAAAAGTTACCATGCCTCCATCCTTTTTGGAGAAAGAAATAAACATGGATCGGTCTCTGGTTATGTTCCTTGAGCAACTACTATCCAAGTACCACTTATTTTTCTTGGAGGCTTTCAAACAAACCTATAAACAAAAGATTTAAGTTTGATTCTTTGGTACCCACACTTGTTCGGGTCCAATAGTGTTAGCATTTATAAACCTAGGGATCAATTTCATTTTTGCATTGCATTAAAAGCATCAGAACTAGACAAGTAAAAAGAATAAGTTTTATGTCCATACTTGCCACAAGAAAAACAAACAACATTATGCAAGGATTTATTTCTAACAACAAATTTATGCATTTTACTCTTCTTAGAGAAATTCTTTCTTGGAGCATTGTAAAACTTTGCTCTTTGAGAAAAGTTTTTTCTTGAAGGAGTAGTGTGACCGTACTTCAATTTAAAGCACTTAGGTCTAATATGACCTTCAACACCATAATTATGACATATATGCATGAAACTAGATTTAGCATTATTAGACACAACATTAGGCAAATTAGGCACAATAGAAGATATTTTAACAAATTTTGTTTTAGAACTTGAGGGAGTAAACATTCATCGATATAGCCTAAACCTCTCTTATCACCAAAAGACTTTCCTACTTCAATTATTTTGTCCAATCTTTGAGCACATATTGTGAATCTTTAGCTTTAATTCTCTTTCTTTTATGTGATTTAATCAAATTATCCTTTTCATGACCATCATGCTTAAGAAACCTAACTTTATCAAGCAATGCATTTTTCTCATCACAATCACAAACATGCTTATCACAACAGACATTTATTCCATCAATTTGCACAACATGTTCATTCTCTTTAAAGCAAACAATTTCAATAAGTTAAGACTTATTTTCACTAATCAAAGTATTGTATTTCTTCTCAAGCACAACATATTTTGAGCTAAGTTTTTTTAAATCATTTTGTATACTTTCAAAAGCTTCAAACAATTCATCATAAGAAGGAGGCTTTAGAGTTACCTCATCATCAAGTTCATCATTTTTGTCACTATGAACCATCAGACTAAGGAGTGCCACTTCATCACCATCACTTCCACTTTCACTTTCACTATTATCATCCCAAGTAGTCTTCATTGCCTTTTTCTTGGATTTCTTAAATGATTTGAGGAGTGGACAGTCCATGCTTATATGACCCGGCTTTTTGCATCCATAACAAATAACCTCATCTTGTTTGCTCTTTTCACCTTTTGACTCTCTTTGGATTGATAGATGTTTCTTGAATTACTTTTTCCTCTTGATGAAATTTTTGTACTTACGTGATAGATAGGCAACATCATCTTCATCAAGGGCATCCTCATCTTTGAAATCAACTTCCAAGGAAATGGCCTTTAATGCAATGCTCTTTTTTTTTTTCGTGGACTCATCGTCCAAATGTTCCTTCATAGTAATCTCATGGATCATGAGTGAGCCAATGAGTTCTTCCAATGGAAGTTTAGTGAGATCCTTTTCTTTTTGGATTGTCATCACCATTGTTTCCCAAGTCTTAGGTAGAGACCTAAGAATTTTTCTAACATTTTCGAATGTTGTATATGTTGGGTTTTATGTCCTATTCATTCATGTGGTGATATGAGGAGTGGGGGCGTCCTGTGCAATGAGTATGCATAAGATCAGACCAAGAAATAAGTCACTCTTACTTTACAACGCTATTTGCTATTTAAGACTGGCTATTTCATAGCGATGACCTAGGTAACTTAACTTTAATCTTGAGCTAACTATGAACTCCTGTTTATTCAAGATTTCCTTAGATTTTCATAGGTGAGGGTTGGCTCAGAGCACCGGCTCAATAAGCCCCTCATTTCAGGGGTAAAACTGAGTAGATAGCTGGGGACATAGGGTGTAAGATGGAATTTACTCCTACCTGCTTTCAGGGATAATAGAGAGGGTGTTCCCTTAAGTGCTGATTCCGGACAAGGATTCCCACTCTCTGATTGGCTCGAGAGGGATTCTATTTGTTGATTGGACCACAAACAAATTGTTTCTTAGAGGATCAGTGGAATTTAATGAACAAGAGGTAATCTTGGGGGTAAAATAGCTATTCACCTAGCCGTTATTACGAACAACCTATGAAAGGTTACCTTACTGATCGTGGTTATATCGAATGGACACAATATATCTACAGTGAGGGGAGTACAACGTCTAGGCTTTAGTGGAGTGACCCGGTAGTTAACGAATGGGAGTTAATTCGATGCAAAGAGTTTAGCCAATTAATCTCAAATCATTGGAGCCCATGATCTGTAGGTACAATAGGTCCCTCTACTAGCTCACAAATGGAATAAACCTTAGAATAACGTGATAAGTTAATTTGAAATGTTCAAATTCGAATTAAGGGAATTAGTAATTATATGTGATATAATTACACGTTTAATTTTGGAATTAAACGATATCGGATAATCAATTAATATTTAAATATAATTTAAATATTAAATTCATGAATAGAGATTCATGGTTATGGAATTGGTGATAAATTAATTTAATTTTTTATATTAAATTAATTGAATTAATTAAATTGTTTAATTTATTATTTATTATTAATTTTATTAGAAAATTAATTATTTAATTAATTTTTGTAAAATTAATAAAATTT
Organism: Benincasa hispida; assembly: GCF_027475165.1. Lineage (NCBI taxonomy): Eukaryota > Viridiplantae > Streptophyta > Magnoliopsida > Cucurbitales > Cucurbitaceae > Benincasa > Benincasa hispida. The sequence continues at coordinate 62,290,872 of NC_143481.1, read as the reverse complement.
CAAGTTTTAATTATAGAATTAAAAACTTGAAAAATGGTTTTTATTTGAAAATTCATTTCAAAATAAAAAGAATTTTTGAAAATGGAAAAATCCCAAATGTGGGATTTTCCCACTTTCAAGCATGCTCCTTAGTCACCTTTGCACTACATTTCTAGCTCAAATTTGAAGGTGGAGTTGGAACCATATCAAGCAATCAGTATTTGCATGAAGAACCTACATAAAAGACTCTATTTTGAGTGGAAATTCTAGGGGTCAACTGCTGAATTTGTTGAGAGTCTTGAGGTTGAAGAAGTGTTCTTCACCAAGCTGAAAGACCAGTCACATTTTCCTCTCAATTCCCTGAATTCTATTTTGTTTTGAGTCCCACAACTCAATCTAAGGCTCCTAGATGATAGTAGGAAAGCTCTAGTGATGGTCACAACCAGAATTCGAGAGGATTACAGCTGATTTTTGTTGAAAAAGAAGATCTTCAAAGGTATATATGAAACCCTCTTTTTCATTTGATGAGCATGCTGATTTCAAAGCCAACATTGATGAGTTTGAATGCTTTATGATCCTTTTTTTTTTTTTCCGCTGTGTGTTTTCTTAAACTAACAATATAGACTTTATCAAGTGCCTTCAAAGCATTGATAATGTTAGTAAATCTAATAAACATATTCATTAGACTTATTAGCATCCATTTTAAATAATTCATAATTACGAACAAGCCCGCTAATTTTAGACTCTTTAACTTGATTTGTTCCTTCATGAATAATTTTAAGAGTATTTCAAATTTCTTGAGCGGAAGAACACATGGATATTCTATTAAATTCATCTTTGCTCAAAACACAATACAAACAATTAATAGCCTTAGCATTAAAAGAACTTTATTTATTTCATTTTCATCATACTCTTCCTCTAATTTAGGCTTATCATCATTATCAACCTTTTTCATGGGTACGTAAGGATCTTTAGCTAAACCACAAATTATAGTCAAAAGATTGCAAACAAATTTTCATTCTAGCTTTTCAATATGTATAACTTGAACCATCAAAATAAGGAGGTCTAGAAGCAGATTGCCCTTCAACAATTCCATTTGCTACTAGGTTTGCCATAATGCTCTAACAAAAAAGTTTATCAAGAAAATTAAATTTTAAAAGAGCAACCTCGCTTTGATGCCAATTGTTGGATAGGTTTAATTAAAAAATTCCTAAATATGCTCAATTTAAACTAATTAGATAATTTTTAAATTAAATTAACTAAAATCCTAATTAATAGTAAATAAAAATATTGATAAAAAAAAAGTATGTGATAATCCAAACTATTTGATCCTAATTGCTCATGTGGAGACATGTGAGTGAGGCATCCTATATAAAACATTTGTATAAGACTGGACCGCGAAATGATTAGTCTCTCTTCATAACACCGTTACTTGAAGAGTAATAACATATCACTAGGATGATCATAGGTGACTTGACCTTAATCCTGAGTGAGTTGTGAACTCCTAAGTCATGCCCCGTTCCAGATTTCTCCTATAACATAGAACGAAGCATGGAGACATTAAACATCACTTCTCTCTGTGACATCTAACATCCAAACTCTTAACATATTCTGTACTCAAGATCAAACTCAGACTTCCAAACCAATTTTAAAATAGCTTACATTCATTAACAGAGTTTAAGAATTCAACTTAGTTTAAAATTTGGTTTGGAAGTTTGGGTTTGATCATGAGTACAGGACATATTAAGGGTTGGGACGTTAGATGTCACAAAGAGAAGTGGTGTTTAACGTCTTCATGTTTCATTCTAGGTTAAAGGAGAAATCTGGAACGAGGTGTGACATCCTGGCGATCCTTTGATCTGTATGGGTGAGAGTGGCCAGATTCGTCGACTTAATAAGCCTACCATTTTGGGGATTTGTTTTAGTAGGGAGCTGGGAACACAGTTATACAAGATGGAATTCACTCCTTCCCGTCTTGAGGGTAAGTAGATGAATTGCTCTCTTAAAAACTGATTTCAAGTCTTGAATAACAAGGCACCTCATCCTCTCACTGGCCAGAGAGGAGTCTAATTTATAGTTGGACTATAACTAATTATTCTTCAGAGGAATCGGTGGTACTTAAGGAGTTACATGGATAAAATGGTCATTTTTTCCAACTGTAGTTATGAGCGATTCTCGAAAGGTTGACTTACTGTTGATTGGTTATATCCGTGGATATGAAAATATATTTACAACTAATGAATGTTGGTTGATTAATTAAAGAATTTAATTAATTAATATCATATCATTTGGGCTTCTAAGCTATAAGTCCATTAGGTTCCTTTGCTAGTTCACTAAAGATAAAATAAGAAATAAATGGTTTTGAAATAATTTGAATTATTCAAATTATTGAAGAAAAATTTTATATTAATGTGATAATGTAAATTTGATACATTATAATATATAGTTACTATGTATAAGAGAGATAAATATTTGAATGAGATTCAAATTACTATAATGTATGTTGATACATTATAATGTATAGTTAACTATAAATGTGATTTATAATTAATATATAAAATATGAAAGTAATGTATTTGAATAAGATTCAAATATTAATTTTATGTATACGATTCATAAAAATTCTATAAGTTAAAATAATATAAATGAGATTCGTATTATAGCTATAGGTTATGAGAGAACACATTAAAATGCATGTTCAATTAAATATATGATTTTTAATTGGGTTTATAATTATTTAATGAGATTAATTAATTATTATATTGTTTAATTTTCTGATTAATTATTGTTATTAATTAATATATTTTATTTAATTTAAATTGAATTTAGAATATGATTTTAATTAAATTTGAATTAAATAATATTATTTTTTAAATAATTTCCCTATAATTGTAGGGAGTAGTGAGAGAAGTTATACCTTTCAAGTACATTCAAGTGGTGGGTTTTCTTTTTTGTAAGAAATTATAGAAAGAAAAAAAAAATACAACATACTAAAGATTCTATCTTAAGTGTTCTCTCCAAAAATACCTCTGTAATTCTTCTCTTCCCTCTCCCAAAAACCAAGGATCCCACAATCCTTTTGGTGGTGTTGCCTATACGTGATCCTTTGGTGTTCTTAGGAAGTTTTTCTTTACGTTGAGTTCATGGGGAGAAGTCCGTGTTGACCCAGAGGAGAAGAGAAATTACGTAAAGAGTCTTCAAGGGTATATTCTTTCTGATCACTTCTCCTTCTTAAAAAACATGCTTAGTTAGAATTGTTTGTCCTTTACTATATGTTTTTCTCTGGTTTATGCATTTTTCAAAATTAATGATCAAATGCATGACATTCACATGCTTCTGCGAGGAATTCAATTCCTTTATAAAGCAGTAAAAGTAAACTCCTTATTGCCTCCAGGTAGTGCAAATTTTTAACATCGTTATGCCCAACAGGATCAGCTTGATCATTCATGGTCAGAAATATTGATCATTTTTGTTTCATCTTTCGTTTTGACCTTGCTTGCTTGTCCACTATCATGAAAAGAAAGTGACTTACTAGAACAAGTAGGATTAGTGGTAGTAGGGGTCTTATAAATCATAAAATTTTCAACTTGCTAGAACAAGCGGGATGAGTGGTAGTAGGGAAGCAACAAGGATCAATAAGCATTCTAATTTGTTAATTTTGGTTGTAAATAAAACATGTTTATACAATAATAAGAGGGTTTCAAGCAATACCTTTGTAGAACTTCTTTAATCTCGAAATCAGCTGTAAATCTTCTCCAAATCTCGTTGTGAACCACCTCAAGATCTTCCCGACTATTCTCTTGGAGCTTTAGATTGAATTATGGGATTCAAAATAAGTTTGAATGAAGGGAAATTGAAGAAAAACTCATTGCACCATCCACTTGAAGAAGACCTTCTTCAACTCAAATTTTTCTGTAAAAATTCAACTGATGCATGCCTCAATTCCACTTCCATCTTCTCTGTTTATTGCAGGACATTCATGCAAAGAAGAAGGCTGCATAAAATGCAGCTCATGCTTGGAGTATTGAAGCTAGAGTCAAGTGGATGTTTAGTGAGCAACTTGGTTGATAGTGGAGAAATCCATATTTCCAAAATTTGTGTTTTCCAATTTTCTAATTTCTAAATTGATTTCTAAAAACAACTTTGATTTCAAAAAAATGAAAACTTTTGTTAATTTTACAAAATTAATTTCATAAAAGTTTTCTAATAAAATTAATAATAAATAATTAATTAAATAATGTACTTAATTCTAATTAATTTAATATCTAATATTAAATTAATTTTACATAAATTACACCTTCATAAATTTAATATTTAAATCATATTTAAATATTAATTAAATTCTCCAATTTCGTTTAATTCCAAAATTAGACTTGTAATTATATCTCAACTAATTCTCTTAATTCTAATTTGAACGTTTCAAATTAACTTATCACGCTACTCTAAAGCTAATCCATTTACGAGCTAGTAGGGAGACCTAGTGGATCTACAGATCATGGGCTCCAACGATCCAAGATTAATTGGCTAAACTCTTTACACCGAATTAACCCTCATTCGTTAACTAATGAGTCACTTTACTAAAGCCCATAGTTGCACTCCCCTCACTGTAGATATATTATGTCCACTCGATATAATCATGATTAGTATGTTAACCTTTCACAGGTTGTTCGTAATAACGGCTGGGTTAAATGTCTGTTTTACCCCCGAGATTACCTCTTGTTCCTTAAGTCCCACTGATCCTCTAATGAACAATTATTTTGTGGTCCAATCAACAAACTGAGTCCCTCTCGAGCCAATGAGAGGGTGGGGCCCCTTATTCAAGACCCAGAGTTAGCACTTAAGGGAACAACCTCTCTACTATCCCTGATAGTGGGTAGGAGTGAATTCCTTCTTGCACCCTATGTTCCCAGCTATCTACCTGGTCTTACCCTTGAAATGGAGGTTTATTGAGTCGGCGTTGTTGAGCCAACCCTCGCCTATGTAAATCTAAGGATAATCCCAAATAAACAGGAGTTCATAGTTAGCTCAGGATTAAAGTCAAGTTACCTAGGTCATCGCATTGAAATAGTCAGTCTTAAACAGTAAACGGCATTATAAAGTAAGAGTGATTGATTTCGTGGTCCGATCTTGTACAAACTCATTGCACAAGACGCCCCCACTCCTCATGTCATAATATGTACAAATTAGGATCACATCGTTTATAGCACTTTACAACTCCTTGTAAAAACTACGGAGTGGGCCGCATCCAATATTGTTACCAGAATAAGGCATCCAACCTTATTCATATACTATAATCATTTTGACTATTTACTTGAACCTGATCCACTTTTATGTCTCTACACAAAGTTCAAGTACTCATATAATAGTCATGGTTCTTTTAGTTTATTGGATTTCTAAAACGAAATAAGCAATACATATATTCAATAACAACTTATTGAATTTTCAGAATAAGTGTTATTGTTTACAAACCATGAGTTTTAGGACATAAAACCCAATATAAACCATATAATATTATCTCATAGTTGAAAAATGTAGGCATGATATTAATTGAAGCTCCTAAATGTAGCATAGGGTGCTCAAACTTCTTACACATCTGGTAGGGTAAAGAAACCATATTGGGTCGCCACATTTAAATGGCAAGTTACTTGGGATAATGTAAGGCCTCAAATAATATACACATATAAAAAAAGGGATAAAAAGGGAAATGTCAAAACATCCAATGAGGATCAAGGAAAGAATGTGGGAGAAAAGATGGAGAGAACCACGAGTGTGTATGGGAGAAAAGAGGGAGGGGACCACGAAGTTGTTACAAAAAGGCAGGGGGGTCAGACTGAAGGAGCAGGAAAGGATTTTGCTAAAAATGAGTGAACTTTAAGGTAGGAGAGAAGGCCAGCTCTCTTTAAGGTGCTGGGAATTCTCCTTGTTGTGTTTTCTTCTTTTGGGGTAGTAGGGGAGGTCATTTTGAAAGGAGAGTTTTGCTCTATTTTGGGGAAGGGTCAGAGAGATTGTCGAAGGCTTGTAAGGAAGGGATATTGTCGAAGAAATCATACATAAATAAGAACAAGGAAAGAGAAGTGCATTATCGATCCATTTTCTTTTTGTCTCTGTTTTCTTTTTCTTTTTTTTTTTATTCTGTTTGTTGCTCTATTATTGGGCTTGCAGGGAAGAATATCTTACAAGTGGTATCAGAGCCCGATTCATCCTGGGGCGTACATGAGCTATGGCTCAGAAACAAGTAGAAGAAAGGCTTGAAAAAAATGAGAAGGAGGTATCGGAGATGAAATAGATGCTGCTGGGTTTATGCAAGAACATCAAGAAGTTGACAGGGGAGATGAGAGAAAGCAATGTGGCTCGAAAGGCTGAGGAATCGAGCGCTTCTGATGGGAGGAGGATGAAAATGAAAGGAAAAACTGACGAGTCAGAGTCTACCCCCAACAATGGAGAAGGGGGATCCGATAAAAGCAAGTACAAGAGGCTGGAAATACCCGTTTTCGCTGGTGAGAACCCTGAATCCTAGGTATACAGGATAGAGTATTACTTCGAGATCTATGAACTATCTGATTAAGAGAAGGTCAAGGTCGCTGTCATCAGTTTTGAGCCGGAGGAAGTGGACTGGTTTCGATGGAGCCACAATCGGAGACCTATTAGAACATGGGAAGAACTAAAAAAGAGGATGTTCGAGTACTATAGACCTACCTGAGATGGGAGTTTAGGCGCGAGATTGTTGAGAATAAAGCAAGAAGGGACTTATGCAGAGTATGTGAAGAAATTTGTCACATATTCAACACCCTTACCCAACCTGGCTGAAAAAGTTCTCCGAGACACTTTTGTAAATGGGCTGGAACCAACCTTGAGGGCCGAAGTGATCAGCAGAAAACCAACCACACTAGAAGAATGTATGTATGAAGCCCAACTAGTGAATAGCCCTGAAGATAACATTAGCAGACCTGGGAGTTGTTGAGTCGTGCAAGAAGGAAGGCCCAGGAAAAGAAAATCTGACTCTGAAGAGCGGGAAGAGTGGGGAGACACAAGGAATGAAAAGGATTACCCTACCAGTGAAGAATAACTTTGTGAAAAAGGAACCATCCATGAAAAGACTGTCAGACGGTGAGTTTCGCGAACGGTTGGATAAGGGACTGTGCATTCGTTGTAATGAGAAATACAGCCCAGGCCATCATTGCAAGCTGAAAAAGAACCGGGAACTGATGTTATTCATCACCAATGATAACGAAGAACTTGATCTGGAACAAGAGGGAAAAGGGGAACCGCCAGAAGAAGAAGAATTAGAGAAAACGGCCAAAATTGCTTTGAGATCAATATATGGACTATCAACCAAGGGGGCGATGAAGCTGATAGGGAAAATGAAGGGAGAAGAGGTACTAGTGCTGATTGATTGCGGAGCCACACACAATTTTATGCATAAAAGGTTAGTGAACGAACTAAAAATACTAATGAATAAGAAGAACTTCTCTGTAGTCATTGGAAATGGGGATGCTATAAGAGGGGGAGGGATCTGTAAGGCGATTAATCTTGAACTACCCAACCTTAGTGTGAAGGCCGATTTTCTTACGATTGATTTGGGACAGATGGACGTGGTTCTAGGATGCCTTGGTTATGTACAACGGGATTCATGGGAGTACATTGGCCATCTTTAACTATGTCATTTATGGTAGGGAATTCGCAAGTCATTTTGAAGGGTGATCCATCCCTAACCAAGGCAGAGGTTTCCCTCAAGACTCTCACAACAACATGAGAAGAGGATGACCAAGGCTTCTTGGTAGAGTTTCAAAACTTTGAGTATGACAGTGATGAAAAGAAGAAAAGGAAAGAAGAGCTCGAAGAGGCAGAAGAACTTCCACTTATGATCAGAGCTCTAATCGAAGAAAATCAGGACATATTTGAGGAGATAAAGGCTTTACCACCCAAAAGGGCTGTAGACCATTGCATTTTGACAAGCACGGATCAGAAACCAATCAATGTAAGACCATATAAGTATAGCCACTGCCAGAAGGAAGAAATTGAAAAGTTGGTGGAGGAAATATTGAAGGCAGGGATCATCCGGCAAAGTCACAGCCCCTATTCCAACCCAATCCTATTAGTGAAGAAGAAAGATGGAGGATGGAGGTTCTGTATGGATTATAGGAAATTAAATCAAGCAACAGTGGCTGACAAGTTTCCTATACCGGTCATTGAAGAGTTATTGGATGAATTACATGGGTCAGCAGTCTACTTTAAGTTAGATTTTAGGTCAGGGTACCACCAAATCAAGATGAATGAGAAGGACATTGAGAAGACAGCTTTCTGAATGCATGAAGGCCACTATGAATTTCTTGTCATGTCGTTTGGACTCACAAATGCACCAGCCACTTTTCAATCATTGATGAACCAGGTTTTTCATCCTTTCCTTTGTAAATTTGTACTTGTTTTCTTTGATGACATATTGGTGTATAGCCCTGACTTATCAACACATGAAACACATTTGAGAGTGGTCTTCAATGTGCTTCGTGATCACAAGCTGTATGCAAACCAAAAAAAATGTACCTTCTGTCAAGAATACAATATTTGGGCCACTGGATATCAGCAAATGGAGTAGAAGTTGATGATGGGAAGGTTAGAGTTATGAGAGAGTGGCCACAACCTCAGAATGTGTCTGAGTTAAGAGGATTTTTGGGGCTCAGGGGGTACTATCGACGCTTTGTGCAAAAGTATGGGAATATAGCAGCCCCTCTTACCAAACTTCTCTAGAAAAATGCATTTAAATGGAGTGAAGAAGCCAATCAGGCCTTTCGAATATGAAGCAAGCCATGGTCACGGCTCCCGTACTAGCTCTTCCAGACTTCTCAAAAGGATTTGTGATTGAAACGGATGCATCAGGTACTGTATTAGAGGTTGTTCTTTCCCAAGATTCGAAACCTATAGCCTACTTCAGTCAGAAATTATTAGCAAGGTCCCAAGGGAAGTCGATTTATGAAAAAGAACTGATGGCAGTAGTGCTAGCAGTAGAAAAATGGAGACATTATCTCTTGAGAAGCAAGTTCACCGTGATTTCAGACCAGAAGACTTTGAAATTTGTGATAGAACAGCAAGAAGTACAACCCTGATTCCAACAGTGGTTAACTAAACTGCTTGGTTATAATTTTGAGATTCTATATCAACCGGGGTTGCAAAATAAAGCTGCAGATGCCCTATTAAGAGTGAGAGAAAAAGGGGAATTGTGTACACTATCAGCACCTACTATTATAGATATTGAAGTTGTCTTGAAAGAAGTAGAGGAAGATGAGGAATTACAGAAAATCATCACCATTTTGAAGGAAGATTAAGAAGGAATGCCCAGATATAAATGGCAGAATGACCGCTTAACCTACAAAGACAGGTTAGTACTATAAAAAACATCTAGTTTAATCCCTGCACTGCTGCATACATTCCATGATTCGGTGTTAGGGGGACACTAGGGGTTCTTGAGAACGTACAAAAGAATGAGTGGAGAGCTATACTGGCAGGGAATGAAGACTGATGTAAAGAAATACGTGGAGGGATGCGAAATATGCCAAAGGAACAAGTTTAAGACCCTCACACCAGTAGGCTTACTTCAACCCCTCCCGATTCCAAACATGACATTGCAAGATTGGAGCATGGACTTCGTGGTAGGGTTACCAAAGGCTGAAGGATATGATGCTATAATGGTGGTGGTAGACCGATTGAGTAAGTATGCTCACTTCACCCTTCTCAAACACCCCTTTTCAGCAAAACAAGTTGCTGAGATATTTATTAAGGAAGTAGTAAAACACCATGGAGTACCCGTGTCCATTCTAACCGATCGAGACAAAAATTTTGTGAGAAATTTTTGGAAGGAGATGTCCACAACGATGGGGACAAAACTTATTCCATCCACAAACTGACAGACAAACGGAAAGGGTGAATCGATGCTTGGAGACTTATTTGCGCTATTTTTGTAATGAGCAACCAAAGAAGTGGAACAAATGGATAGCTTGAGCAGAATTATGGTACAACACAACCTTTCATAGTTCCATTAAAACCACCCCTTTCCAGGTAGTTTATGGGAGACCACCACCACCTCTAATCAGCTATAGGGACAGGAGAACATTCAATAATAGTGTGGAACAACAGTTACAAGAGAGGGACTTAGCACTCAATGCCTTGAAGGAAAATTTGGCCATAGCCCAGAATAGAATGAAAAAGCAAGCCGATAAACATAAGAGAGAATTGAAATTTGAGGTGGGAGAAGAAGTATACTTGAAGCTGAGACCCTACCGATAGAAGACATTGGCAAAAAAAAAGAAGCGAAAAGCTAGCACCGAGGTTCTATGGGCCTTATAAAATAATTGATCGAGCGGGAGAGGTAGCTTACAGGTTGAGTTTGCCACCAGAAGCTTAAATACATAATGTCTTCCATATTTCTCAACTCAAGAAGAAGCTCAGACAAGGTCAGCATATCCAACAACACCCTCCCAGGTTGACTGGAGAGTTTGAACTACAGACTGCACCTGAGACTGTTCTGGGGGTAAAATGGAATGGAGACATGGCAACACACGAGTGGCTGGTCAAATGGAAGGGGATGTCCGAAAATGAAGCGACCCGGGAAGATGTGCATGTACTAAATCAGCAATTCCCTCATTTCAACCTTGAGGACAAGGTTCATTTTGAGAAGGGGGGTATTGTAAGGCCTCAAATAATATACACCTATAAAAGAAGAGGTAAAAAGGGAAATGTTAAAACATCCAATGAGGATCAAGGAAAGAATGTGGGAGAAAAGATGGAGGGGACCACGAGTGTGTATGGGAGAAAAGAGGGAGGGGACCACGAAGTTGTTACAAAAAGGCATGGGGTTTAGACTGAAGGAGCAGGAAAGGATTTTGCTAAAAGTGAGTGAACTTTTAGGTAAGAGAGAAGGCTAGCTCTCTCTAAGGTGCTGAGAATTTTCCTTGTTGTGTTTTCTTCTTTTGGAGAAGCAGGGGAGGTCATTTTGAGAGGAGAGTTTTGCTCTATTTTGGGGAAGGGTCAAAGAGATTGTCGAAGGCTTGTAAGGAAGGGATATTTTCGAAGAACTCATACATAAATAAGAACAAAGAAAGAGAAGTGCATTATCGATCCATCTTCTCCTTGTCTCTGTTTTCTTTTTCTTTTGTTTTGTTCTGTTTGTTGCTCTGTTCTTGGGCTTGCAGGGAAGAAGATCTTACATATAACTATTTCACCATTTTTCAATTTTTTGTTGTTCATTCACTCCTGCTCATCTCATCTGGCTCTTTGCAATAAAGTTCACATAAATCTCTCTGAAGGTTGAACTAAATGCATGTTTGCCTCTAGTGCACCTCTCTTAGGAAAAGCTAACCTGCTAGAAAAAGGGCACAAGAATGTAAGGATTTAAATTCAAAGGTCAATCAAATCGTACCCCATGTCTTCTAGTTTGGGTTGGTCATCCATGTTCTTCCTTAAGTTCTTCTTTGTCCTCAAAATCTTCTTATCAGGCTCATTGATCATGGTAGGACTAGGTGTAGAAAAGATCTCATTACAACTCACTGTCCAAATGACATTGACATAGGGAACTTGATGCCTTAGTTAGGAAGGAAGCTTCCCATATTAAGTATCCGACCTATTGACTATGGCGGCTAACTAAGCAACTGGTAGCCCATGTACTCCATCCCAACATGAGTCTCTTGCTAAAATTTCAAGGTATCTTCCGAGAGTCTCATGATGGTTTCAACAAGACTCTTTTTCATGTCTTCTTGAGATATTCTTGAAACATTCTGTTGATTGCTTTGATTTCTCCAACAGTTCTGACTATTCCCATTGTACCGTCGTCCCTAATGGTTTCCAGCATAATTTACCTCTACAACAGGTTCTTGGGGTTGTGCCTTGTCTAATACAATCTTCTTTACAAGAACATTAAGTTCATCTAGTTGAAATTAAAGTGCACTTACATCTCGTGTATAGGAAAACACTCGAGAAGCTCGCATCCCAAACTATTGTGAATTCTCAGCCATTGTGCATATCAGTGTCTGGCCTCAGTTGAAGTTTTGTTAATTAAAGCTCCACTACTTGCTGCATTTATAGTGTGACGGTCACTAGGGATTAATCCTTCTTAGAAGTATTAGATTCTGAGTTGATCTGAGGTCTAATCATTTGAAAAACTGGCACAGAGATGTTTGAAATGTTCCCAATCCTCCTATACTGTTTCTCTAGCCTTCTGGGCAATCCCATATATCTTATTTCTTATGCTTGCAACTCTTGAGGTAGGGAAAAACTTCTCCAAGAATGGCTTCTTCAAGTCATTCCACATAGTGACTAATCCAAAGGGAACATAATATAACTAGTACTTCGTATTGTCTTTTAGTGTAAAGGAAAAAACCCTCATGTTCACTTGCTCTTTAGTCACACCGTGCGATCTCATCCCATAACATATGATGTGGAATTCTTTGAGACGCTTGTGGAGATCTTAACCTATTTTACCATGAAAAACAAGAAGTGTATAAAACCAAACTTTAATTCAAACAACCATGCTTTAATTCAAACATACCTGTCGTTTCGGGGAGGTAATACACAAAGGTTGTTGAGTCATGTCTGGCTCAGCCAACTGCCAAAGTGTTCTTTTCGCCACAACTACTTCTGCAGAGGTTTCAACATCAAAAGGTAGTTTTAACTTCTTGTTTCAAGGGCTTCTCTTGTATCTCTCCTGAGTTTCTGCTCCTCAAGTTTAATATCTACTAAACAGTGTAGACTAGAACATCCAAAGAATGGGTCATACAATCACAAGAGAAAACAAGAAAAATATTATTGAACTTTTGGGTTTTTTTAATATATGTGAAGAAAATTGAAACTAATTAGAAGAATAGAAACTGGCTCCTTGGCAACGAGACAATTTGGTGGAGGTGAACTTGTTGAAGGTTCTAACTAACCAAGTAAATTTAAAATAAAAAATGATTGAAAACTGCTACTATGTAGAATTAGTGGCAAGATCGAGTCAACCGACCCACAGAAAGCTACGTATTTCCTTCTAATTAAGAATCAATTTTCTGAGGGGGGGTTTGTGATTGTTTGTTTGCAAGAGAAAAGTTAATGTCAAAAAAGGTAAATAACATGAAAGTGAAGGCAAGAAAAGTAAACATGTATAAAGTGAGGAGATCTAGCTTAGGTACTCAGATCCACCCATATAGTTAGTTGCTCATTGGACACTAAAGATAATCATCAAAATCATTCAAATGTTTGGCCAACGTTTTTAGTAATGCTAGAAGGAAGTCCAAAACATCTAATCAATCAACACATTACTGTAGTGTATACTAAATATACCAATCAACTGCATTAAGTTCTATGGATAAAACTAAGATGGTTAGTTACTAAGTAATGCTTAAATAATCTAACTGGTTTTATTCTTGAATTTAATCAATCATGCAATGTCGTAAAAGGGACACCATATGATTGGAGAAGGATTTGTAATCGCTATCAAACCTCTATTAATAAAACAATATTTATAAATCACCAAACTGACTACTTATACTGCAAGGTAGCATAAACGGTAAGTCCGGGTTGAACCACAAGGAGCCTAAGATAGAATCTCTTTAAGCTAAATTAGTCGTTGGAACACAGAAAAACGGGCCGGAGAGGGGGGAGGGTTGGTTGTTTGGTTTGACAGAAAAACTAAATGCGAAAATTTAAAGTGCCGAAATTAAAATAGATTGAGAAAGAGAGAGAGCGAACACGAGATTACCTTCTTCGATTAAGAGACCTTCGGGCTATCTATGAACCAATTCATTTATTAATCATGTAATTATTCATGGATTATCTACTTATCAAGCCTGATCAAATGTATGAAAATCCGAACAAACTCCCTAAGGAAAACTAACATGATATTGATTCCTAAATTAACTAAATAGTGTCATGCAAGCCTATTTACTTAGATATTGCATTAAGCTCTTTGATTGATTAGGATATTAAGTTAAATTGGCCAAATCTAACCTAACGTATTTCCGTTCCTTCATTATCTTTCGTTGTTGATTATCAATCCTAGCAATCGAACCATAACTATAACTAAAACCTATTGCTACTCGAATTAAGCATAATTTGGATGCAATTACAGACACTTAAAACATACATAGCATGGGTAAGCGAACATACAAGTATTATTTATTAAGTTTTCAACTTAATCTACCCATACATCCATTCTAGACATTCAAATAAGGAAAGGAAAACAAGAACAAGCAAAAAAATCCAAGAAAAATACATCAAAATCTCGTTAAATCCATAGAAAATGCTCAATAAACTTTAAAATCAACATTTGAGCCTTCAATTGTTCATCGAATCTTAATCTTGATGCCAGAATATACAAAGAAGTGTCAAATGTAAGGAAATCTCATGCGTTTTGGCCAAGAATGGCCAAAACCGAGCTTAGAGCTCTAAAATCGGCCCAACTCTCCTCCCCTTAACCTAAAAAATGAAATTTGTTGCACAACATGGGGGTAAGGTAGGGAAGTAGCACTTCCCCTCTGCACGCATGTTTTCCAAGCATGCATCTTATAGCATCGTGGTGTTGCACCAAAGTGGTGCCTACTGGAAAAAGCATCGAGCGTTGGCGTTGTGGCGTTATGCGTTGTGCCTCCAGGGACATTTTCGTCATTTTTGCTCATTTGAAGCTCAAATGCTCTTTTTAGCTTCTTATTGCTCCAAATTAACCCCAAATGATCTGTAAAGGTTGATTCTATCTCCTAGGCACCTAAGACCTATAAAATCATCAATTAAGCTCATTAAATAGACTAACAACTCTAAAATAAGAATATGAAGATATCACATTTTTTATCCTATCAAACACACTCAACTTAATTCTTAATTTTTTTCGTGCAAGGTAGAATCATACATTCATACAAAAATATGCTTGCTCAATCACAAGTATTGTTACTCTAGTCTTAATAGTCTCATAGGATAAGATTTTGCAATCAAACATAAAATTTGATCACAATCAATCAATGAAGCACATTTTAAGAATGATTCTAAATCTATTCATGCATGAATGAGTCCAAAATCCTACTAATTAAACCCACACAACCCGAAATGTTTTTATAAGGCTCTCAATCCATTTCCCCTACTTTGACTTAAGCACCAACCATCAAACTTAAGAATTCTCAGTGGAAGCGAGTGATTGCCTTTGTGTTAGTGAATTCATTTTGGAAATAAACTCAAAACAGAGAAGTTATAGAATAAAGATAAACATAAACACTATCCAAGCATGCTTTCTAAAAAAACAGAGAGGAAGGGAAGAATGGTTTACTCATCCTTGATGAAAATCCCTTCTTCATGTTCTCCTCTCCCGGAATATCATGAACACTACTCTTCCTCACAAACACAACAAGATCAAATCTCCAACATAGGACACCACCACCAGAGCCTTCCTTGCTATTCTTAAGAAAAGAAACAAGAAGGAGTTGTGGGCTAGTCTTTGAATTTTGGTGAAGGAAAGAGATTTCTTTTAGAGAGTTGAGAGGAAGAAGAATGTAGAGGAAAAAACTTCTCAACCAGTTTCACGTATATTGCCTACTTTCTCTTCTATAATGTTGTCAAAATAACCCCCTCTAGCACGTAAAATAACTTCCAATGAGTTATTCTACATTTAATTATATTAAATTTAATATAGTTAAATTAGAACTTTAAATTATATCATATATAATATAGTCATTACATGTTTTAATCATATTCAAACATTTTCTCTCGCATAACCTATAACTTATTCATATTAATTTTAAGCTATAGTTTTATATGAATTTCATTCGTATAACTAATATTTGAATCATATTCAAATATTTTTCTCTCTCGTGAAACTTTATAATATAATGTATCTATATACATTATATCAATTGCATCTTATACATTTAATTCCCTTTAATTAATTTGAATAATTTAAATTAATCCTCTACTTCTACTTACTTTGGATATTCACTTAGGCCTTTCAAGTCAAGGCAAATACTAAAACGAGTTTGAGTGGATCATCCAAGTCTTCCTTTTTGACCTTGGAAGTTTAAAGGTCTATCTTTCTAGTAAGGTTGGACGTAATATCCACTTCCCCTTGTGGAGTGAAGTAGGATGTTTAAGGTACAAATCAAAGTGAACTGTAGTATCTCGTCTTACTTACCACATACCTGATGTCTGTCAAAGCTAAAAAAACCTCCTAGCCCAGCTACTAGACCAGCTCTATCTCCATTAGTTCTAGCTCCAGTGCCAGCAACGTAGCCATCTCATTCAAAAATCCAACTATGTTTAAGTCACTATCTACATCAGTGCCAGAGAGAGCTTCGGCTTCTTACAAAGTTATTGATACCACACAAGGAAAAAATTCTGTCATGGGTTTAGCAATCTCTTTATTGGACAAAAATATGGCTATGTCTCTTCCTCTGGATATGAAAACTAGTAGTTTTGCTGTGTGGATCAGTTCCACTTACGTCTGGGGAGAGTGAAGAGCCTTCTACCGTCTTCCTTCAAACAGTATTCCTTCAAGCCTTATCCATCCCATGAGATGCAGATGATGGAAATGGAGCTAGAGAAGATACAGAAGACCTTATGGACCTACCGATTAGAAGATTTAATTATACAAAATTAATTAATTAGAAGCTCTAATGATACAAAATTAATTAATTCAACTCTTTAATTAAATTAATCAACATCCATCAACTATCGGTCAATTCACTAAAGACCGCTAGCTATACTCTTTGCATTGTAGATATATTTTTGTGCCTATGGATATATGATAACAGGCAAAAATGCATGTTATTACAATGCAAAGACATAATGTTATGTAGGATTGTGACAATGAAAATATGTAAAATCGTGTCCAAAAGCATTAAGTATAGAACATTGCGATTGCATGTGTCCATCGCATTAAAGCAACTAATTTATGTATTTTGTGCAGGAAAATGCGTTGGAGCAAGGCAGAATTACGATCCAAGGAATTCAGCGTCCTAGCGCATTAAGAGATTGCAACCACAAGGCTATGCGATCGATTGCGTTCGTGAAGATCTGCTCAATAAGGTAGTCGCATAGAGACGGCGCATCGAGGTGAAAGCTTAATAAATCACGATGGGACAGAAAGCTGATGACGGTCGAATCCGAATTTAGTTGACAAGTCGTTAACGACACACTGTAGCAAGTACACTCAACTTTTCGGTGACAATTAATCGGCGCATTAGACAGAGATTTAATGATATCCCATCAGTGCAATCATTTGAGAGAAAAGATTCTTCACCTTGATCTCTATAAATACCAAAGGCCACCACCGAAAAAGAAGGATAGTGATATAGAGAGTTCACCATACAGAAGATAGTTAGTCGTTGTTCATAGTTTTCTTACACTTAAAAGGCGGAGGCGAGTGAAGAGAAAGAAGATGTCGGAGGATCATTCCTGGTTAACTCAAGAGAGTGCCGGGAAGCGTTGAAAACAAAGAGAGGGTCGACTCTTGCAAAAGCAAGATTATTCTTTTGGACAGAGTAGAGAAAAACGCAGTATAAAAGCCTTGGGAAATAAGACATTGCTACCAAGCCCCCATCCTTACTTTCCATTATCATTTTGTATTCTGATTTCATTTATAAAATGGAAATTGCATCTCTACATCTGTTCACTCTCTTTACATTACGCATGAGTAACTAAACTTCTGAATGGGTTGAGAAGCACTTAGCTAGCATGACCTAAGATCTTCATTGTATGCGATCATCTTGTCTTATGTATGCATCCATCACCTCCTTAGAGCTGCTCGAGAGAGAGTTTAAAGAAAGAACCTAGGCTTGAGAGAGCTAGGTTAGAATCTAGGCTTGAGAAAGTTAGATTAGAACCGCATAAGCCAGAGATAGAAACTTAGAGATAAGTTCTGTTTGCTAACATGCATCGCATGCACCCTAGAAATAGGTGATGGTAGTATGCAGTCGCCTTGTGTATGTATGTGTCATTCATCATCGCATAGACAAGAATAGAGGCTTAGACGTAAGTCCTATAGACATCATCGCATACATTGCATGTGTCCTTAAACTAGGAGCAGTAGCATTTGCATTGAGAGATTATTTGTTGTTGTAGCATGATCGCATAACGTGAACGCAATCTTAGGAAGTGTTAGCTAAATCCCTTCTCAACCCGTTCCCCTGCATACTCATTGTAACTTTCGTTGTTATTAACTTTTTTCCCAATTCCGCTGCATAGAATCCATACCTTAAACAAACATACCGACCAACTCATTGTTTTACTTGTCACCGCAAAGAAATCTGAAATCACCGTCGCATACTGTCTCCATAGTCCCTGTGTTCGACCCTAGGCTTACCAGACAACCTAGTAAGATTTATACTTTGATTCTACTAGGAAAACTTGCGTGCACAACGCATAAAACACCATCGCAATATATACCATTATTTCATCATATTCATAACGCATCAATATAACAAATCAACAGTAAGTTGACCCTTCACAAATTGATCGTGAGTATAACTAGGTTAAATTACTATATAAACTAGACTCTTTTTGGCCAATTAGAGGGTGGGGGATCTTATTTTTCAAGACCCGGAATCAATCCTTAAAGGAGCAATTGATATGCTTTCCCTATGATTCGGAAGGAGTGAATTCTATCTTATGTAGCTGTGTTCCCAACTCTCCACTCAAACGAATCTCCAAAATGATAGGCATATTGAGTAGGTGAATCTGACCACTCTCACCCGTATAGATAAAAGGGCCACCTTTATAAGCAAGAGTTCACAACTCACTAAGAATTAAGGTCAAGTCACCTATGGTTATCCTAGTGAAACGTAAGCCTCATCAAGTAATGGTGTTACAAGGGGAAACCAATCATGTCGTGGTCCAGTCTTATACAAACTTTTTATATAGGATACCTCCACTCATATATCTCTGCATGAATGATCAGGATCAGATCATTTGTAACATGTTACAACAATTGTATCAATTACAAAGTGGATTGTATTGGTAGTGTTACGAGAATAAGGTATTCAGCTTTATCTATCTACTACAGACTATTTAGGTAATTACTTAAACATGATCTACTTGTATGTCACCACATACATGTTTAACCTTTATTAAATAACCTAGGATCTTAGTTTATTGGATTTGGCTAATACAAACTAAATGTCAAAAAAACACTTTATTTTATTAAATAAATAATTCGTGTACAAATAATTTACAAACTATGCAACCTAGGAGATTTAGGGCATCAACTCCAACAATCTCACACTTGTTCTAAAGCTAGTGGGGTGTACAAATACAAAGAAAAACAAATTATAGTATTTAAAACAATAAACTAGGGCATACACTATGTAACCAGTAACATCTCTCACTTGCCCAAAACAAGATAATGCATGTCTCGTAGTCCCAGACTCTCCAAGTGACCCTTAAACACTTTAGTTGTGGGATCCTTTGTAAATGGATTAGCAATATGTACTTTGAAATGATATTTGTGACGATCACGTCCCCTCGATACACAACCTCTTGGATGATATGGTATTTGCACTCAATGTGCTTCCCTCTGTTGTGGCTTCTAGGCTCCCTAGAATTAGCCACAACACAACTATTATCACAATAAAGGATGATGAGCTTTGATATATCAAGAACAACTTCTGGATCCGTAAAAAATTTCCTGAGCCATATAGCCTCTTTGATAGCTTGACAACTTGTAGAAATACAAGTTATTTTTGCTCTTAAGTTGGAACAACAAAGGTTTTTAATGATAAATTCTCTTCATTTTTAGAAGAAACGCATGGATTTATTCAAACATTAGCAAACTCATGCAAAAGAAGTTTTATTACTAAATATCGTGGCGCTAACACACTGTATTGCAGGATTTCAACACGAGGATTAACACTAACGCATTAGACAAGTGTCGCGGGGAAAGCTCTAACGCATAGGCCATGTGTCGGAGGGAGTTCAACGCAGAGAAGATTCATTGATCCAAGTTGATTGTGTCACATCACCACTTGTAAGCATGGGCACTTGCAGCAAACGGCGTCTGAAAAGCTTTCGAGAGTCAGGCGGCTAACCATGGCATGGACTTTAATGCTGACCAGGGCATGGACTTTAATGCTACCCATTCACCAAGTGAACATGACCAACGCTTATAAATAGATGAAGTCCCTCCAGAATCAAGAAGTTCGAAATTTATCAATATCCTTACTCTCTATATAGTATAGTCATAGTTTTAGTCTTTTAGAAGCTGTGCTGTGGTGCGAAGACGATCAGAAGGGTTGAGAACCACCACCACCGCTGGTCAGGGAGCGGAGGAAGCCAATCTTGAGAAAGACACTTCGTCTAATTCCTATACAAGTGATTGTACACAACAAAATTGAGCCAAAGAAATACAAGAGATTGTATTCTTTGGCTTGACTCAGTTTCCTTCATCTCATTTATTGCTTTCATTTCATTTGATTAAATATTGCGTTTGTAAAGACTCTCTGTTTCTTTATAAAAAATCATATATTTGATCCGTCACACTTTGCCCTTGTTTGTCTCTTGTTTATGTTGAATGCATTAACACTTTATGCAAACTTCATTTCAATGCTTAAGCCAACTTGACAAATTGGTAAAAAGCATCTTTAACTTAGATTGTTTGAAAGAATAACTAAGCTGCATTAAGTAGGATGCCTAGTACAGCTAGAGATAGACTTACTGGTGTTTGTTGCATTCTGTGTTAGACAAATGCATCCTATAGATAGGTTTTGTATGTTATTCGCATTGAGAAATGTTGAATGAAGTCTAACGCATAAACAAAAGATAAGCAAATCACTTCATCTCATCCACATCACATCCTGGGTTGTGTACATTCATCTTAGACCAACGCATCCACTTACATTAAACTCCATTCTCACAAGATCCATCACTAACTACTCAACTCTTTTACATCTCTTGCACAAACACAACAATTTAGTGTAAATTACCCATTTCTCACATTTATTTAGGAAACCCCCTACAGAGATACAACGCAAGGTCTGCGTTTGGTTAACTGAATCCCTGAGTTCGACCTTGGATTTACCAGGAACCTAAATTAGATTTATACTTGGGTCTGGTTTAGGAAAACTTGAACGTCATTAGAAGGAGTTATGTGTGTTCTACTGCATATATCTAACGCCCCAACGCGTTACAATTACTTAAATGCATCAAAGCATAAACACATCACTTATACTTAGAGCTTATTCTTCCAATTTATTTTATACAAAACACTCCTAGAACGAATCACAATAGCAACGAACATAGCTTCACAGGCCACTAAATCATTTTTTTTTTATGGTAGAGTTAACAATGCAACCTTGCTTTGTACTTCTCCAAACTACAGCTCATCCGTTAAAAGTGAGCGTTGATTTTGATATGGATTTCCTAGAATCCCTAACAGTTTGAAAATCAGAGTCAGTGTATCTTGTAAGGATTAAATTCTTAGCTCCATACACAAGCATGTAACCCCTCGTTCTCTGAAGATACTTGAGGATAGTTTTAACTGTTGTTTAGTGATCTAATCTTGGATTAGACTGATATCTACTGACAATCCCATTGTATAGTAATTGTCAAGTCTAGTACATAACATTACATACATAAGGCTGACAACAGCCGATGTATAGGGGATCCACCTAATTTTCTCAACTTCTTAAGGTGTCTTAAGACATTGTTCCTTAAACAACACAATTTCATGTCTGAAAGGTAATAAACTCCTTTTGGAATTGTGCATTGAATATTTGACAAGCATCTCGTCAATATAAGATGTCTGAGACAATACCAGCATTTTGTTCTTACGATCCTTGATGATCTAGATCCTTATAACAAACTACGCCTCTCCCAAATCTTTCATTTGGAATTGGATAACTAACCATCGTTTAACATTTGTTAGAAGACCTACATCATTGCCAATGTGTAGGATATCATCCACATACAACATTAAGAAACCTATTGAACTGTTGATGATTTTCTTGCATCAACATTTTGGACAAAGCTATAAGCTATTTGATGATTTGATCAAATCTTATATTCCAAGATTAAGATGCCTATTTCAATCCATAAATGGATCGATAAACTTGCAAACCATTTGCTCTTGATCTTGTTTAATGAAACCCTCTAGTTGCTACATATAGATGGTTTCCTCAAGATTACCACTAAGAAAGGCAATTGTAACATTCATTTGTCATTTCTCATAGTCATAATTGTTGAGGTTGATGTCCTAAACTCTCGTTGGGTCCTGTAGTTTGCAAACACGGTATTGAACAAATGCTTGTGATGTAATAATATATGATATTTTCTTCACTATTGTCTATGAAACATGGGATGTTTTATTTGCTTTACCACAAACCAATAAATAAGATCCCTGGTTGTCGTTGTAATTTAAGCATGTATGTGGAGACATATAGGTGGATCATGCCTTAAGTGATAGCCAAAATGGTCTATAGTACATGGATATAGGAAGAAAACCTTATCCTAGTGACGCTACAAAAGAGGCCCGCTTTGTAGAATAGTTATAAGGGTTGTGACTTGCTACAGATGGTCTGATCCTGATCATTCATGTGGAGACATGCGAGCGGGAGCGTCATATACAAAGAAGTTTGTATAAGACCGAACCATGAAGTGTGATAGTCTCGTTATATTACGTCATTCATGATAGAGACTTTACTTCACTAGGATGACCATAGGTAACATGACCTCAATCCTGAGTGAGTTAGGAACTCTTGCCTTTAAGGGCGGTCCTTTGATTTGCATGGATGTCTATATTGTATGGTTCATTACAGGGATGAGTGGTGCTTAAGAAGTTAGAGGTAACTACAGAAGTAAAACGGTAAAGAGTTTAGTCAACTATTCATGTACCGTTGGAGCTTCGAGCCACAGGTCCATAAGGTCCCCTTGGTAGCTCAATGGATTCAAGTTGAGAATCAGTTTTTAGGTCAGTTTGAAATGTTCAAATTGACAAGAGAGTGTTTGATTATATATGATATGATTGAACTGGTCAATTATATATGATATAGTTGACATGATGTATGAGATATATTAATTAAAGGAAAGGGATATAAATATGATTTATATCTAGTGGAGGAGAAAATGACTATGGTTTATATGTTGCATATGATGTGATATTAAAACTATAGTTTATAAATATAATATGATTATATTTATTTTTAATTAAACAATTATGAGATAATTGTTAGAGGTTTTTCTCCATAACCGTATGAGATAGTGGGAGGTTGCATTCAGTTTTCGTAACTGAAAGATAAAATGAAAATAGTTCATAATATGTGGGAATGAATAGAAGAATCCAGAAAGACTTAAGCATGACAACAAGTGAGACTATTTTCTCATAGTCTACTCCCTCAATTTGGGTATAACTCATTACCACTGGTCTAGCCTTAAAGGTTTGTACCTTACTATTTACACCTTTTTTTTCTCTAATAAATCCACTTGCAACCTTTAAGTTTGACCCCATCAACTTTATCTACAAGATCCCAAACTGAATTGAAGTACATAAACTCCATTTCAAGATTCTTAGCTTTAACCCATTCATTTTTGTTCACATCATCCATTGCCTGTTTATATAACAATGAATCCTCAACTTCATCATCTGATATGATAGTCAGGGTTTCCGAGCAGAAAGGGTTCGAAACCCTCCCCACTACGTCGAGGCTCCTTCAATTGTTGATGTGAATGTACTTGACTAGATGAACCAATATCAACAATTCTTGTTGATGTATTAGCCTCTTCGATAACTCTTGTTGAAGTTTCAGTAGTTTCATTGGAAAGTTCATTCAACACAATCTTATTGTGGAGCTTATGCTCTCTGATGTGGTCTTCTTAAAAAAATGTAGCATTTGTCGACACAAATATTTCATAAACTTTAGGATCATAGAAGTAACCACCCCTCGTTTTCTTGGGATGGACTACAAATAGACACAATTTCAAACGAGGATCCAATTTCTTAGGATTTCTCAAGCACATTTGCTAGGCAACCCTAGATTCTGAAGTATCATAAACTACCTTTACAACCTCTCCATAATTCCAAAGGTGTTTCAAAAACACTTTTGGATGGAAAATTGTTCAAAATATAAGTTGAAACCATTGTTGCATAACCTCAAAACGAATCAGGTATTTGAGCATAACTCATCATAGACCAAACCATGTACAACAATGTTCTATTTCTTCTTTCTGATACACCATTTTGCTGAAGTGTATCTGATGCTGAGAGTAAAGATTGTTGGGTTTTATGTCCTAAAACTTGTTGTATGTAAACAATATAGCTTATTCTGAAAATTCAGTAAAGGTGTTATTGAATAGATCTATTGCTTGAATAGAAATCCAATAAACCTAAAAGTCCCTTGACTATTGGATGAGTATTTGAATTTTATATGGAGACATAAAGGTGGATCAGGTTCGAGTAAATAGTCAAAATGATCTATAGTACATGGATAAGGTTGGGTACCTTATTCTGGTAATACTATTAGACACGGCCTACTCTGTAATTGTTACAAAGAGTTGTAAAGTGCTACAAACAAAGTGATCCTAATTCGTTCATGTTGGACATGAGGAATGGGGGTGTCCTTGTGCAAAAGATTTTGTACAAGATCGGACCACAAAATGAGTCACTCTTACTTTATAACGTTGTTTATTATTTAAGACTGACTATTTCAAAGCGATGACCTAGGTAACTTGACCTTAATCCTGAGCTAACTATGAACTCCTGTTTATTTGGGATTGCCCTTAGATTCGCATAGGTGAGGGTTGGCTCAACAGCGCCGGCTCAATATGACTATCATTTCAAGGGTAAGACTGGATAGATAGCTGGGGACATAGGGTGCAAGAGAGAATTCACTCCTACCCGCTTTAGGGATAGTAGAGAGGTTGTTCCCTTAAGTGCTGATTCTGGGGCTTGAACAAAGGATCCCGCCCTCTCATTTGGTATGAGAGGGACTTGGTTTTATGATTGGATTACAAAATAATTGTTCATTAGGGGATCAGTGGGACTTAAGGAACAAGAGATAATTTTGGAGGTAAAACAGAGATTTGACCCAGTCGTTATTGCGAACAACCTGTGAAGGGTAACTTACTAATCATGGTTATATCGAGTGGACATAATATATCTACAGTGAGGGGAGTTCAACTATGGACTTTAGTGGAGTGACCCATTAGTTAACGAATGGGGATTTAGATCGGTCTAATGAGTTTAGCCGATTAATCTTGGATCGTTGGAGCCCATGATTTATAGGTCCATGAGGTCCCCCTACTAGCTCGGAAATGGATTAGCTCTAGAGTAGTGTGATAAGTTAATTTGAATCGTTCAAATTAAAATCAAACGGAATTGGAGAAAATATATTTAAATATGATTTAAATATATGGAGATGAATTTGTGTAAAAATTAATTTAATATTAGATATTAAATTAATTAAAATTATTTAAATTATTTAAATAATTATTTATTAATTTTATTAGAAAATTAATTTTTGAAATTAATTTGTAAAATTAATAAATTTTGATTTTAGAAATAAAATATGATTTTAAAATCAAAATGGATTTTGGAAATTGAAAATCACAAAACTTGAAAAAATGGGTTTTTTCAAGTCATCTTCAAAGTAGCTTACTAAGAACCCACCACCTTCTCCTTTGTTTTACTTCAAGCATGAGTTGCATCTCATGCAGAGACTGCGATATATTGAAGAGATTGGAGTGAAGAAAGGCATGAGAACCGACTGAATTTTTGCTAAAAAATTCAGATGAAAAAGGTGTTCTTCAATGGGTTCTGTTCAGTGAGCTTTCTCCATATTCTCTTTGATTCCAGCTTGTTTTGAGCCCCACAACTCAATCTAGAGCATCAAGAGGATAGTAGGGAAGATCTTGTGGTGATCTACACAAGGATTCGGAGGATTTTGTAGCTAGAAATAGAAATTTCGTTGGTTCGGCCAAGGTATGTTCATGAAACCCTTTATACTCTGTTTTTAGCATGTTTCTTTTCAACCAAAATTAATGAACTAGAGTGCTTATAGATCCTGATTTCTTCTGCTGTGTGATGGTGTTGATTCAACAAGGATGTGATTTCATGTTCTATCAAATAGTTCTGGAATCTTAAATCCATATACTCTCTACCTCAATCTGATCGAAGTGTTTTAATAGTTTTACCTAATGAATTCTTAACCTCAGCCTTATACTCTTTGAAATTTTCAAGAACTTGAGACTTATGTTGCATTAGGTAAGCATGCCTATATCTTGAATAATCATTTAGAAAAGAGATGAAATATTCAAACCTTCCTCTTTCCTTAACATTCATTGGACCACAAAGGTCTGAATGTATAAGTTTTAAAGGTTTTTTTAGCTCTATAACCTTTTTCAGTAAAAGGTCTTTTTGTCATTTTATCTTCAAGACATGACTCATATACTGGTAAAGAGTCTTCTTCTAACTTGCTTACAGGTCCACTCTTAACCAACCTCTCAATCCTATTAAGATTTATGTGACCTAATCTTAGATGCCAAGGATGGATATCTTTCTTAGGAGAAAATCTTTTATCTTTTATGTTGAGTTGTTGTAGTTTTGAACATTTCAGTATTTAACAATGCTTTAGATGCTAATGGTCTTAGCACATATAAACAACTCTCTAAGTTTTCATAACAAATATTAACACCATTCTTATAGATAAATGCTTAATTTACATTAAAAGAAATAGTGTAATGTTGTTCTAACAAAGCTTGTACAGAAATTATGTTCCTTTTCAAATCCGAAACCACATAAACATTGTTTAATAGAATAAAAGATTTCTGAAAGAGTAATTTCATGCCTTCCACTACAATTGCTGAGACAAAATGCCCTATTTCAATTCACATCGTCATCTCGTCAGTCCTAAGCTGCTGCCAAGAACTAATTCCTTAAAAAGAAGAACAAACATAGCTAGTGACCCCTGAATCAATTATCCAAGTCGAATCATCATTCTCCACTTAATAGGTTTCGAAAACTAGCAAACCATATTTATCGTGTTTGACCTTATTTTTCTCCGCCAAATACTTGGGACAGTTCCGTTTCCAGTATCCCTCCTGGTTGTAATGGAAGTAGGTTCCTTTAGCAACCTAGGCCTTATTGCCCTTTTAGGCTACAACAGGGTTAGTTTTATTACCCCGACCTCCCTTCTTCTTCTTCCACTTTTTAGTGCCAGATGAAGAAGGCATGGTCTTTGTTCTAGAGGTCGAATCTCTGAAGAACTTTTTGGAGGAAATGGCAATGTTTGCCTCTCCTTTCTGTTCTTTGACTTTCATCAAGGATTGGTAAGTTTGTAATTCATTAAGAAAAGTGGTCAGGATGTAGTCTAGCTTTTTCATAACAACATTACTACGAAACTAAAGGAAACTCTCTGGTATAGTCTCCAAAATAAAGCTAACTTGATTGGCCTTATCGATGACAGTCTCGTTCATTTCAGCCACATTAAAATGGACCATCATTTTGAGAATATGTTCTCTGACAAATGTCCCCTCTTTCATATAGGAATTGAAAATGAACTTCAGAGCATCGTGTTTGAGCTATAAAGATACATATCTCGTCGGGAATCCATAATCTCGCATGCAGAGACCATGGATTCATGCTTCTTTACCAAGTCAAGTTGGCAAGAATGTACACTCGGGCCTTCTCATTTTCCTTTACCCATCTTTCGTACACATCCCAAAATTTTCGATCTGCATTTTGAGCCTGGGCCTGAGGGTACTCCTCAAGCAGAACAAATCTTAAGTCATTGATGATTAGCATAATATTGATTGTGTTTTTTCAACTAGTGTAACTACCACCGGTTAGCTTATCAACACTTAGAATGTTGATTGTAGCGCTAGTCATATTGAAGTTTGGTAAATCCATATAAATTATTTATATTAGTTATATGCATTACCCATTAAAACCAATCAAATTTAGCAAATTTTAATGAACCCTATGTGACATCTAATTTTGCAATGATGCTTCAGTGAGTTAGATTAAAAGCCACCAAAGGGTGGTTAGTTGTCCCTTCATTGAATTGAGACACTCTCAAACAATCTTTACACCAGAATAACGCCTAGTTTTATAATGATTAGTCACCACTATTCCATCAAGAAATTATTAACTTTCCAAAATTTCTTGTAAGTGTAACTTTTCATTTTAGATCTTAAAGTTTCGCCCCAATGAGCCAACCGAAAGGAAAAACAATTGGGACAAAAGCTAAAGAAATCCTATCCATTTCAGGAGTTTATGATCAATTTTGTGCAAACACTTTCCGAAGGGGAACACACGCAAAGGTGTCACGAAATTGAGCATGAAACTTCACAGTAAACTAATGAAAGATACCATGGGATGTATGCTTACTATAACCACTTTCTCCATTCACCTTGGTATTGACCTATGCAAACACCTTCCAAAGAGGAACACAAGCAAGTAGTGTCACGACGTCGAGCATAGATCTCATAGTGTGAACTTTTGGAGAGAACGTAAAAGGAAACTAACATATCATATACATCATTTTTCTCTCACTAAGTATTTTAAGCCGAGGGTTCTTTACTTACGTAAATTCAGCTAATAATTTATCTAATTTAATTGTTAAATTGGCCCAATATAACTCTTATATTGGATAGTTTAACAATATATGATTTTATTCATTAAACATTTTAATAAACTAAACCATGTATTGCATGATTATAAAATATTTGTCTAATTCACCTTCTAGGTCGGTTCCTAGGTAAGGGTATTCCATTTTCGTAACTTAAATACCTCAGCTTTAAACAGAACTTTCCTTAGACAAAGATCCCTTATAGACAATTATTTTATAAATTTAATCTTTTATTATTTTCAATTTAATGCTATTAAAAAGAAAATAAAAGATTAACCTATTTCTAACCATATTAGAAATACTTTAACATAGGTCTAGATTATATTAATTTTAAACCATTTAAAATTAATTGAAACCTACGTTTGAATGCAACTCTTGATTATAAATTTTAATTCTAATAATCAAACATATAACACTTATAAATTATCGAAATAATTAAAATCTATAATCATGCATCTAATGACATTAATTAAATATAATAATTATATTTACTAAGTTATATCATGCTCAATATCATTTTATTTTCATTATACAATATAACACTTATATTATAAATTAATGAAAATAAAATATATCCATTATTCAACAATATAATCTAATTTTTATACTATAATATGATGCATGGACATGTTAATGATACATGCAATCATATAATATACATTTATATTCAATATAATGCATGGGCATGCTTATAATATCACACAACTATATAATATAACAATTACATTAAATATGATGCATGATAAATGTTTATCCTATGGTGAGATTTTAAAAACTATATGGCATATATTATGTAACATATAAAATTAATCATACAACACATGTAAAATTAAATAAACAGCAAAATTAGAAAAAAAAAAAAATTGGCACTCCTAAAAAATTAATCAAATTAATATAACATTTGTATTAATTTAATTAATAAAAAATAAATAAAATACATTAAAAACGAAAAAATAGGTAAAAAAAATTACATCTGCACCACGTCTGATTCGAACCCATGACCTTGCAATTTTTGGACTAGCGCATGCGCACTTTGGAGCGTAACGGTGTTGTTGAAAAGTGCAGTTGTGCTATGGCCTTTGTTCTAGAGCGAAGCGCAGTGGCACTCGACAAAAATTCCCGTCGAATCCAGTAGGGTAGTGGCGCTCTGGGCCAAATTGCTACTGTATTCTTCGTTTTTCTCCAGATTTTACTTTGAATCCAAGCTCCTTCATGGAAAACTCTTCACCACAAACGACAATGACTTACAAACTCGATAACATGAAATTAAATCACCAAAACAACGAGCCCTTACTTAAACAAATTTAAAGCAGTAAATATCAAGTGCTAAAATTTGAAAACATCCAACTCACAAACCAACATTTCCAATACTGTAAGAACACACAATTTCTCTAACTTTCATTTCCAAAAAAAAAAAAAATCCAGATACACGATTTGACTCTGATACCAATTGAAGGATTTGAATTCTCAGCGGAAGCGAGTGATCACCTCTGTGTCAGTGAATTCATTTTGGAAAGAAACTCAAAACAGAGTAATTACGGAATAAGGATAAATATAAATATTGTATGAGCATGCTTTCTGAAAAAACATAGAGGAAAGGAAGAATGATTTGCTCAACCTTGATGAAAATCCCTTGTTCATGTTCTCCTTTCCCGAAAGATCATGAACACTACTCTTCCTCACAAACACAACATGATAAAATCTCCAACATAGCACACTACCACTAAAGCCTTCCTTGCTATTCTCAAGATAAGAAACAAGGAGTTATAGGCTCTTCTTTGAATTTTGACGAAGGAAAAAGATTTTTTTGAGAGAAAGAAGAATGCAGAGAAAAAAAAAACTTCTCAGTAAGTTTCACATATATTGCCTACTTCCTCTTCTGTGATGTTATGTTATAAGAGAGTGGGGGGAATTATTCAAAATAACTCCCTTCCGCACGTAGAATAACTCTCAGGGGAGCTATTATACATTTAATTATATTAAATTTAATATAATTAAATTAGAACTTTATATTATATCATATATAATATAATCATCACATGTTTGAATCATATTCAAACTATATTCTCTCACATAACTTATAGTTTTAATATGAATCATATTCATATTAATTTTAAGTCATAGCTTTATATGAATCTCATTCATATAATTAATATTTGAATCATTTTCAAATATTTTTCTCTCTTATAAAATTTTATAATATAATGTATCGATATACATTATATCAATTGGATCTCATCAATTATTTTCCTTTAATTAATTTGAACAATTCAAATTAATCCAAAATTAATTTATTCTTATTTGACCCTTATTGAGTTAGCAATGAAACCTTATAGACTTATATATTAGAAACTCCAATGATACGAGATTAATTAATTAAACTCTTTAATTAAATTAATCAACATTCATTAACTGTCGGTCACTCCACTAAAGACTGATAGTTGCACTTTTCGTACTGTAGATATATTTTTGTGACCATGGATATAACTAATCAACAGTAAGTTGACCCTTCACAAATTGCTCGTAACTATAGCTAGGTCAAATTATCGTTTCACCTTTATTGTTACATCTAACTCTTTAAGTACTATTGACCCCTCTAATGAACAATTAGTTATAATCCAACTATAAACTAGACTCTCTTTGACCAGTGAGAGGGTGAAACGCCTCATTGCTCAAGACCCGGAATCAACCCTTAAGAGAGAAAAATTGATCTACTTTCCCTATGAACAGGAAGGAGTGAATTTCATCTTGTGTAGCTATGTTCCCAATGTAGGGATAAAATCCCTAACGTAGTGGCAAATCTGACCACTCTCACTCTTACAGATCAAATGACCACCGTTGTACGCAAAAGTTCACAACTCACTCAGGATTAAGGTCAAGTCACCTATGATCATCTAGTGAAATGTAAGTCTCATCAGATAACGGTGTTCTAAAGAGAGACCAATCATTTCGTTGTCCAATAAACTCTTTGTATAGGATACCTCCACTCACATGTCTCCACATGAATGATCAAGATTAGATCATTTGTAACATTTTAAAACAATTGTAAAAAATACAAAGTGGGTCATATTTGTAGTGTTACAAGGATAAGGTATCTAGCCTTATCCATCTACTCTAGACCATTTAGGTTATTACTTAAACATGATCCACTTGTATGTCACCACATACATGTTTAAGCTACATTAAGTAACTTAGGATCTTAGTTGATTAGATTTGGGTTAATGCAAACTAAATGTCAAATAAAATAATATTTTATTTTATTAAATAAATAATCCATGTACAAATAATTTTCAAACTACAAAATCTACGAGATTTAAGGCACCATCCCCAGCACAAATGTCAAAGTACACAAAATAGTAATATATCAACCGCAACACCTAAAATAAAATTCTTATGGACCTAAACTTGCATTATTTTACCATAGAAGCATTAGCTTTCACACACTTACTGCAAGGAACCGTACCCACTCTTTTCCCACGGGTGTCCTAACTGATCACAACAAGGGCAACTCATTTTACCCTTAGTTATGTATACACATTACAAGTTTATATTTTTCATCAATCATTTTTTTCTTTCTCTTTTTTGATATTCTTTCATATTGAGAGAGTTTTTTTAGCAGACATATATTACTCTTTTTCTTCCTCAGTATTACATTACGGCATAATATGCAAGACATTCTCTAATCGGTGAGGTCTTTCAGAGTGCCAACATAACTCTAAGTTAAATAATACAACTCTAGGCATGTCAGACCTAACTTCGTGAGAATAAAGACTTAAAGATGCATGAGATAAGAATTTTTTTAAAAACAGCCAAAAATCATGATCATGCTCTTCAAACGTTATTTCATATAAAACTAATCACAAAGAGGGTGTGTCATCAACTTTTCATCATAACAAACCAAACAAAAGAACAAACAAGCAATTCAAGCACACAAACATAGTCCGAACACAATGCTCAAGAACCCCAAGCTATCACAACATACCCCACCCCCAACTTAAAATGATACATTGTCTTCAATGTACCTTCAATCTAAGCCCGAAATAAAAAGGTCAATGGAACAGAAAACCTCCCTTGATAATGTTTTGTGCATGGATAGTAGTATGAGGGCTCGTAACTTCATTTGATCTTCTTTCACTTTTAAGGTCAAAGAGAGGGGCCTACAAAAGAAAAACAAGAAGTTAAGCTGTGAAAGTAATAAAAGAAAGCAAGTCAAAATTTGACACCTTGATACCTCTAGGAACTGTAAATTTTTAACGTCGATTACTCGACATTGTTTTCCTTTCAAGGTATGTAAAAATTCTCATATTTCTCGAGCCTTTTCTTCCTTGAATCCATGAAACTGCTCAATGGAAGTGAGCTTTTGAAGCATTCAAGGGCTTCAGAGAGAGAAATATTTTTAAACTTTTTCGTTTTTGGAAAATAAAATGTAGACTCAATTGACTCAAGAAAAATTAAAGGCTCGGACTTGTAAAGGAAGGATGAGCAATATTCGAAAATAAATGAGAGGTCAGAAAGAAGAATAGAATGAGGCTTTACAACCTCCAACTCTATTGCCTGAGGCTCCTCGAGGTGAAACTCGGGCTCATACTTATCCTCATCATCACTAGATCAACAGAATCCCTCAAGAAACTCGACCTCAATGGCATAGACGATGGTTGACTCTGGTTGACTCTACAGTGAAGGCAAATGATCTACAAGCTGAAGGAATGGGACGTCTTCAACTTTAGAGGGGCCTGGGTCTCTAGGTGAGACTCAATAGACTTCTGCTCAACTGAGAAGCACAACTAGCAAGCTCATACACTAAAGAATCCAACATCGTACCGTTTAGAGACTGAGGAACCAGTTGCTCAACATGGCGGTTGATGTCGGTTACTTCACTTCTGCTCCACTCGGAAGTCTTGGAGGATGGCTACAACAAGGGTTCCTCTCACCTTCTAATTGATTCAGTAATCTGAGCAACTACGTCACTCAAACTCTGAAGATCAATTCTAGCCTCAGATTTGGAATAAAGATTGTCCTACTGGAAGCTCAAGAACTTTTGTTGCCTATGAAGAGGTTTCTGCATAGACTCATAAAAGTTGTTAGAAGAGAAATTAATTGGCTCTCGGCAATGATGTCAATTTGATCGGAAAAGGATTTGTCATTACTAGAAAACCTCTCCTAATCAAATAATATTGATAAATTACTGAACCGACTACTATAATACAAGGTAGCACAAGTGGCAAGTTTGGATAAAATCTCTCTAAGCTAAATTAGCCTTTGGAAAACAGTAAAAGGGGGGGGGGGGGGGGGGAGATGCTTTTGGTTGTTAATTTAATAGGAAAACTAAATGCGAAAATTTAAAGTGTGAAAAGTAAGATAGATTGAGAAGAACACGAGATTATCTTCGTTGATTAAGATATTGTTGGGCTATCTATGGACCAATTCATTGATTAATCATGCAATTATTCATGGATTATCTACTTCTTAAGCCTAATTGAATGTACAACAATCTAGACAAATTCCCAAAGGAAAAGCAACATGATTTGATTCTTAAATTAACTAAGTATTATCATGCAAGCCTATGCACTTAGCTAATCGCATTAAGCTCTTTAATTGTTTAGGACATTAAATTAAATTGGCCAAACCTAACCTAGCGTATTTCCATTTCTTAGGTTTCATTATCTTTTGCTACTGATGATCCTAGAATCCTAGCAATCGAACTATAGTTATAACTAAAACTTATTGCTACTTAAGTTAAGCAGGCTTTGGATGCTATTACGGACACCTAAACATACATAGCATAAGTGAATGAACATATGAGTATTAATGATTATGTTGTCAATTTAATCTACCCCATACATTCATTCTAGACATTCGAATGAGGAAAAGAAAATAAGAAGAAGTAGAAAACCCAAGAAGAATACATCAAAATCTCACTAAATCCAGCCCAATAAAACTCAAAATCGACATTTGGGCCTTCAACCATTCATCAAATCCAAAATTTGATGCCAAAATATACAAATAAGTGTCAAAATACAAAAAAAGAATTAAAAAAAAAAATCACATGGGTTTTGGCTAAGAATGGCCAAAACCAAGCTTAGAGCTTCAAAATTAGTCTAAAAAATGAAATTCGTATATACAGAAATTGCGCAGCGCCATAGCGCCCTTGCCAATAGCACTGGGGGGTAGTGCAACGACGTTCCTCCTCTGCGCACATGTCTGACACGTGTGCGTCCTTATGGTGTCGTGACACTATGCACTGCGCCTCTAGGGGCATTTTTGCCATTGCCTCTTTAAAGTCTGAATGCTCTTTTTAATTTCTAATTGCTCCAAATTAACCCCAAATGGTCCATAAAGTCGATTCTACCTCCTAAGCACCTTAAACCTACAAAATCATTAATTAAGCTCATCAAATAGACCAACGATCCCGAATTAAAAAGAGAAAGATAACACTTTTTTTGTGCTATCACCATGAATAAACCAATAGTTTACACACAAGCATGCTTTGATTTGTGCTACTTGGAGATTCATGCAAAGGTTATATGTCATGCCAATTACGAAACTTTAGCAAGTCAATGATAGTATTCAATGGATCCATCCAAACATAAATCAAGACAGAAATTAAAACATATTCAAGAATCACAAGCATTCATAAGATAATATTATAAATGTAAATCCTCACAACTTAGTCCATTTGGTTTCTTCCTCAACCTAAGGTAAATTTTCATATTAATAACATATATATTTACTAGAAATATAATTCAATTCAATAAAATAATAGATAATTTTAGCATATTTTTAACTTCAAAGTTTAAAAAATACAAAGGTGAGCATAGTCCAACTGACATGCAGTGACGTAGAAGTATTAAAAACTCAAAGGTATGTGGTTCAAATCCTCTATTCCTACTATACAAAAAAAAAAAAGTTTAAAGAATTAGAGGCTTGAATTCTCATATTCACATGTCGAGAAAACAACAACGATTGACTAAGAAATTTCGGTCAATCACAAACTGACACGTCGGTAGTAGATATGTCCAATTTCCTCACGAGGACGGGGCCCCGTCCCGAACGAGGCAGGGATTCCCTAATTAGGCGGGGAATGGGGGAGGGAGGGAGTGGGGGGGGGGGGGGGAAACCCCGTGAGCTAAATGAGGACGGGCAGGGGGAATGCATTCCCCGTCCCCGCCCCGATTAGCTTTTACATATTTATTTAGTATAGTTATCTAATGTTATGTTATTATTATTATTATATAAATATTACATTTAAATTTCAAATTTGATTATTTATTGGAAAACATAATGCATATGTTTAAATTGAATGTTTAAATTTAGATTATATATGTGAATAATTTGATCTATATTTTTTTATTTCTACTAAAAAAAATTAATTATTTTTTTAGGTAAAAATTGAGGAATTTATCTTTAAATTCAAATTTTCATATAAAACTAATCATAATAAACAATTTAGTGATAGAGCTAATTATTTAATTAAAATTTGCTCAATTTAAATTAATTAGCATTTTACAAAATAAAAAAAGTAACATGGAAAAATTCCCCGCGGGGAATCCCTGCCCTGATCCCCATGGAGAATTTCACGGGAATGGGGAATGAAATGGGGAGTGGGGACGGGGATGGGGAATGGCATCCTCGGCCCCGCCCCGCCCCATGGACATCTCTAGTCAGTAGTTCAAATTTTGATGGATAAATTTGAGATCAATTTCAAAATTACATGTATCGTTAAACTAAATTAAAAGACATAAAAGTTGTCAAATCAAATGACACCAATTGTCTAAACATTGTGCTATTAGGTAATGTCAGCTAGTCTAATCAAATTATGCTAAATGCTGATTGGGCCCAAAGCTAAGTTAGCTCGTGCTTACTAAAATAGATTGAGCCAAATTTAAATAAAGTCAATTTAAAAGTATTATGTTAACCTCCTAAAAGTTGGGCAGAAATTCAACAAGCTCAAACCCATACAGGGTCTCCAAAAAAACTCAATAAATAAAGAATGTCACCATTTATTTGGGACTCGGAGATTGAGAGTGGACAATTTGACATTTAAACATTTCATTGCATTTGAGTCAGAGGCCGATCCAAGAAGTCCATGGATCAAGAATATCCACAAGCTTATGAATTAAAGTGTCTATGCATTCGAGTGAAGTGAAGAAACAAAAAGAAAATTAAAGAATGTAACACTTATACTATAAAATAACCAAAACAATTTCATCTAGTATGAACAATAACATATTAAATAAAAATGAAGGCCCTATTTGGTAACCATTTGGTTTTTTATTTTTAAGCCTATTTCATTTACATTTCTTACATTGATTTGCATATTTTTAAAGTACAATAATTGAATTGTTAACCAAATTTCAAAAACAACTTTTTGAAAGCTACTTTTTTTTTAATTCTCAAAATTTGGCTTGGTTTTTTAAACGATTGGTGAAAAGTAGAGATGAAAAAAATATTCATAGACTTAATTTTAAAAAATAAAAACTTAAAACAAAATGGTTATCAAACGTGACTAAATATTCCCATTTCTAGTCTGCATACTTTCAAATTAAAAGAATTTACAATTGTTCTCAAATTAGAAACATGT
Organism: Benincasa hispida; assembly: GCF_027475165.1. Taxonomy (NCBI): domain Eukaryota; kingdom Viridiplantae; phylum Streptophyta; class Magnoliopsida; order Cucurbitales; family Cucurbitaceae; genus Benincasa; species Benincasa hispida. The sequence continues at coordinate 62,253,759 of NC_143481.1, read as the reverse complement.
AAATATGTAATAGAAAATATATATTTGGGGGAGGGAGTGAGATGTTTTATTGGGAGTATAATTGAAAGTTCATTATACATTTATATTTAAAACCTAACTTGAAAAAAAACTATAGCAATAAAATAACCATAAAACAACTGTAACGTTTCCATTAAAATAATAGTAGAAAACCCAAAAACCCCCCATCTAAAGAAGATGAAGAAGAAGAAAGTAAAATAAAATAAATAAAAAAGCGACTTTTTCAGCCTCTCAGGGCAGAACAAGAACGAGGGAAGGCTTTGAATTTGGAAATTAAAAAATTCTTCAATTGCGTGAAATCCGTTTCCAGCTTTATCTTCTGAATCCTCGATCATACAGAAACCCCAAGAATTTTCTAGCTTCAATTTTGACTCTAAACCTTCCTCTCCAGAATTCACTCTGACCGGAGCAATTCGGAACTGCAATGGTCGATATTTCCGATACCACCGCCGGCAACGTTGAAGGCGACGGGAAAGACGCACCCTGCACCTCATGTGACCGGCAAACTTTACTCCACCAGTCCATGGGCGGCGGTAAAGGTATTCAATTCTCCCTTCTCATAATTTCGTTGTCCCTCGATCAATTTCACGTTTCTGAATTAGATTCCTTCGTCTCCTTTTCGAGAATTGATGTTGAATCTGTTGATGCAACCGATGATTCTTGAGGGTTTTGATTGTTTATGGAACACAGGACAATATGAAGCTTGAATTTAAGTGTTTTCTGAAATGGGTTTGCCAGATTCGTTGATATTCTAATCATTTATCTGTTTCCCTCTTTTGCACTTGAATTACGGCTTTGACCCGTTGAAACTTGAAGTTTTTGTTACCTTTTTTTTTGGGAATCGGATTCTACATTTGATATTTTCCAGTTTATTACGAATTTCTTGAGTGGTTTTCATGTTTTTTCTTTGTGTCTTAGAAGGAAAAGTTTTTAAAACTGATGATGATATTCCCTCTCTGGTTTGATAATCAAGAATTTTGACTGTTTCTTCTTTTGCATAGCGGCTGATATTCTTCTGTGGAAACAGCGGCATGTTTCGTTCGGCATTGTTGTTGTTGCTACAGTATTTTGGCTTCTAATTGAGTACTCTGGATTGCCATTGTTGACAACATGTTCGGATGTCTTGCTGATTTTGGTTGTCCTATTGTTTCTTCGAGCAAACTATGCTGCATTCCGAAACAAGTATGGCTACAGCTGACTTATGTTTTGATTCATAATGAAGTTCTTGCATATCATAAACTTTGCAAAATACTTTTTGCTTATACTGTTTTGTTCTTTCCAGCAGATTATGTGTTTTCCCTGTTAGCTTTTCTTCATTTTTCTCTCTGTATGCAGGCAACTTCAAACATTACCGCAACTCGCTCTGTCGGAGGAGTTTGTCAATAACGTTGCAGCATCGCTTCGGGCAAAAATCAATAACACTTTACTTATGGCTCATGAAATCACACTTGGCAATGATTTCAAACTCTTTTTCAGGGTTAGTATTTGAAGCACCACTAAAGGCTTGCTTGAATGATCATATATGTGATTTACACTGACTCCCAAATCCTATTATCCTATATTATTGGATACTTGAATTAAATGGGCAAAACTGAAAAGTATTAATAGGCTTTTAAGTACTTTTCCTCTGTAAATAATAGATCAACCATTTGGATGTGGCAGTGAATGTTTACAGGACAGTTTCAAGAATGCATAAACTTAATATTCACTTCAAGAGCATAATGTTGGCTTGCTACTTCTTTGTTTTTGGCTGCTATAATATGAGTAACCTTGTAAGCACCTTTTGCAGATGGTGATCGGTTTGTGGCTTTTATCCGTCATGGGTAGCTACGTTTCTTTCTTCACCTTTGCATATATTGGTATGTACAAACATCCTAAAACACTTACAGTGACATATCTTTAGTTTGTATACGTTTCATCTGTTGGTGAATTACAGCAATCAACCACTTAGCTTTATTTTGATCCTCATCGATTATTAAACATTCATGGAATTTTGTTTGTTTCGTCCATTCACCATTTTCTTTTGTGTTTCCTCCTTACAAGAAATGAATACTATCTAAAATTTCCTTTTCCAAGTACTTCGCATTGCCATGACCATCATTTTCGTGCTTTTCACTCAGTTTACTGATCTAGCAAAAAAAAAAATGTTATTGCCCCCCTTTGTAACCGAGTCTTCTTAACCTGTGATGTCGATTTTTGTCATTTAACTCGATGACAGGAACAATCATCTCGATAACCATCCCCGCCTTGTACAGCAAATACGATGAACATGTTGACAGATACTGCGGAATGATCCGCCAACAATTTAGAAAGCATTATAGAGTGATGGATGAGAGTGTTTTCAGCAGACTCCCTGGTAGTCTATCCAAGGATAAAGATCAGTGAAAAATCCTGTCTTTAATTTTTCTATAGTTGTACTACACCACAGGAAAATTGTAATACAGTTTCATCACAAATGAATGCCCTGTTAACTGGATTCTTGAAGGTTATTGCTTGGCCATGTATTGCATACCCAGGTTTAATGATTTCAAGTCAACCATTCTGGATCAGCTATCACATATTTTTGTTTTTAATTGCTAGAAGAAAATGTCATTCTTTTAATTGTTATTTAACTTTATATTTATGAATATTTTGGTTTGAAACTTGTAAATGGGGCAAGCTTTTGAATCTGGATGGTCAAGGTCTAATCCTGAGACTGAATTCCTTTTGGGGTTTCTGCATAGAAGGCCTAAAAAAAGTCCAATATTTCATAAATATTTTAAAATTTGAATTTTTTTTTTTTCAAAGATGACAGGTTAATTTTGGACAATTATACCATTTTTCATTTATTTATATTCGATTTATATATATATATTCCTATTTTCGAAGCCGTTTAACGAGGATGAGATAGACATTTATTATAGAGAGAAATGCATTTAATATAATATTTCTCATTTATCAATTGGAGAGAGAATGTATTTATTGTGATTTTTTTTCATTTTTCAATTTAAAAAAAATGTATTCAAATTTTATTTTCTATTTTCACGTATCCATTTTTTTTTTTGACAAATTAATGATTATTTTAGATATATCTTAGAATATTTCGACGGAATCATGGTTATTTTAAATATACTTTAATATATGAAATATATCACAGTATATAAATCTTCATATATTTCATTTACACCATAAAATATATGTCATATATACCATTTAGGTAGTCAAAAATCAAAACAATCAAATTTTGTATATATCATAATACATGAAGCCATATATATCATAGTATATATAAAAAATAGTAAAAAATAAAACGAACAGTTGAATTGGGTTCGTCGTCGCCTTTTGTCTGCTTCGAATCCGTTGTCGTTGTTCATTTGCTCCAAGTCCACCATTATCGTTCGTCTACTCCGAGTCCTCCATTGTCATTCTTGTCATCCCATGCTCGTCCCGTCATCGGATGCAACCCACACATCAAAATGAAAAAAGAGAGGAAGAAATGGTTTTGAAGCATGGAGAGAGAATATATGCATGGAAGGAGAAAATGCATGGGAGATAGTAATATATACATACATATATATAACGTAGATGAGAGCTAAATTATAAATAGGAAAATAATGAGGTCAATAGATCTATTAAAGTGATATGAACCTATTTTTAAGAAATCCCCTATTGTAAAAAAGAAATATATATTCTACTTTGGTTGGGCTAATGGGCTTTTTTCTATTTGCACCATGGAGAGGAAACACGGGCTGTTTGGTTTAATTGGAAAACTAATAAATATATATATTAAATTTGGTTCGATTCAGTTAGGTTCTTTATGGTTTTTTTAGCTATTGAACCGAGAACTGAACCAAATATGTTGCTTTTTTCAGGCAATAAGCCGAGAAATCGTTGAAAATTAAGGGAAAAAAAAAAGGTTCGGTCTGGCCCAGTTGGTCCATTTGGACCGAATTTTGCACACACCCTTATACTTCATTATGGATCTTAACACCACAAATCACAAATAAATGAAAAAGTTTTTGCCTTGTTGTTTATTAAACGAACTTATTTGGTCTCCGAACAGTTTTTCATTCTCACATCTCAAATGGTTCGAGGAAATGAACTTTTGTTCTTTACTTGTCCCGTAGAGATGGCAGCATTGATACAATAGGGTGAGGTGAGCAACAATGCCAATAGTAAGTATAGAGTAGGGAGAAGAAAGGGGAGGAAGGGGAAAGGCAAACAACATATTAAAACAATGTATTCAATCATAATTTTCAATGTTATGTATGCATTTCAATTGGTTAACTAACCATCAAAGGGGTTCAAAAATCATTTAAAAGCATTATAATAACTTATAATTCAATTGTATCTCATTAAAAATGGCATGATCAAATAGACACTAACTCTAAATTTCGCAAACAAAAAATGTCACTTTTACAAATTTTATAAATAATGAAACAAAAAGAAAATATGAAGAGATAAAAATAGTTATTTCTAAAAACACATAACTCGATACGTACTTTTTACTACTAAGAAATTATGTTAATTAAAATGTGTATTTTAAAAATATAAAAATCATAAATGAACAAAATATAATGGCAGTTTGGTTTAACTTATTAATTTTAGAAAAATGCAATGTTTACTGATTTTGAAACATGTATTTTAAATATATATTTTTTAAAAAAGAGTTTAAATAAAAATAACATTTCTTAAAATCTTATTTTTCTTCAATCCAAAATACCAATTCCAATGGTCTCCAAAAATTAAATTTAGAAATAAGAAAGGAAAAAAAAAAAAATGCAATGGGCCAAGCCACCTTCTGCTTCGTCTCCATATAAAAGGATCACCACCCAATTCATAAACCCTAGCCGCAGTTTTCTGATTCTCTCGTTCGCTCGTCCATCTACGACACTACAATGGTAAACCAATCCTCATTCCTCTCTCTGTTTCGTTCTCCTCTAATATCGCTGATTTCTCTTTTGGTTTAGACTTTTAAGCGCAGGAACGGTGGACGCAACAAGCATGGACGAGGACACGTCAAATTCATCCGCTGTTCCAACTGCGGCAAATGCTGCCCTAAGGTACCTAGGGTTTCTCCCCTTCAACGCATCTCTTTGCTATCGATGTTGCTCGATGTATTACCATCTGAATATAATAACTATCGATTTCGTCACATTCACAACCGGGGTTTTACTTTCCCTTGTGATTTCTGTTGGTATTCTGGGTATTTTCAGTTATCTGTGTGATTTTGGCCCACTGTTTCGTATAGAATATCTAGTTACGTGATTTCTTATTGGCGCGAATAGGACAAGGCCATCAAGAGGTTCCTTGTCAGGAACATTGTTGAACAAGCAGCTGTTAGGGATGTTCAGGAAGCCTGTGTCTATGATCGTATGATCTTGTTCTTGAACGTTTTTTTCCTTTATCTTCCAATTTTGCAATTTCTGAGTGATAATTTCGACGTTTGTTTTTTTTATACAGAATACACTCTTCCCAAGCTATATGCCAAGATGCAATACTGTGTTTCTTGTGCCATCCACTCTCACGTTGTGAGGGTTCGATCACGCACTGACAGGAGGAACCGTGAGCCTCCACAGCGCTTCATTAGACGCAGGGTATATCTTCGATTCAACTTGATTTTCTTTCTTGCTCTTTCGTTTGATTAGTTTTCCATGGTTGATATGACTAATTATACGAGCCCGTGTATGGTTAGCTTTTTCTTTTCTATTATATTTACCTTTTCCAGCATTTTCCAATGGATGATTAGCTTCTCATTATTTATTTTATTTTATTTTGCGATATGGCTGCTAAGAATTGGGTCTTTGAGTTATGTAACTACTGTCGTTACCCAGTGTTGTATGGTCGGTTCATGAGCCTATTGATACATGTTTTGTGCTGATTCTATAACTTCTTTTTACCAAGCTTGCTGTTTTCCATTATCCATTTTTGTTATTGTCCATCATGATGAAATAGCCTTGAAGATTCATATGTAATGACTGTTGTGTTATTCTTTGCCCTTGCTTGTTCATAAGTCTCACAATTTCAAATTTGAAGGTTGCTAATTCTGTTTACTTGGTATTTAATGGAGCTTGAGTAAACAAGTTTTGCTGTTTAGATAGTTTATTTACAAGGATAATTTATGGTTGTGTGAAGCTGCGCTCACTCTATTCTGAATCCGTTTCTATTGTTTTTTACAAGTACAAATCCGTTTCTATGTTGGTGCTTATTTAATTGGTTTGAATTCTGTTCATGTTTTCTCAGGATGATGCGCCAAAGCCTGGACAACCAGGACAGGCCCCTCGTGTTGGAGCTGGTGGAGCTCCTCCCCGTGCTTGAAGGAACCTTTTATGTGCTATTTAATTTTCTCATGGTTTCTCAAATTTCGTGGACTTCAATTTAATTAGGATTTTTCAATATATTTTGAGGGCTTTGTTTTGAGTATCGAATTATGTTTACTTCTGAAATCTGATCAATTTTGTATTTAACAGGGTCTACTACTTGGACATCTTTTTTGTTTTCTGTCACGACTCTATGATCTATCTATTGTTTCTCGTAAATCTTTTATGTTTTGTTTCCTATTCCGATCATTTCAAGAATTTTTATTTATTCAGTGGTTGAGAAATAGCATTCTGTTGGTTGTATCTTTGTGAGAGCTCCCCGCCTTCACACAATTTAAAGCCGTTGACAAGTCCTGTTGCTGCCTCCTTTAAATGATTGCCCTATTATAAGTAAATGTAGTTTGCATCCTCGTGAAGTTCTTGCGATTAGTAACTTAGTTTTGGTTGTATTTGAGAAAGTCTGGATGTGATTGGCAGTGGCTTAGGTAAGAACAATTTTATGAAGTGATTGGCGATAAGATAATAGGTTGGTTGATAAACATGCAAGACCGGAATCAATATTCTTTTATGCTATTACCATCCAATGACTTGCAATATTATATATAGTTTAAATTAATCTTAGTTGAAAAAATATTATCCCTAGTTAATTTTGATTATTGGAGTGTTGATGATGTAGTGTAGCTCTTTTTTATTCTCTTTCTTAACATTCATGATCTCTTGTAACAAAGAAGATGTGTATGGTTTGGTTTGGTCTGGTTTTGTGTAAAATTAATGACCAAATTGAACAGGCACGTTTGAGTTTGGGTTTGGTTTTTTGAATCAAATTGTCAAGGCTCAGTTTCGATCGGTTGGGTCCAGTTAAAACCAGCTTATTTCCTCCCTTCCGGGCTCGCTGTCCCAACTCATAATTCATAGTAAACTAATCTTTTGTATTTTCTTTTTTACTGAAATCAGGCTGTGAGAACTGTCATACGCAAGGCTGTGTAGAATCATTTTTAAAAAATAGATCAGTTATCGGAACTTAGAAAGTAGAAGAAAAAGGAGGGTTTGTCCCTCCATGGTACGAGTTAGATCTTTACAAAAAAAAAAAAAAAAGAAAAAAAAAGAGAATTCTTCATAGGAGGCCTATTTCATAAAAAAAAGAAAAAAAAAAAGGAAAAAAAGAGAGATGAATTTAGGGTTAATTTTAGATAATTATATTCTTTTTCATTTATTTATATTCGATTTATATATATTTTTCTATTTTCGAGACAAATTTAATGATGAAGAGAGAGTACATTTACTATAGAGAGTAATGTATTTAATATAATTTTTCTCATTTATCAATTGGAAAGAGAAAATGTATTTACCGTAATTTTTTTCATTTTTCAATTTAAGAAAATACATTTAATAAAATTTTATTTTCTTCACGTATCAACTTATTGATTTTTTTTAATGAATTAATGGTTATTTTAGATGTATAAAAATATTCAAACCAATATATGAAATATACTACAGTTTATAAATTAAATATTAACTCAAACTAATATTTTAAATATACCAGTATACAAATTCATAAATTTCATCAACACCGTAAAATATGTATCATATATATCATTTAGGTAGGTAGAAATCACAACAATCAAATTTTGTATATATCATAAAATGTGGAGTTTTTTTTTTAAAAAAAACTCGTTTATATCAAATAAAAGAATATTTATATCACAGCGTATATCAAAATTTTTATAAAAGCTAAAAAAAGTACATATATATCGTAGTATATATAAAAAATAGGTAGAAATAAAGTTGAATCGGTCTGCTGCTCCGAGTCTATCGTCAGTAGTTCATTTGCTTGAGTCCACCATGATCGTTCGTCTGTTCCGAATTTGCATCGCCGTTCTTGCTGTCAAAAGAGAGGGAGGGAGAAGGATAAAAGAGAGGGAGGGAGAAGTAAGGGCCTTGAAGTATGAAGGAAAGAATGAATGTGCATGATGGAGAGAGAATGTGCATGGAGGAGAGAGAAGATATATATATTAGTGAAAAAATGAAAAGTTGAAGACATTAACGTAATATGGGCCTATTTTAAAATTTTTGGGTAGAGATCTCATTCCTTTTTGTCAAATATGGACCAGCCCAAAAAAGGGGCCATTATTGAATGCCGAACAATAAATTAATTGATTATGAAAGTGAAAAAAAACTTGATGTAGCTTGGTTGTACCTATCTATCGGGTAGCCCAAAATAATAGAGTGGATTGGATAAATGATTAAAATAGGATAGTGTTATTGGAAAATGGCCAAAACGACTTCAATTTGAAAAAATGGCCAAATAACGAAATCTATTGCTTTCTAAAATCAAATATACTTTTATTGTCCAATCCCTACGGTTACGGTGAGTTCTAAACAAATTCCAATAAATTAAAAACAAGTTCCAATAATCTTAACTGCTCCAACAAAAAATCCAGTAAAAAAATATAAATTGACCATGATATACCAATTTAACAAACTAAAAAAAACAATAAGTTCGAAAAAAATACTTGGAAGATTCGGTCGATTTGATAAATTTGGTGCCTATAATAGTCTCCAAAGAAAGTAGAGGGTATGGGGACAAGCAACCGCTTTCAATGACCCATCATAACCATCAAATAAAATCTTTAAGAAATAGGAAAGCATTGCCTAAACAAAATCTATAACAACATAATTAAACAATAATTGTTGATGCAAAATTAGGTTTCTAACAAAATTATCAAAATTTAGACATTGTCTTAAATAAATACATCCGATTCAAAATAACTATGGATTGAATTTCCACCACAAATACATCTTAGTCATACCCAAATACTTTGTAACAATTAAAATTCTGTAAGTTGAATCTACCAATACAATAATATAAAATCAATCACCATACAAATAATTTATATAACAAAGTCTTTTGATGGGAAGGAATACTATATTTTAGAAACATCAAAAAACTCCTCACATTCTTAGAAATAATTATTGAAAATTATGAAAAAAAAAATATTCTTATATTTGAAGATGTTTAATAGTGTTGTCAAACAATTGTACTTCCAATCTTCAACTTTTCAACTCTACCACGTATGCTAAGATGATTGTCATGACTCGAACTGAACCAATATTTTCAATTTGAGAAATTAGAACTAGCACTCATTATTAAACCAAACGAATTTTCTATAATCTCCCTATAACTCACATTCTCAATATGAGTATACTTTGGTCATGTGAGCAAGAATAAATTTTGATATTTATCCAATGGTTGACCATAAGTTTTCAAACGGTAAATTCATACCCTATTGGGGCACCTAAAAGAAATTTGAATGTGTAATATTAGTAGGGGCTGAGTAATTCCAAGAAAAGCCCACTAGCTTTTTGATAAAAATCCTAAATGAGAAGGTTTTGCACAAAATCGATCGAAGATTTTGACTCCAATCAACTTGACTAAAATTACTTTCAAATAGTGAGAGGTAATTGATGCAGTGACGACCATCTACGTGAACGGGCAATAGAAGTGTACATGAGTTGGATAAGGTTGGGTTGGGTTGACTTGTTGGATTATTTTTTTTTCTTTTTTATTACATTTTTTATTAACTTAAAATACTTAAATGTGTGTACAACATATACTAATAATTAAAATTTCATAAAACTCAAATGTTAAATATCAAAATCCAAGATATCTATTACAAACTTCATATAAATATCATAAAAATATATATGAATTATAATAATTTATAAATTATTATTATTATTATTATTATTATTATTATTATTATATATATATTAGAAACTCAGGGTGTGCTAGGTCAACTCGAATTTTTAAAAGTACAAACCGTACCCAACCCAACAAAAAAAAAAAAAATAATAAAAAATTCAACCCAATCCAACCCAAAATTGAAACTAATCCAACTCAATCCTAACAATTTGGGTTGTGAGTTGTTCGAGTTGTCAGGTCATTTGAACAACCTTAACAATATGAATTTTCGTGTGAAGGAATTCAACGATTCCGCATGCTCTCTCATGGAAATAATATTGATTGTTCCCATTAAAAAGAACTAAGATGAGATCTTAAAATTTAAAATGACAGAAGGATAACAAACTTTGAGATTTCAACGTAAATTTGAAAACATATATATAAACATGAATTTAGATGCACTAATATTTTAATTAAAAAAAATACAACCTAATTGTAATCTAACGTAAGATTAAGCTTTGAGGTTAGTTTGGGAATATTGGATATTTTGTCGACACGTGAATAGGTGTGTGGTCATAATTCTTATGATTATTTTAAATTTTTTTATTACATATAAAAAAGGCTACATGGGGATTAGGTACAGTTGCATTCTTTTAAAAGCATGTTTGGGTAATTATCGATTTGGTTCTATGATTGGAACAGAATTAGAATTTAGTGTCTATGATTTAATAAAATCTTCATAAATGGTTTCTAAATTTTAACTTGTAGAAGTATAACTAAACAAATTATAGGGATCTAAATTGTAATTTAATCACCTTTTAAAGGATAACTATTCTTTTTTATTATATATATTTTAAACTAAATTCACATTATGTGTAAGATTTCGTAAGCGTAATATCAAACACAAATAGAACAATCTAAATATTGGCATAGACATAGACAAATAAATTTTATAGTTGGTTATACAAATAACAATCAGACCTAAAATAATCAAAGATGTAGAATAAGGATAAACATATTAGGGATATGACATAAAATTAGCGTCAGGTATCATTGATAGCAGCTATTAGATAGTTATATAGATAAATGACTAAAAAGCCCACACGCAGCTCACCATTTCGCAATTCTTCTTCTGATTTTCTCAATTCAAAAACTATCAATGATAGCAACTAAAAGCTATTAGCTGCTATCAATGATAGTTTTCAATTTGAGAAATATTAATACAACCATAAAATAGTAGCACTTGAAATAACACCTTTTAATTTGTTATAAGTTTTTAATGGCTTGGATACACTTTGATAAATTGGAATCAAATTTGAAATATTAACACCTAAAACTATCAATGGATATCAATGATAGACTTTTATAAGTAGTTTATCAACTTTTAAAAGGAAACTATCATCTTTCAAAGATTAACATTTAAAGCTATAAGGGATTAATATTTAAAGCTATAAGTGATAGAAGTCTATCAATAAAAGGTCTATAAGTGACTATATTTGATATTTACACAAGTCATATCACCAATATCACATAATAGATATATATAAATTCTTGTACGTCAAATAACATCAAAAGTATTGGTTTCAAAAGATGGATACTAAGTCATATCACTAATATACATCTATCACTGATAGTTATGTCTATCATTGATAGTTGCAATTAGTGGCTATCACAGATAGTTTTTAGCAATGATTATCAATGATTGACTTTTATATCATTCATATCATCGATATATTGATATCACCTAAGTTCTATCATCAATATCACTGATATCATTTATATCGTAGTTATCGGTGATAACTTCTATCATTGATAGCATGTTATCAAAGATAACTTCTATCATTCCTTTTTACCATTAAATAACATGTCATCGTTGATAGTTTTTATCACTGATAACATGCTATTAGTGATAACTTCTAGGCATTCCACTTACACTTCAATTCCAGATTCGACTTTATTAATTAAATTCACGAAGTTGGCTATCAATGATAGACTTCTATAAGCTGCTATTAACTGTGAAAAAAATCATCAATGATTAAGCTATCAATGATAGAAAAACATTAGTGGCTATCATAGATAGACTTCCATTAGTGACTATCAATTTTGAACGATTAACACTCAAAGCTATCAGTAGCTATTATTGAGAAACTTTTATCATGATTATCAATAATAGACTTTTATCACTAATAGACTTCTACGATTGATATCTACCTAAATTCGATATCACTAAATATATGAATAGGATTGATATCTATCTAAGTTCTATCACTAATATCACTAATAATTGATATTATCAATATAAAAATATTTCGGTACACAAATACACAAATATTTCAATTTGTCCCCTTCATTTTAGGTCATCTATGCCAATTTTTCAAGTTTATTTCTGATAGACATCATACTCTTAGTCCTATAAAAAGGGAAAAAAAACACTATTGGCCTGTTTGATATCGTTGACATTTCTCATTTTTTGTGAAATAAACTTATTTAATAACTATTCTCGTTTCTTATTTCAAACTTTTAAGAAATGTTTCCAAAAACCAAACTTGATGATTGACTTGTTGGTGCTAAGTCACTTATGAATTTGGTACTTTCAAATCTTAGATGCGAAACTCAACCTCATAATTCTTATGAAAAAGGGGAAGAAGCAAAAATTGAATAAAGTAAAGAAAAAAAAAAAAAAAAAAGAAACAAAAGCTGGAGAAAAGAAAGAAAATTAATAAAAAAAAATCCCATTATTGGCTTATTCATCATAAAATCGAAAGCAATACCGCATCGGAGACATCTTGCACAGTCGGAACACTTAAGTCGAAAGAAAGTCGGGCAAGAATCTTGGTTGGTATTTTGGCTTAAATTGGAGAAATGAAACAAAAAAAACAAAAGGGAAGAAGCAAAAACTGGAGAATGAAAGAAAAGAAAGAAGGGAAGAGGAAGGAAAGAAAATTAAAAAAAAAATAATAAAAAGAGAAAGGGAAGATGCAACAACCGGAGAAAAGAAAGAAAAAAAAAAAGAAGAAGAAGCAAAAACTGGAAACAAAAATTGGAGAAAGAGAATAAAAAAAGAAAGGAAGAATAAAAAATCGGAGAAAGAAAAGAAAAGAAAAAAAGAAAAAAAGAAAGGAAGAAGCAAAAATTGGAGAAAGGAAAGAAAATAAAAAAAAAAAAAAAAAAGAAGCAAAAGCTGAAGAAAAGAAAGTAAAAAAGAAAATAAAGAAAGAAGAAAGAAGAAAGAAGAAAATGTGCCAACAAGAAAAAATTCAAAGGTTGACTAATCAACTCTTCCACATTTGCAAATATTTTAGATTTTTCTCCTTGTTTTACTATCTATTACAAATATCCTAATTTTTATATATATCTTTAGCCAAATATTAATTTATATCTCTAAACTTTGGAAGTTGTGTCGATTTAAATCTTAAACTAACAAGAAAAATTCATTGTATGTCAAATTAAGAATAGTATATCAAGGGCATGCCACCTACTTTCTTCATTTTGCATATATGTCATTTTACTAAAATCCAATTTTTGGTTTTTATGTAATGACTAAATTATTCTCAACTATTTATTACTTTCTTTCAGGCATGAAACCTATGTCTCCCCTCCTTCTCCCTTCAGTCGCAATCCCCAACCCCAACCCCCATCTCTATCTTTTTCTTCTTTTGCTCCTTCTTCCATTTCTTCTCACCAATGAGCCTCCTCTGGCGATGATAGACTCGACTCGAACATTTAACCATCGTGTATCCTTGGACCACGTTAGACCTTTCTATCTAAGAGCAAAGGGATTTTTTTTTTTCAATTTTTTTCCCTTCAAGTTCATCCACGCATGAAGATTCTTTGAAGTTCGACTATTCTTCTTCTCAAAATCACTTCTTTTTTTTTTTTATTTTATGTTCAATTTATCTGTTTTAGTGCAATAGGATGAATTGAGACGGTATTTTGAAGATTTTGTTCGATTGTTTCCTTGAAGATTCTTCTTAGTTCAATTTTCTTGTTTCCAAAACCGATTTCATCAATTTCGTAAGAACTTGGTTTTATGTGAAAATTGATTTTCAATGATCATCATCTACAATTTCAATTGATTGTTTCAAATTTTTTTGAATCTTAATTTCTCTTCTCAATGATCATACTCGAAAATGGAAATCTGGCTATAAATCTAATAATTCACATTTGTTTATCTTAATAAATTGTCTCGAAATTACATATTGAAATATGCGTCTTATCGATATGATAATCTCATTCCTTAGTTCCTTGTGGCAAGTATTTATCATTCTTATAAGGATAGATATTTTCTTGAATCTGTTTCAGTTTGTGAGAAAAGATTGTGGGCGGAAATATTTTGCTTGTTTTTCCATCTACTGGTTTGTTGGGATTAGTGTTCTAAATCTATCTTGTAATCTTGTAGTTTGTAAACTCTGTAATTGTTATTTTATGAGCATACACTCAATCCAATAAACAAAGATCCTAGGTCATTATATGTAATTTAAACATGTATGTAGAGATATACAGGTGGATCATGTTTAAATGATGACCTAAATGGTCTGTAGTAGATGGATAAGCCTAGGTACTTTATCCTTGTGACACTACGAATACAGTCCGCTTTGTAGATGTCACAATTGTTGTAAAGTTCTACAAATGATCCGATCCTGATCATTCATATAGAGACATGTGAGAGGGGACGTTCTATACAAAAGGGTTTTGTATAAGACTGGACCATGATATGAATAGTCTCATTATATATCGCCATTAATAGTAGAGACTTACCTTTCACCAGGATGACCATAGGTGACATGACCTAAATCCTGAGTGAGTTGTGAACTCATGTCTATGAAGGCGGTCTTTTGATTTGCATGGGTAAGAGTGGCTAGTTCTTTGACTCAGTATGCCTACCATTTTGAGGATTCGTCTGATTGGGAAGCTGGGAATACAACTACACAAGACAGAATTCACTCCTTCCCTAATGTCGGAGTAATTAGATAAATTGCTCCCTCGAGGGCTAATTCCGGGGCTTGAATAATGTAGCGCCACACCCTCTCTTGGCCACAAAGGTGTTTGGTCATATTTGGACTATGACTTATTGCTAGAGGGATCAATGGTACTTAAGGAGTTATATGTAACTATAGGGATAAAAAGATAATTTTGGTCAAGCTGTATTTACAAGAAATTTGTGAAGAGTCATCGTATTGTTGATTGGTTATACCCAATAGATACAAAAATATATCTGTAGTACAAAGAGTGTATCTGTTGATCTTTAGTGGAATGGCCGAAAGTTAACAGATGGTGAATAATTTAATTAAAGAGTTTGATTAATTACTCATTTACCGTTGAAGCAAGCTACAGGTCCATGAGGTCCCCTTGGTAGCTCAATAGAAAATGTGAATTATTTATTGGATTAATATGAATTGTTCAAATTAAAAGAGAGATATAATTATATATAATATAACAAAGTTATTTTAATTATAGATGATATAATTATTATAATGTATTTGATACATTATAGCATTTGTGAGAGGAAATAAATATTTGAATAATTGTTATATGAATTGGATTTATAATTGTTAAATTTGATATAAATGTGATTTATATTAAATGTCATATGAGAGAGAAAAGAAATTATAAGTTATATTGTATATGATACAATCTTAAAAATATAGATTATATATTATATTTAATATAACATATAATTTAATATATATATATATATATATATTATATGGTAAGTTAGTTATCATATCTATATATGTATTAATTGTTATTTTAATTTAAATGAGGAAGGAAGTTAAACTTCATCCCCCTCTTTTCTTTCCACTCATGTAAGTGTAAGAATGTGTTTTTTGGCTTTTGAAAAGGGGACTGTCTCCTTCTTCACGGGGTAAGACAAAAACATTCAGTAAGATTGTCTCTGAGAATAATCACATTCCTCATCCTCCTCTTTACTCCAAATTTTCCCTCACTATTCCAAAATAGCCTGAACCCACCACTTCTGGGTTCTCTACCTGAGAATACCGAAGAAGCCATCGTGGTTCTGTTTTTAACTTGATCGAGGGATTCTTGAAGAAAGTCTTCAAAGGTAAGGGTTTATGAAACTCTAAGTTTTTTTTTATTAAGCATGTTGTAATTTATGTAAATGCATAATATGATCTTTCTTTTTTGTAATAATTACATTCTATGAGAAATGGGAACTGGGACGATTCCACTTCTGCTCAAGATACCCTTCAATTTGGATTCCTTTTATTTGGTATCAGAGCCAGGTTTGTTGGTTTACTGATCCCAGATTCCATTTCTTATTGAATCAATTTTTACAGTAATGGTGGATTTTAATACTCTACATTCTGTTCATGATTAATGATTTAGAAATGAATATGGTTTTGTTATTGGATGTTTCGTAATAGAATACTTAGTTTTCAGGCTTTGTTCTTTTACACAT
Organism: Benincasa hispida; assembly: GCF_027475165.1. Classification (NCBI taxonomy): domain Eukaryota; kingdom Viridiplantae; phylum Streptophyta; class Magnoliopsida; order Cucurbitales; family Cucurbitaceae; genus Benincasa; species Benincasa hispida. Next base: position 62,237,339 of record NC_143481.1, on the reverse strand, counting down.
TTGGTTTGTAAAAGTCCCTATTTTGGGCATAATTATACGATAGAATCTATATTCAATGTTTTGAGTAGATCATGTTGTTCTTGAGGAGCTTCAAAGAGGAAATTCAGAGCACTGCTTCGATGAGGAAGAAAGCATTTCTGCAGGATCGTGTAGCTTTTTGCTACACGATCGTGTAGTTTTTGCTAAACGATCGTGTAGCTTATGCTACAAGATCATGTGGTTTTTGCTACACGGTCATGTAGCCTTTTCTATAAGATCGTGCAACAAGTTTCTGCAGCATTTACAACAAGTTTTTTACACGATCACTGTAGAGAGTACATTGAAGAGCAGTTCAGTTCGAGCGGTTTAAGGCCTAGCTCACTTGTTTCGAACTGGATGACTCTTACTCTCGTAACAATTAGCTTTTAAGTTCCTTTTAGGTATCCTATCCCAGTCCATTAACTGTTAGTATTAAATATACATATTATGTACATTTTTCTTGTATGTCATATTATATGTCACATATAGATGTAAAACCCACCATAGGTTTTGCATTTATATTCATGCATCATTTTATATTATAAGTTTTATAATATATATATATATATGTATATATGTATGTATGTATGTATGTATGTATGTATGTATGTATGTATGATTTAAATTATATAACATGCATATAGCATAAATGTTATAGTATATGTATGCATGCATTTATAGGATATCCTGTTGGGATTGGTGTCCTAATTCTCTCGGAGTCTCGTTGTTTTGTAAAGATAATATTGTTCAATGAATAAAATAAGTGTTATTTAATTCTGGAATTTACTCATATCCAATAAACAAAGCTCTTTGGTTATCTTATGTAAACTTAAGTATGTATATGTGATATACAAGTGGATCATGCCTTAAATGATAATCTAAATTGGTCTGTAGTATAAGGATTAAGGTGGGATACCTGATCTTGGTGACACTACGGATACAGTTCGCTTTGTAGAGGTTTGCAAGTGTTGTAAACTACTACAGATGGTTGATCCTGACCATTCATGTGGAGACGTGGAACGGGGTGTCCTATACAGAAAGTTTGTATAAGACATGAACCACGAGATGACTAGACTCTTTATATAACGCCGTTGATACTAGAGACTTGAATCTCACCTAAACGACCATAGGTGACACAATCTCAATTCTGAGTATTTTGGGAACTCCTGCCTTTGAGGCGGTCCTTTGATTATTATAGGTGAGAATGGTCAGATTGCCAACTCAACATGCCTACCTTTTTGGGGACTTGCCTGATCTGGGAGCTGGGAACTCAATCTACAACATGGAATTCACTTCTTTCCCAAAGCAGGGATAAGTAGAGAGATTGCTCCCTTCAGGGCTGATTCCTAGGCTTGAACATAGTGGCCACAACTTCTCTTTGGAAGAGAAGACTCAGTCATAGTAGGACTATGACTTATGTTCATTAGAGGGATCAGTGGTACTTAAGGAGACAGATGTAACTACAGAGGCATAACAGTTATTGGCCCAGTTGTACTTACAAGCGATCTGTGAAAGGTTGTCGCACTGCTGATTGGTTAAGATGGACACATAATATATTTGTGGTAAGGAGAGTTCAACTTTCGGTCTTTAGTGGAGTGCCTGACAGTTAACGAATGGTGGATCCCGTGACTAAAGAGTTTAGTCAATTATTCACATACCGTTGGAGTTTCGAGCTACAGGTCCATGAGGTCCCCTTGGTAGCTTGGATTATGTTGAGGATCAGTTCTTGGTGTTAATTTGAAATGTTCAAATTGACAAGAGGTATTTTGATTATATATGGTATAATCGGTATGATGTATAAGATACATCTAGTGGAGGATTGATGTAAGTGAGATTTATATTAAATACCATGGAATAGAAAAAGAACTATGGTTTATATGTTTCATGAGATAAAATATTAAAACTATAAGTTATAAATATAGTATGATAAGTTGGTTATCATTTATATTTATAATAATATTAATTATTGGATAATTAATTCTTTTTTTTTGAAATAACCAAAGTAGTAGGTGGTTATTGGATCATGGTAACCGTGAGTTTAAAAAGAAAGTGGTTTCCTATTTTCAAAAAGAAGTTTTTACAAACATTTGAAAAGGTTTTGAGTTTTCTCTCCGCGAAAAAGAAACTCACGCGTCGTTAAGTAAATTCGGATTTACTAAACGATGACTGGGCAAGCTAAAAAATCGTGCAAGTGCGAGCTAAACAATCGTTGGCCCAAGGTAAATGATCGTGTAGAGTCTGTAGACGACAAACCGAGCTAAACGATAGACTAAACGATCGCATAGCTTTTGCTAGAAGATCACATAGCTTTATCTAAACGATTGGGCATCGACCTATACGATAGGTCTCCGCCATCTCCCACTTGCCCAGTCGTGTACGCGATCGTTGTTTCCTCTGTTCATCTGCCTCATACCAAGTTCGAACAGAGCTCACCCTCTGGATTCTCACACCGAGAATACCAAGGTCGCCTTGTTGGTGGTGTCAGACTTAACATGACACCGTTAAGGTTTTCTGGAGGCCATTCGCTTTTGTGGAGGAGTTTGTGGTCGAGGAGATCGTTGAGGACGAGCGCAAAGTGTTCGTGCTGTGTTCGTGCTACTGAGTTGCGGTCGTGTAGATCGAACGCTTGTAGTTGCTGTTGTTCGATCAGAGTCGCGCAACGGAGCGTGGAGACGCATTCTCATATGTGTGTAGAGTTTGATCTCTGTTCATTTGAGTGTATTCATGCTGTAATTTCTCTGTATGATTTGCATAACCACTTGTTTTGTATTCGACTATAAATATATGTTGATTCATGATTCTAATTTGGAATAGTCTTGTTGCACTGCTCATGAAAATCTCAGTTCTTATTTCCTTCATATCCATGCATCATTTATATTATAATGTTATAATATATGGTTGAATGAATGTATGGAAGTATGTTATAGATTGTTTCATTACCTTATTATATAATTATTATATATGATAATAATGAATTGAGATTGCATGAAGCATGACACTACCTTATGTTAATTTATAAATGTTATGATTAACTAAAGTATATCAAGCATGCAATGAATGTTTTAATTGTTTCATTTATTTATAATCGTTATAACTAAATGAAGTTAGAATTAAAATCAATAATTAAGAATTGCATGCAAACCTTAGGTTATAATCATTTTTTTTAGAAAAATGTTTTAAACATGATTGAGATAGACCTAAGATCATATTTCTAATGAGATTAGAAAGTTTAATTTAATCTTTTTAATTGGATTAATAGGATTAAATTGATTCTTAATAAAAGATTAAGTATGTAACAAATGTATCTATAAGGGACCTTTTATCTAAGGTGGGTTCTGTCTAGGCTGGAGTACTTAAGTTGACGAAAACCTCGCACCCCTACCTAGGAATCTACCTGGAAAGGTGAATTAAATAGATTTGTTACATGCATGCAAGTTTGATCAAAGTCTATTAAAGAGTTTAATGAGACTTGAATCAAAATTGTTTAATTATCAAAGACAAGTGTTGTTTTTAAGCAAATTAAATGTTCACTTAGTTAAAATCAGTAGTTGGGTGTTTCCTAAGTTAATTAACCCTAGGTAAAACACTCAGTAGGAGGAAAATGGAGTATATGATACTTCACTTTATCCTCTACACGTTTCTCCTTGTAAATTCACACCGTGAGATCTACACTCGGCCTCGAGGCACCATGGGTGTCCCCCTACGATGGCATTTAGGTAGGTCAATAACAAGGTGAATAGAGAGAGTGTTTATAGTAAGTGAAAGTGGGATGTGTGACAGCACACCCCTCGGTCTCTCTCATTAGGTTAAATAAAGTTACATGCATCGCCTCATGGCATTGTGGGTGTACCCCTAAAGGACGGCGGTATTGCATGAAGCTTTATTTAATCTCCAGAAATGGATAGGGTTGCTTTAGTTTCATGTCTCAATCGATTTTTCTCTATGGTTGGCTCATTGGGGTAGAACTCTAGAACCTAAAATGAGAAGTTACACTTACAAGAATTGTTAAGCAAGTTAACAAATTCTTGACCGAATAATGGTGACTGTTAGTCACAGTAACAAGGTGTTGTTTCTGTCTAATGGTTGAAATCTCCAGAAATGGATAGGGTTGCTTTAGTTTCATGTCTCAATCGATTTTTCCCTATGGTTAGCTCATTGGGGCAGAACTCTAGAACCTAAAATGAGAAGTTACACTTACAAGAATTGTTAAGCAAGTTAACAAATTCTTGACCGAATAATGGTGACTATTAGTCACAGTAACAAGGTGTTGTTTCTGTCTAATGGTTGAGAATGTCTCATTTCAGTGAAAAGATACTTGATCACCCTAAGGTGACTTTTGTCTTACCTCACTGAAACATCATTGAAAAAGTAGAGTGACTTAGGGTACATTAAATTTTTGCTAAAACTGATCAGTTGTTTAAGTGGTTTGATGGAAAGTAAACTAATTGTAAATAGTTTTTTCATTTTCATCAATTTTTTTTATTATGGCTACCACTACAATAAATTTTCTCACCGTGGATAAATTAACGGGAGAGAATTATACTAGTTGGAAAAACACTATCAACACAATACTGATCATCGATGATCTTCGTTTTATCCTGATAGAGGATTGTCCTCCCATTCCAACTCCCAATGCTCTTTGAAACGTTTAGGAAGCTTATGAGCGTTGGATACAGGAAAATGATAAGGCCCGAGCGTATATCTTGGCAAGTTTTAACGAAGTCTTGGCCAAAAAGCATGAGCCCATACTCATAGCTCGTGAGATCATAGAGTCCCTGAAGGGAATGTTTGGACAACCATCTGTACAGCTCAGGTATGATGCTTTCAAACACATCTTCAATGCCCGTATGCAAGAAGGATATCTGTTCAAGAACATGTTCTCAATATAATGGTCCACTTCAATGTGGTAGAGATGAATGGGTCAAGCATCGATGAAGCTATTCAGATTAGCTTCATTTTGGAATCTTTGCTTGAAAATTTCCTACATTTTCATAGCAATGTTGTTTTGAACAGGATTGAATACAACCTAACCACTCTGCTTAATGAGCTACAGATCTTTCAATCCTTGATGAAAAGCAAAGAATAGAAGGGTGAAGCAAATGTTGCTTCATCTTCTAAGAAGTTCCACAGAGGTTTGACCTCTGAGACTAAGTCTATAGCTTCTTCCTCCGGCACCAAAAAAGTGGAAGAAGAAAAAGGGTGGAAAGGGAAAAAGCTAACCCTGTAATTACTGTTCAAAGGGGCAAAAAATCGATCAAGGCTACAAAGGGAATCTATTTCCATCGCAACCAAGATGGGCATTGGAAAAATAACTGCCCCAAATACTTGATAGAAAAGAAGAAGGCCAAACAAGCTAAATATAATTTACTTGTATTGGAAACTTGCTTAGTAGAGAATGATGATTCTTCTTGGATAATAGATTTTAGGGCCACTAACCACATTTGTTCTTCATTTCAGGGAATTAGTTCGTAGCGGGAACTAGATGCTGGTGAGTGTAGCGGCAACTAGATGCTGGTGAGTGTAGCGGCAACTAGATGCTGGTGAGATGACGATGAGGGTTGAAACTTGGCACGTCGTCTCGATTGTAGCAGCGGGAGGTCTCTAGTTGACTTTCCAGAAAAAATTTCTTCTTTTAGAAAATATTTATGTAGTTCCTGATTTATAAATGAACCTTGTATCCGTAAAGTGTTTGCTTTAATATTCTTATACTATCAACTTTCTTTTAAATAAAGTGTTTATTTCTAAGAATGGTGTTGATATTTGTTTTGCGAAACTAGAAAACAATCTTTATGTGCTAAGACCGTTAGCAACTAACGCCCTTCATAACATGGAAATGTTTAAAACTGCAGTTACTCAACATAAAAGGCTTAAAATTTCTCCTTAAGAAAATGTCCAACTTTGGCACGTAAGGTTAGGACACATCAAACTCAATAGGATTGAGAGGTTGGTGAAGAATGGACTTCTAAGTGAGTTAGAAGAAAATTCATTACCTGTATATGAGTCATGCCTTGAAGGCAAAATGACTAAGAGACCTTTTACTGGAATAGGTCTCAGGGTCAAACAACTTTTAGAGCTAGTGTGTTCAGACCTCTGTGATCCGATGAATGTAAAAGCTAGGGAGGTTATGAATATTTCATCAACTTTACTAAGATTACTCAAGATATGGATACGTTTATTTAATGCATTAAGTAAAACAATAAAGACATTTCGATCTGATCGAGGTGGAGAGTTTATGGATCTGGCATTCCAAAACTATTTGATAAAACATGGAATAGTATCACAACTCTCAGCACCTGGTACACCTCAGCAAAATGGTGTATCAGAAAGGAGAAATCGAACCCTGTTGGACATGGTTCGGTTAATGATGAGTTACGCTTCCTTACCTCACTCGTTTTGAAGTTATGCAGTAGAGACTGTAGCGTACATTCTAAACTGCGTTCCATCTAATAGTATTGCTAGAACACCTTTGGAATTATGGAATGGTCGTAAAGCTAGTTTACGCCATTTTAGAATTTGGGGTTTCTCGGTGATGACGGACAGAAATTACGTTATTATAGGCCTTTTATTTAGAATTATGAGGGCTGATAAGAAGAATATGCGGTGATTGTACTAAGAATTCATGAGAAAATGAACTTGCGTCGATCAACAATGAAAATCTCGGCTAACCCGTTATTATGCGTTATTTTGCGTCCAAATGTCTATTTTTGTAGCTATCACAGGAATCGATCGCATGCGGTGAATCTCACCATCGCAGAGGCGATCGCATACGTTCGACGCATAGATGTCGCGGCCATTAACCGCATGCATCCATTTCATAGAGGTTGCAACTACAGAGTAATAACCATAATAGAGGGATGAATGCAAGGGTGGTGGAATGCGATGATACTTCGGAAACAAAGCATGAATGCATACCTCGAGAATATTAAAAGGTGATGTTGACATTTCACCTACCACTCCGTTAGTAACAGAAATTTAGAGAATTACCATTAATGCTACCGACGATCAAGCTCTATAAATAGAAGCCTTATAGCCCAACTTGAAATCATTCGAGCTTCTGCCTTATGGCAGATCCTTGTGATCCAGAATAAAGCATTAGAATACATTCTCTGAGAGTTCTTCATTTCTTCAACCATTCCGAGTGACGACCAGAGCTTCACGGAGATAAATCTCGAGAGAGACTCATCCACCGCCCATTTATGGCACCACCGACAGCCTTGACATACATATGATAGAAGCAAGACATTGCCTCCATCTAGCCCTCCATCTCTCTTCTATCTCTGTATTGTATTACATTTTGGCTAAGACATTAATACATTTTGTAATCAATGCATCTCTGTATTTTCTTCGATTCCATCTTCATTTACCTCTTCTTTATCATCATTTAATTTCATCGCAACAACTAAGTAAGATTGCTAGAGTATCACATACTTAATTGTGCGACATAGACATACGAAACATGTAGCAAACTACCGAGAGGTGTGCATTGCGCGAGTATTGTGAGAAAATCCTCTTTGCTTAGTGTGAGGTTGTAGCAATGCTTGTCTATGAGTGGTCGCAATGCTTTTCTATGAGCAGAATCAACAGCGACTAACTGCCTAAGAGGGTAAGTAGTGGAACTCACTAAGCAGAGTAAGTAGTGGAACTCACTAAGCAGAGTAAGCAGTGTTCCTAGAGATAGGAATAATCTTATGTCAACCATACTTTATGTGATTACCTTGTCTTATGAGTGCATCATTCATCATTTGGACATACTTGAGAGAGTAGTCTAAAAAACCAAATCTAGGCTTGAGAGAGTCAGATTGGATCACATAAGCAAGAATAAAAGCTTAGACATAAGTTCTATTTGCTATTACACTGTGCTTGCACCCTATAGATAGGATATGATAGTATGCGGTTACATCGCATGCGTCCAGAAGTAGGATACGGTGGTATGGGGTCATCTTATTTATGTGTTAGATCGCGTGAGCAAGAATAGAGACTTATATATAAGTCCTATCGACACTATCGCATATGCATCGCATGCGTCTTAGTCAATTGTGTATAGCATAATCGCATGACTTGCACTGGCTGGGGTTACCCTTGCGATCAAGCTTATTGATGCGGTGAAGTCATCCCCGTCATTTTATCTGTTTTTCCCATGCATCTTATTATGCGTTAACATTTTTCATGTCTCTAACTCTCATAGTCATACTTTCATTGCTTAGTCTGTTTAATTAGGAGTAGGAGTAGCGCATAGTCCTTAAACTTCAATATTCTTTTATTCTTCACCGCAAACACATTACCTCATAATATTTAGCTACAAGTCCCTGAGTTCGACCTCGGATCACCCCGAGAAACTTGTGATCTTGTTATATTTGGTGAGAGAGCAAGAAAACTTGTGGCAAGGACGCATGGTCATCGCATATATTCTTAGACGCATATTACACATCCCTTAGTCCAATGCATGACCAGCGACGCATGGAGAACGAACAATGAACGCATATTTATTTAATCCATTTTCCACGCATCACCCAGCACACGTGCTTGAGGCTAATCCTAAGAAATTGGAACCATGATCAAAATTATAACTATTTATAGGCTACCCCAAAAGAACAAGAGGTGGTTACTTCTTTAATCCTAAAAAAAACAAAGTGTTTGTATCGACAAATATTAATTTTCTTGAAGAATACCACATAAGGGAGAAAAAGCCCGAAGTAAGATTGTGTTGAATGAAATTTCCAAAAAAATTACTGAATCTTCAATAAGAATTGTTGGAGAACTTAGAACCTTAACAAGAGTTGTTGAAGTAGGATCATCCAGTAAGTCAAATCCACCTCAAGTGTTGAGGGAACCTTGATGTAGTAGGAGGGTTTAAAACCCACCTGTTCGCTATATGGGTTTAACAGAAATCCTAATTATGGTAGCTAATGGTGAAGTTGAGGTTCCATTGTCTTATAAGAAGGCAATAGAGGATATTGACAAAGATGAATGGATCAAAGTGATGGATCTCGAAATGGAGTCTATGAACTTCAATTCTGTATGGGATCTTATAGATCAACCTAATGGAGTTAAACTTATAGGTTATAAATGGATCTACAAAAGGAAACGGGATGCTGACGAGAATGTGCAAACCTTCAATGCTAGATTAGTGGCAAGGGTTATACCCAGATTGAGGGAGTTGGCTATGAGGAGACTTTCTTACCTATTTTCATGCTTAAATCTATCAGAATACTCTTGTCCATTGTCTCATATTATGACTATGAGATTTGGTAGATAGACGTCAAGACTGCCTTTCTGAATGAAAATCTTGAGGAGACCATTTACATGCAGCAGCCCGAGGGATTCATAACCCATGGTCAAGAGCAAAAAGTTTATAAGCTTAATCAGTCCATTCATGGACTGAAACAAGTTCTCGATCTTGGAACATAAGGTTTGATACTACGATCAAATCTTATGGCTTTAATCAAAAAATTGATGAGTCTTGTGTATACAAGAAGATCATCAACACTTTAGAACTTTTTCTAGTATTATATGTAGATGATATCCTACTCATTGGGAATGACGTATGTTTACTGACTGGGGTTAAAAACTGGTTAGCGACCCAATTCCAAATGAAAGATTTGGGAGAGGCTCAGTTTGTTCTGGGTATTAAGATCTTTAGAGATCGAAATAACAAAATGCTAGCTCTGTCTCAAGCATTGTATATTGACAAGATACTTGTCAAATATTCAATGCAGAACTCCAGGGGGGGCTTATTGCCTTTCAGGCACGGAGTTACATTGTCTAAGGAACAGTGTCCTAAAACACCTCAAAAAGTTGAGGAAATGAGACGGATCCCCTATGCTTCGGCTGTGGGTAGCCTATTGTGTGATGTTATGTACTAGACCTAACATCTATTATGCAGTGGGGATAGTCAGTAGATATCAATCTAATACAAGATTGGATCACTAGACCGCGTTAAAATCATTCTCAAGTATCTACGGAGAACGAGGGACTACATGCTTGTGTATGGTTCTAAGGATTTGATCCATACGGGATAAATGGATTCTAATTTTCAGACTGATAAGGATTCTAGGAAATCCACATCAGGACCAGTGTTCACTCTTAACGGAGGGACAGTAGTTTGGAGAAGCACCAAGCAAGGATGCATTGCTGACTCCACCATGGAGGTTGAGTATGTAGCGGCTTGTGAAGCTGATAAGAAAGTTGTTTGGCTTAGGAAATTTTTGATTGATTTGGAAGTCGTTCTAGACATGTCAAAGCCCATCCCACTTTATTATGATAATAGTGGTATTGTGGCTAATTCTCGAGAGCCTAGGAATCACAAGCGCGGGAAGCATATAGAGCAGAAATGTCATCTCATTCAAGAGATTGTGCATCGAGGGGACGTGATCGTCACGCAGATAGCTTCGGAGCACAACATTGTTGATCCGTTTACAAAGGCCCTCACGGCTAAGGTATTTGAGGGTCACCTATAGAGTGTGCTTCTATGGGGTAGGTCTCGTCTAGACTAGGGCAAGTTGGAGATTTATACCGGGCACGTGTTATGTCCTAGTTTATTGTTTATGTACTTTGTATTTTGATTATATTGTACACCCCACTAGCTTTAGGTCAAGTGGGAGATTGTTGAGGTTGATGCTCTAAATCTCACTGGGTCCTATAGTTTGTAAATGTTCTGAACAAACTCATTGTTTATTTAATAAAATATATGATATTTTATATTTTAGTTGCATTAACCACATATCAATAAACTAACATCCAAGGTTATCTTGTAACTTAAACATGTATGTAGAGACATACGGGTGGATCATGTTTAAGTAATAACCTAAATGATCTGTAGTAGATGAATAAAGTTGGATAGCTTATTCTGGTTACACTACGAGTATGGCTCGCTTTACATGTGTTACAATTGTTGTAAAGTGCTATAAATGATATGATCTTGATCATTCATGTATAGACATGTAAGCGGGGATATTTTATACAAAGGAGTTTGTATAAGATCTGACCACGAAATGTTTAGTCTCATTATATAACGCTGTTCATAATAGAGACTTACATTTCACAGGATGACCATAGGTAACATGACCTAAATCTTGAGTGAGTTGTGAACTCCTACCTATGAAGGTGGTCCTTTGATTTGTATGAGTGAGAGTGGCTAGATCACCGCTCAATAAAACTACCATTTTGGAGATTTGTCTGATTGGGGAGTTGGGAACACAACTACATAAGAAAGAATTCACTCCTTCTTTGAGGTCAGAATAAGTAGATAAATTGCTCCCTTAAGGGCTGATTCCAGGGCTTGAACAATGTGGCGCCACACCATCTCCTGGCCCAAGAGAAGTTTAGTCATAGTGTGGTTGTGACCTATTGTTCATTAGAAGGATTGATGGTACTTAAAGAGTTAGATGTAACTATAAGGGCACGGTAATTTTGGTCTCGCTGTACTTACGGGCAATTTGTTAAGGGTCATCATACTGTTGATTGGTTATATCTAATGGACACAAAAATATAATTGTAGTGCGAAGAGTGCAGCTGTCGGTCTTTAGTGGAGTCCCGACAGTTAACGGATGGTGAATAATTTAATTAAAGAGTTTGATTAATTATTCATGTACCGTTGAAGTTTAAAGCTACATGCCCATGAGGTCCCCTTGGTAGCTCAATATGATTAAATGAGAATCGGTTTTTGGATTAATTAAATTGTTTAAATTAAAAGAGAGATTTAATTATATATGATATAATCAAGTTATTTTAATTATATATGATATAATTATTATAATGTATTTGATACATTATAGGATTTGTGAGAGGAAATAAATAGTTGAATAAGATTCAAATATTAATTATATGAATTGGATTCATAATTGTTAAATATGATATAAATGTGATTTATATTAAATGCCATATGAGAGAGAAAAAAAATTATAGGTTATATTATATATGATATAATATTAAAACTATATATTATATGTTATATTTTATATAACATATAATTTAATATATATATATATATATATATATATATATATATATATATACGTAAGTGGAAGAATGTGTTTTTTGGCTTTTGAAAAGGGGTCTGTCTCCTTCTTCACGGGGTAAGACAAAAACATTCAGTGAGATTGTCTCTGGGAATAATCATATTCCTCATCCTCCTCTCTACTCTAATTTTCCCTCATTATTCCAAAATAGCCAGAGTCCACCACTCTTAGATTCTCTACATGAGAATACCGAGGGAGCCATCGTGGTTGTGTTTGTAACTTGATCGAAGGATTTTTGAAGAAAGTTTTCGAAGGTAAGGGTTCTGAAACCCTAAGTTTCTTTTTAATTAAGCATGTTGTAATTTATGTAAATACATAATATGTTCTTTCTTTTTTGTAATAATTACATTTTATGAGAAATGAGAATTGGGACAATCCCGCTTCCGCTCAAGGTTTCCTTCAGTAAAATGCATAACTGATTTGTCTATATTTTTAATTCTATGAAATTTCGAAATTGGGAATGATGTCCACTTTCACATCGGACCTCACAGTTCTTCATGGTTATGACTGCCTCAGAAAGTGTTTGGTTTCATCATTTATTTATCTTAGTAATAGGTATGTGTTTATTTATATGCTTTTTATGCATGATTTTTGCTCCTTCATTTTCTATTTTTTATACAATCAGTGATTGTCATTCAATTGTTATTTGATTGTCATGTGATTGTTATCTGATTGATATTTGATTTTTATCTGATTACCATCTTTTGTATTATATATTTATATATCAATTTAAATTATGTTCTTTTTGGTAGATTCTGGAGTTTTTAGACAATACTAGCAGCATATGTTTGCATGTCTATTTTTGTGTTGTTAAGAAATTTCACTTGTTAGCATCCAATATTTGTCTGATTGCCATGTGATCACTAGAAGAAATTCAGGCTTCAATGTCGGTTGAAAATAGTATTATCGGATGTATTATGCCGGTTGATAAAAACGGATCTTCAATGTCAGTTTTAAACTGACATTGAAGATGGCCTACAATGTCGGTTTAAAACCGACATTGAAAGCCTCCCATTATTTTTTTTTTTTAAATTTTGATTTCCCTCTCGCACGCGTGTGCCCTAAAATTTCATCCCTCAACTCTCTCACTTTACCAAACGTACTGCAACCCTCGATCGGCCGTTTGCGTACCCAAACAAACTCTCTCCTCTCTCAGTAGCTGCTGGTCGGCCGTTTGCCTTCAGGTGGGGTTGTCTTCATCGGGTGGTCATCGGAAACGAGCTCGTCATCCAAGCTTCTCCATCGCAGGTATATTTGAACAACATTTTCGTTTGCCTTAAGGTTGGGTTGTCTTCCTCTATCATTTGATAGTTGAATATTTGAACAACATTTTCTTTTGTCATTAAACCCAATAACCACCAAAAGAGCAGCTAGTCTTGTGTATCCATTTGAGAAATTTTGGGTTTATCTTCTTTAGAGCAGATTTATACTGTTGTTTATCTGAAATTGGTTTAGCTGAAAGAAATTTCTGTCAAATTTATACTGCAGTTTAGCCATTCAACCTCAGACTTCATTAGACGGTGCATTGTTCTGTTACTCATTCAACCAAGAACACCAATGTGTTATCCATGTTTATGTTGCTTTGTTCTGTTACTCATCCACTATATATTCTGGAAACTTTCATGTGTTTACATTTACTTATAATTTACAAATGGTTTAATAACTCTTTATATCTGACCAATCCATCTTTTGATCCTCTATCTTGTTGTTATTCAAGTTGAGCAACATGGTTCCTATATAAGAAAATAAAAAATTAAGGCACTGATTATCCTGCACTTTAGTAAGGAACATTATTTTTGTTAATCTTTTGTAACTTCGTGCAGTAGGCCTTTTTTCTCTTCCGTCGATATAATTTATACGTAACGTGGTTAATGGTTCATGCTTGTCATCTTCATATGTTACCATTTAGAGTCCTTACCTTCCATTGGCTTTAGCTTAGAATTCATTGCCAGTTGTTGTGTGGTGTTAAGTGAAGTTTTTCATTTGTTAGGTTCAAGTTTGACGTGTAAGGCTAAATTTTGATTCTTGGGGATTTGGAAGAAAGATAGGAAGATTGCATTGGACGTGTTTTAAGAAGGTTGACAAGTAGAGAAGGAGCACCCAACATAAAAAGGACTTCATAACAACATTAATAACAAGGACAAGGTAATATTTATAAGATGTTTATCTTAAAAGTCTAGTTGTTCTAAATTTGTTGAAGTTGCATATTTTTCAATCATAATTTTATGCTTTTAAATTTTTCTTTGTTATTATTATTATTTTTTTGTAGATTAAGTTGCATATTTTACAATCATAGATAAGTCATGGATGAAAATGAATAGAATGTTAGCTGAGTATGGTTTAGGGGTCGAAGTGTTTATTAAAAATGGTCTACAACATTCAAATATACCGAATGTCATGAGTTGTCCATGTTTTAAGTGTGTTAATGCAAAGACTCTAAATGTGAACAAAATAAGAGAATACTTATTTTTAATGGTATAGATCAAAGTTATCAGACATGGATTTTTCATGGTGAATCATTACCGATTAAGAGAAACAATGAAAATGTGTCTACTAGTGAAAGAGACGAAGCTGATGAGGATGATGTTGATGTTGATGTTGATGACACAACTGGAATGTTTGAGGCTGCATACAATAACTATTTTAGTGGAAAATCCGATAATTTTGAAGAATTATTAGATGATGCGAAGAAACCATTGTACCCAAATTGTAAAACTTTTTCCAAAATATCTACAATGGTAAAGTTATATAATTTAAAAGCTAAATTTGGATGGAACGATAAGAGTTTCACAGAGTTGTTGGAATTAATTCATGACATATTACCTAGTCCTAATGAAATTCCAACTTCTACTTATGAAGCAAAAAAGATGTTGGGTACTCTTGAAATGAAGTACGAGAAGATTCATGCATGTAGAAATGATTGTTGCTTGTTTAGAAAAGAACTCTCTAATGCAAATGTATGCCCCATTTGTGGTACGTCAAGATGAAAGCTTCAAAAAAATTTAAACGAAAAGGCTAAGAATATCCCAACAAAAGTTATGTGGTACGCTGGATGGAATGCCCTTAGCAGTTTTGGCTCTTATATATCCGTAGTTGGGATTCGTCGTTTCTTCGTGGTCCCCCAATTCCAAGATTTGAAAGAATGTTTCGAAGTAAAGAGACATCAAGTTTATTGACTTGGCATGCTAAAAAAAAAAAGAAACAGATGGTTTATTAAAACATCCCAAAGATGCCCTATCATGGAAAAAAATAGACAATTTGTGGCCAGAGTTTGGGTCAGAACCAAGAAATCTTCGTCTTGCTCTTTCGACAGATGGGGTAAATCCACATGGAGATCTGAGTAGTAGATATAGTTGTTGGCCAGTGATGTTAGTGACGTACAATCTACCTCCATGGTTGTGCATGAAGCGAAAAATTTTTATGTTGACTGCACTAATATCTGGTCCTAAACAACCAGGAAATGACATAGATGTTTATTTAGCTCCGTTAGTAGATGACTTGAAAAAAATTTGGAAAGATGGGGTAGAATGTTACGATGCATATGAAGAACAACGTTTCATGCTTAAAGCCATTTTATTATGGACCATTAATGATTTTCCTGCATATGGTAACTTGTGTGGCTGTACGGTTAAAGGATATCATGCATGTCCAATTTGTGGAGAGAATACTTCATCCGCTTATTTACCAAAAGGGAAGAGGATGGCATATCTCGGGCATCGCAAGTTTCTACCCCACCATCATCCATATAGGAAACAAAAGAAAGCTTTTAATGGTGCACAAGAATTAGAATTTGGTCCAAAAACATTGAGTGGAGAAGAAATTCTTGTAGAAACAAGTAAGTATCAATATTCATTTGGTAAGAAAAGTATCAAAGAAAAGAACAGTGGAGATAACACTTCAATTTATTGGAAGAAAAAATCTATTCTTTTCGAGTTAGAATATTGGAAGTATCTTGACGTGCGACATTGTTTAGACGTGATGCACATTGAAAAGAATGTATGTGCAAATCTTATTGGCATATTGCTTGATATTCCTGGTAAAACAAAAGATGGAATGAATACTCGATTAGATTTGGTGGAATTGAACATTAGATCAGAGTTAGCCCCTCAAGTAGGAGAGAAAAAAGTCTTTTTACCTCCCGCATGTTATACATTAACACGAGCTGAGAAATTGAGCTTTTGTAAGGTACTATCAGAAATTAAAGTACCTGAAGGCTATTCATCGAACATTCAAAGTTTAGTGTCGCTCACAGATTTGAAACTTTACGGACTTAAGTCGCATGACCATCACGTACTTATGCAACAATTATTACCGCTAGCCATTCGTGATATTTTACCCAAACATGTAAGACTTGCAATTACTCGCCTATGCTTCTTCTTTAATGCTATATGTTGCAAGGCGATCGATTCATCTCAATTAAACGGTATGCAAGAGGATATCGTTGTCACTCTATGCCTCTTAGAGAAGTATTTTCCTCCATCATTCTTCACAATAATGGTACATTTTGTAGTGCATCTCGTAAGAGAAGATGAGTTTTGTGGACCTGTTTATTTGAGGTGGATGTATCCTTTTGAACGATACATGAAAGTGTTGAAAACTTATGTACGAAATAGAAATCGACCAGCAAGATGTGTTGGAGAAAATTATATTGTTGAAGAGACTATAGAGTTTTGTTCTGAATTCGTATCTGGTGTTAATTCTATTGGGCTAAACTCATCAACAAAGAAAGAGAATTCAAACATTGATAGAGCATTGTCAGCTGCTTCTTTTATCAGATCGAGTAAGGATGAGTTGGATCAAGCTCATCTTTATGTCCTTCAAAATGTAAATGATGTGCTTCCTTATGTCGAGTATGTAGATCTTCATCTTATTCTTGTTTTAGGTTACTTGATTATTCAATAATCTACTAACTTTGGCATTTATAATAGACAACATATGGATATTTTGTCTACGCTCAATTCTGGTAAAAATAAAAGTAGAAAGTGGCTTCAAGAAGAGCATAATCGTACATTCAGTCGGTGGTTGTCCACACGGGTAATCTCTAGAGACCTACTATTTGATGTATAATTAAATGTTAACTACTAAAATATTATGAATATATCATAGGTTGCACTAGCTCTCGAAGTACCCAAAAATTCTATATCGCCTTCTTTGAGATGGATAGCTAATGGACCTTGTCCAACTGTGGCAAAATATTCCGGTTATTGTCGGTTAATTAAAATATTTGAAGGTCTTTAATGTCGGTTGCAACCAACATTGAAGGCTACAATATTGGTATTACTGAAGGCCTTTAATGTCGGTTTAAAACCGACATTAAAGGCAACCGACATTAAAGCCCTTTAATGTCGGTTTAGGCCGAATTTCTTCTAGTGGATTGTTATCTGATTTCTATATGATTGTCATATGATTTTCATTAGATATTAAGTACTTTATGATTTTATTTGATTATTATGTGATTTCTATCTGATTGCCATGTAATTTACATTAGATATTGAGTACTTTATGATTTCTATCCAATTGTTATGTGATTGCTATCTGATCGATATTTAATTGTTATTTGATTATCATGTGATTTTCATGTAATGTATATATGATTGCTATTTGATTGCTAGTTGATTGTCATGATGTTTTCATTAGATATTAAGTATTTTTTTTGTATTTCTATTTGATTCTATTTGATTATTTACTTCTTGTATTGCAAAGGTGAATGATACTATATTGCCTCTGATTATTTAACGTCAAGTAGAAATACCTTGGAGTCAAAGGATTCCTTCAATTGGTGAATTGGCAAAGCGTATAAAGTGTGGTTGTTGTAAACGCGTGGGTTATAATACAAGAACATGTAAATTTGCACCTAATTGAACAATCATATTACAAATATCAAAAAATATTTTGATTGTTTTTTCATGTGAGTACAACAATGTAATTTTTTTTATAGTAATTTTGAGTATGTTAGTGGGTTGATTTAATAATTTTTTTTTAGTATATCAATGATGTATCAACACAAAATAAATGATAATCACAAATATATACTTTGTAGCTTTTCGAACCAACTAATGCTTTTAATTTCATGGTCGGTTTCATGATCTCCCCTCACAAACTACTTAGTATCATTGTGATAGGTTGTTAAGTGATATTAAATAAGTGATTGCTAATAATATACCCAACATATTGTACATACAAATTTGATAGATTGCTAAGTGATACTATACTCAATAAGTTAATCAGATAACAATCAAATGATATAATAGAATTTCATATAGAAATCAGATGGCAATCAAAAGACAATCAGATGATAATATTAGAAACTACTAATTATGTGACAAAACAGAGGTAATCAGATGTCAATCAAATGGCAATATCAAAAACTACTAAATGTGAGATAAAAAAAAAGAATGTAATTAGATAACAATCAAAAGAAAATTGGATGACAATATCAAAACTACAAACAAATTGACAAAAAAATATAAGGTAGTAGAAAGGGTAAAATTTGTAGAAGTGAAAGAGAAGAAGAATTAATGTTCAAATAAATGGAAAGTGAAATAAAAATCAGATAATAATCGATATAATCGAAAATTAGTATCAAATAGTAATCAAACATCAATTAGATAACAATCTATATCATCAACAATCGTATAGCAATCAAAATCAAATAAAAATCAGATAGCAATTAACAATCAAATTTCATACGATTAGTGAACAGAGAGAGCATTTTTTACTTTTCACTTTCAATGCCTCAGTTAAGTTGGGTTAGGTTTACCGGTTTTATTGTTTGTAAAATTTATATTGGGTGGATATGGGTCTTGCACATTGGCTATAAACCATTAAATCTAATTTATTGGTTAATCATGTTTCCTTAATTACAAGTTTAATTATCTTAGCTATGTGTTTTAATTTTGGTAAGTATGTAGTTATGATGTTTGTAGTCACTGAACTAATAAGGAAATTATAATGAGTATGCGTGTGAGGTAGAGATGAGAGAAAATTTCTAAATCTTGAAATGGGGTGCTTCGAGTAATAAAGGGTAGCCAACACTTAGACAAATTTAGAAAAAATTTGGGAAGATTTAGGCAAATGAAGATAGGTGGGATGCCAGGTTGTAAGGGAGTAGGAATTTTCCTAGGTGCTAATAGTTGTGCTCTCAGGTAAGATAAGAGAACTAACACTTAGAAGAAAATTAGAAATTTAGAAGTGAGGAATACATGATCATCCGTGGGCTTAGGGGTTTAAGGGAGGAAATTGGCTAAGTCTAACAGGAGGTATGCATCAAGGTTTATATGGAGGTTAGTAAAAGCCTAAGCTTTGCATAGCATGCGAACAATCAAGGTTGCCTAAGTGAATGCATGGTAGACAATAAGTGCTAAGGCATATTAGAGGTTAAGGGAGGCGTTAATGACCAGTACGCCTAAGCATGAGTGTTCTAAGGATAAAGTCAGTGTATGCTTTGGTTAGTGATGCGTGAGCAAGGGAATGCAGCGTCAGCTGAAGTATGCGTTGGTTGAGAAGGAAGGCTAGATGGGATGCCAACCTGGCCATTGGTAAAAGATCTAAGCATTCAGCTTAATCACCCAATTAGTGTACTAAGTGGCATGCTTAAAAACCCTAAGTAAAGGTTAGTGTGCCAGTTGTCGTCCTAAGAATGTTGCTTGAGCATTCATCCTTAGTATATAAAGAAATTTGAGTTGTAGAACTTAGTTTGGGCATTTTAATCATGCTAAGAAAGAAGAGTTGCTACCAATTTGAAGCTTGAGTGGTGAAAAAGTTAATCCCAGTCTGTCAGAATGAGACTTCCCATGGAATTGAGCTGAAGGTTGAAGAATTTCTTCAAGTTTTCAAGAATTTAAGGCCATGTGGGTGAGTTGTAAAACTTGGTAAATTCCAAGCTTGTGGAGAAAAATCGGAGACTGGGATTCTCAGATAAGCTAGTTAAGAAGTTTAGGAATAAGTTCTTAGAAGGAAATTTCATAAGATTAAGTATGGAATTTAAGTATCCAAGTTGAAAATAAAATCTAGAACTTGGGTGGATGAACAAGCAGGCAGCTGCAACCCACGCATAAGAAAGCAACTGACCAACAGAGGCTAAGTGTGGACGAGCGTCTGTCACATAGGCGAAGCCAGCACATTTTGACGCTTAGGAGTATCTTATGCGAGCTGCCACTCACCTAGTTAGTCGCAAGGTGAAAATTTGGTTAAGTATGGAAATGCATTAAGTACCAATGTACTGAGGATGTGTTGATAAGAAAGGGAATCAGATGATGCATTGAACTAGACCTAAGGCTTAGCATGCGTTAACTTGAATACTAAGTTAAGCTCAAGAAGGGGCTAAGGCATTAACCAAAGGCTTTTATTATTCTTACATAGTAGATGCATATATGGAAGGCCTAGGAGTAACTCAAGACAGTGAGTGACTAGTTTTCAAAATATTGGCTAAGTGTTTTATTGATGAACTTTCAACGCATGGTTAGTTTTAACTTGATTTTCCAACGCATGTTTTAAGTATTGGGTATTGTTTCTGGACACATGATAATGGTTTTTAAGGCAGACTTTACATGTTACTTCCTATGTGTTCCATTTAAGTTTATACCATGTTTTAGCACTAGAATGAGATATTTAAGGATTTTCTTAAGCTCGATGAGTATGTTGTTTTATAATGTTAACATGTTGTATGTTATATGCCTGCTATGTAAACCTACTCCTAAGCATTGGTACCGAAAGTATGGTAAGGTACCCAGTTATATGACAATCCTTGCTACCAAAGGTATGGTAAGGTAAGCGGGATCCTACCTTACGTGCACGTAAGGTCTATATTATTGACGTTGATGAGATCGAGCAAAATGACTCTCTCTCAAGTCTCAACTAAGGTTACTAAGGATTGAGCAAAAGGGCTCTCCCGCATGTTCAAGCAAAGGAGTAGAGGAATTTTACAGGAAAAGCTAATAAACCTTAACCCAGGGTTTTATATATTATGAATTTATGTCTACTTTCTAATCCCAAACTCTAGTATGTGAATATAAATGTTTTAATATAAACATGTTTAATGAGTCTATAAAAGTTTGTCTCTTTTAAGAGAAGTCACTCACTGTGTATTTCAGCTCACCTTTTTTAATATTTTTCTCCCCAGGTAGGGGTCGACGTCCCAAGACTTAGCAGTTCTGCCAGTCAATCACTTCTCAAAGAACTCGAAGATTAAGTGGCTCATCATGTCTTTATTTAACTTGAGTCTTAAATTCATGTTTGTGGGAAGTCAGGGTAAAAGTTTGAGCGTTGCTGTAACTAAACTTACTGGATCTCTTGACCGTGTTGTATGTAAATAAGGTACCCTACTATGTGAAAATCTATATGTTAGACTATTTTGATCTTGTGATATTGACCCGTTATGAGATAAAAACGGTTATCAGGTACTGGGATCCCAGGTTCATGAAAGTATGTTGGCAGTAATTGTCATAAGAGGGTTGACTTTCTTCAAACTTCTTCTCATATTAGGACGGTAATTCAAGGACGGGTGTGACACTGGCAACTAGTCTAACGAATAATTGTATCATTTTAAATCTTGAACTTTCATAAGTGTATCAATTTAAATCTTAAACTAATAATTGTAACAATTTAAACCCTAAACTTTAATAAAACCCTAAACTTTAATAATTGTATTCTCTCTAAACTTTTTTTAGAAGGATAATAGAGGATAATAAGTAAAAAAAGATTGAAATGATGGAAAGATTTGAGGAAACATTTTCTGTATATTATTCTATTAAAATTGAAGACAGCTAATATAAAGAAGCATAGATACAAATATCTAAAATACAAAAGGGAAGATATATGTGTCAAGATGACACTAGACAATGATTAACAACCAAACAAATGAAATCAAATAGTACATAGTTAACCACGAAATAGATTAAAAAGAAAAAAAGAAACAACTTTAACAATATTGTTTAACATTTAGTTTGGATCGATAAGATACTTAGGGTTAGGGGGTTAGAATAAATTTCTACTTTTTTTTTTTCATTTTGATATAATTATATACTAATATAAAAATGGTTATCAGAAATCAAAGACAAGAATCTTTATCTTCCTACTCTGTTATTCATTCTGAAATAAATACATATTATATCCTCAATTTTAATTATTTATATCTTTTCTTCTTATAATTGTGTGTTGTTTTATTTTATTTTATTTTATTTTGTACATATATTCCCTTTAAGAAGAAAATAGAACAAAAGAGGCATCCTTGGGTAGCAAAAAGAAGAGAGGAAAAAAAAAACAAGGTACAATCACACCCACCTATAGCTAAAAACAACTATATATGTACTTTTTTGTTTTTGTAGGAGTGTGCATATCTTTTTTTTTCCCCCAATTTTAGACATTTTCGATAAACATAGTAAACTTTTGTATATTTTTTTAAAGATTAATAAATTTAATTGTTAAATCATGCACAATTTTTTAATCAATTTTATAAAATATATATCTTTTGTCTTTTGAAATCATTCTATTTCGAGATATGTACAATATTTTATGATGTGGGATGAATATATTATGTGAGGACACAAGTTATATAAAAACCTTTTTGGTGAAGAAGCTTTCAAAACTTAGCATTGCATTTACATGGCCTTAAAGTGAAATTATAATGCACACAACATGAGGTTGTACTTTATTACCAATCCTAATTTTCTTCTAAGTGTGATCATAAACTTCATACACCATTCAATTTATATACACATTTATGAGTCATATTTTTAAACTATAAAATGAGAAAAGAAATATAGAGAACATAAAAACAAATGAGACTGATGTAAACAAATAAGAATAAATAATAAGTTATCTTATTTTGTCTATTTTTCTTATCAATTTTATTTCAATTGCATCACACGCATTTTAATTTGATTCATTCCATCTTTTTTATAATCTTTTTTATAATTTTTCACAATTTTAATCTTTGATTTAGAATGTAGAATCATTATCAAATCACGGTGGTCATACAAATTAGATTATTTGATTGTTTTTACCTTTCAATTTTATTGAATCAATGATTCAAAATTATTTCCTTTCTAAGTTAAAATAAAATTCTTGAAAAATTTTGGATTAAATGATACAATTTTTAATAAATATATTGTAAAATAAACAACAAATATATAGTTTTATGTTAACAATAAATATATAGTTTTAAGTACTTTCTTTTTCACTTCATTCGATGATAATTATTTACTTATTGAATCGAAGAAAAATAAATTATCAATCAAAATTTAAATTTTATCATAATAATTATGTTTAAAAAAAATTATAAATATTTTATGTCATAAATATTATAGACATTTTAAGTTATCACACGTGTCTCTAACTAGTATATATATATATATTATAATACAAAATAGAAAAAAATACAGACTAAGTGAATCAAAATGAAGAGCAGCAAGCACCCATGGAAGGTGTTCTTCAAGTCAAATTGTCGAATATCCAAATCTTCGCACGTGGATAACTAATTTATAAGCGATAGAATTACTAGTGCAGTTAACATAAAGGAATCCATGAATAGAACCTCTACAATGAAGATTTCGAATAGCATCCACAAAAGTATGAACCTTATTCGCATATCTAGCTTTCCCAACCAAAAGATTCCAAAGAAATGAGGAGTCACAATTTCAACCCAAAGCAATGAAAGAACAACACCAATAGCTCAAGATAGACCATTAAACATAGCAACAACTTTAGCGAGCATAGTAAAACTCGCCAAAGAGATGTAACTTACCATAACAAGTATAACATCACGAACAATGACTCCAACTCCCACTTCACCATTCAGAAAGCATCGGAGTTCACCTTAAACGATTCAAGAGAGGCCGACCAACAAATGACCTCATTAGTTGACAGATGATTAGATAAATGAGCTGAGACTTGTCCAACTTGATGATCAAAAGAATCTACCATTTTCACCACCACAAAATAGAATGGAAATTGAGAGAGATGTGGCATAAAAACCCAGCAAATTGCACCATGCAATACTTTATTTGGTATGTTGTTCTTTGTAAAATTGCTACAAAATTATATTTGGTATATTGTTTCCAGTCAAATGTTGCATACACATATAGACCAACAAATTATAAGAGTTATAAATGTGGGAAAAGTCCAAAAAGAAATGGTGTCCCATATACATTTTGATGGTCATATGATTTCTCACATCCAATCAAAACATGGTTTATTGAATCATCCTACTATTCCATATCATATTATAATTTTTTTTATCCACTCTATTTATTTAATTCAATAATTATAGAGTAGAAGGTCAGAACCGTTAACTTTTGAAACAATAATTTAGGTCTTATCTATTAAAGTATGTTCGTATTGGCCTTTCTTTTTACCCTTTTATCATCTGTTCTTTGCATCACAACTTCTACTTCCAACCTGAAATACCAAACTTCCCAACATTTCTTTTCCTTTTTTTATGTTAAATCAAAATTTAGTAGTCCTTTGCCTTTAATTTTTGTCCATCTATCTACCCAAATGCCTTTATCATCATTAAAGAGTAACAAGTTACTTTTGGGTATAGCAAGTGAACTTCAAGAATGCAATATGACAATTAGCATTGAAAAAGTAGAAAGAGAATTAAGACCATACCTAAAAATGCAATTAATAACATACCTTAATTCTTTGGTTAAATAAATTTTGAAAAATACCCATAAACTTCACTATTTATTTTCAAAATGCCCTTATTAGTTTTACACTTCCAATATTATCCTACATAAAGTTTGAAATTTTTATAAAATGTCAAGAGTAATATTGAAATATTTGAATGAACAAATATTTTATTTTTTAAATTGACGAAAAAATTCAGAAATATTATTTATAGTATAACTCTCTTTTTAAGTATTTTTTTTTTTAATTAGATGGACCATAGATATCTTATTACATTAAACTTTCATTAACTCTCACTAATAATGATAAGAATGCCAAAAGATATAGTAAAAGAAGTACTAGAAAAATAAGATGTACAAATGGAGAAAATAAAAATTTCAATTTAAACCTTAATTTCTAAGGGGGGAAAAACAGTAATACAATGCCCTCATATTAATAAATTGAGAGGACTAAATCAACAATTCTTTTCTAAAGATAGCCAATGGGAATGAGACATTTTTTCTTTCCCTAAAACCCAAAACTCCTTCTTCCTTGAACCATTTTTCTTCTACACACAGTATTTTCCTATATATATATATATATATATCATATAAATATATGTTTTTTTTTAATATATTTATATATGTATTTTTTGAAATCCCAAAGACCTAGCGGGTGTAAGTCAACCACCACTGCAATAACCGGCCACCGTGACGGGCGGCCGGAGATCTTCCTACTCTACCCTGTCATACCCTCTCTAAACTTTTATTTTAGAATTGGCCTCCTTCGAATGTCTGCCCGAACTGCCAGTTGGCCGGAACAGCGTCGTAGCTAGTGACGGTACGGCCGTCGCTGGTGGTGACTTGGAAAGAGAGGCTCTGTCCGTTTAAGTAATTGTTGCTCTGCCAATTCTGTCCCCAATTTCTGGACATTGCTTGCCACCCTGTTTTGGAACCTTTGATTGACACAGAGTGGACGTCGCCGGCGCCGCCCACGTTGGTGATCAGAACCAAGTTGAAATATGAATGTCCGTTTATGGTGAATCTTATTCCTCCCTTCTTCATACATGGTACTCTGTAATTCATGAAATCAGTCGTTAAAATTTGAGATGAGAAAAAAACAGAGCATGGGTTTGCTCTGTTATTAAACGAAGAATTTGGTTTTTAGTTTGAATGGTTTATGACCTTTGGAAGGAAACAGGGACGATGCCAGCACGGTACTGAGCGATTTGGAGAAAAGCAGGCTCAGCCAAATCGAAGTGTTGCAGAGGAGGGTTGCACCAGCCACCATTGTCGTTGGACAGAGCAAAGTTTGGTGGACAGAAATTAGTGGCAGTGACGATGATTTTTCCAGGAAGACACCATTTAGGATCACTGTTGCAAGAAATTTCATAGCAGGACCCACAGCTGAGGCCATTGTTGAACAGAGCAGTACTGAGCGCCGCCGTGTTCGTTCCATATCCTTGACTGTACAAATTCCCATACCCACAAGCACCACCTGATGAAAAGAAAAAAGAAAAGAAACCCAATTCGCGATTAGCACAGAAATGCAAGAAATGAAGATGAAAGCTGTGAAGAAATGAAGATGGGTCCATTAGTTAGTTAATTACCCATTGTGCCGGAAGCGTCACCGCCGCCATAGAAGGTGGCGTGGCCGTAATCGGCGGAGATTGAAGGAAGGAAAATGAGGAAGAAGATTGAAAGAGAAGAGATTGGTGAGGGAGCCATTGGCATAAGAATGGAGAAGATGGGTTTTTTGTGAAGTTTGTAGTGTGGAGTGGGAAATAGAAGAAAGGGTATGTATTTAAATAGAGGGAAAAAGGAGGCAGTTGGAGAAAAGTACAAGTTGGCTATAATTGTGGTGGAGATTGGAAGGAAAAATAGAATAAAGCAAAAGGTAAAATAAAATAAAAGGGAGAAGATACATTTTTTTTTTTTTTTTTTTTTTATGTTTTAGAGTTTAGTTTTATTTTAACAAGGTTTTTGTATCAATGACCTTTTTCTAAGTATATTTATGATTGATGACCCAACTTACATGTGTATGAATTCTGATTTTCTGTTTACGTTAGATTTCACAATTGTTTTTTTTTTTATTATAATTTATTGAATTAGAGATGACCATATCTATGGTATGATAGCAACGATGAGAAAATTAGAAAACACAACAAACTAAAAACAACGATACACATTTTGACGTATCGTGTTAGAGATTACCATATGTAACCCTAATGCGATCTACTCTATTGCGATCTTATTTTTCTCATCCAGGAACACAGCAAAATTTGAGAAAAACAAGGGAAACACAACGATATCGCGATAGGAATGACCATCGATTACTCTACATAGATATGACCATCCCTAACCGAATACATGATAAAAAAGCGGTAGTAGGATGTGACGTAAGCAGAAAGTTAGAATTCGTACATTTGTAAGGAGTAGATCATCAATCATAAAAGCACTTTGAAAAGGGTCACTTGAAAAAAAAAAATCTATTTTATTCTAATTTCTACCCTAAAATTTGAGTTTAATTTCTATTTAGTTTTTAGGTTCCAAAATGTTAAATCCTGCCATTAACTTTTAAATTTTATTTCAATTTAGTTCATGAGATTTCAAGAATCACATACAACATCGATTTTTCCTTAAATACTAACTTTAGTCTTAAATATATCACTGACTATTAATTAATAAAAATTAATTATAATTACAATTAAATTGGTTTTTAGTAATTTCCAATATCTTTGAAATTGATTAAAAATTTTACATCATAATTATTTTAAATTAGTTAGCTCAAAGCTAATATCAAATACCAAAGTAAGCATTAATAAGAATTCAAGGGTAAAAGTGTAAGATATTGAAACTAATATACCAAATGAAGACTAAACTCAAAATTTAAAGGTAAAAACATATCATTTTAAATTATAGGAGCCAAGTAGAAATTAAACTCAAAACTCATGCACAAAAAAATAACATTTTGAACCAAATAAAAACTAAACTCAAAACATAGAGAAAAAGCTCATATTTTCCAAAATTAAAAAAAAAAGTATAATAACAATAACAATAATACCAAATATCATAGATTACAAATTTAGTTCACAAATCTTCACCCTAGTATTGTATGGTCTATGAACTTTCAATTTTATTTTAATAGATTCATGAACATATTTAATTTTGTAGTTAGTAGATATATAAAAACAAACCGTCCAAGTATCTTAACAAACACAAAATAAAAAAAATTCAAGTATTTCTCTTACATAAATTTAATGATTTAAAAACCTAATAAACACAATATTTGAAACTTAATAAACAAAAGACTTTAAAAATGGAAGTTAACTACGAGATTCGTGGTTCAAATTTCTCAATCCCTAATTGTGTTAAAATAAATAAATTGAAAGATTAAATTTGTAACTTTAACAACAATAATAATAAAATTAAGTGAGAGAGAGTTGATTAATACAAATTAAAAGAGTAGGGAAGGGGATGAAAGAGGGCACATGGGAGGCGTCTGAAATGGACTACCAACTCTTTAAACACGGGTGGGCCCACAGAGCACATGCCTTTTTTCTTTTTTCCTTTTCTAATTTTTTTCTTGGATGGGGATTACGTAATTTCCACGTGGCTAGTATTTGTTCGTTGGTAAACGGTAGTTAGGAATCTGTGCCGTTAGGATACCTGAAATTGCGCTTATAAATTAGTGAATAATACAGTTTTGGTCCGCTTTTGTTCGGTTCCTATTTCATCTTTAAATTTTAAAATGTCTTACATTTAATTCTTAAGTTTTTAATTTTATTTTAATTTAGTTTCTAAATTTTAAATTATTACAATTTTATCTATGAGATTTGAATTTTATTTCAATTTAGTCCGTAAATATCAAGATTTTATATTTTCAATCTCAATTTTTTATTAAATACTTACTTACTTTTTATTATCGACATCAATTTCTATTAATTAATTAAAAGTAATTAGAAGTAAAATTTTAAATTTAATTTTAAAAGTGATAAAAATAGTGAAACTTAATTAATTATAATTCTTTTAACGATTTTTTATTTATTAACATAAATTAAGTTCAAAAGACGGAAAATGAGTATTTAGTGAAAATTTGAGGTTAAGAGTGGAAACCTCGAGACGTAGGGACTAAATTGAAGCAAAATTCAAATGTCAATGGTAAAATTGTAGCATTTTGAAACCTAGGGTATAAATTAAAATCAAACTCAAAACTTAAAAGACTAAATGTATAACATTTTGAAACTTATGAACTAAATAGAAATTAGATCCAAAACCTAGGAACCAAAAAGGTTTTTTTCCTAAATTATTTAAGGAAAAACATCGTTTTTATCGCTAGATTTTGGGTTTAGTTCTATTTTATCCCTAAGTTTTAAAATATTAGACATTTAATTTTTAACTTCTGAGAATGATATAATTTTACCCTTGAGATTTGAGTCTTGTTTCAATTTTATTCTTATGTTTCAAGATTTTACATTTTTAATCTTAATTTTTCATTAAATACTCATTTTCAATTGTTGACATCAACTCCTTTTAATTATTAAAAATAATCATAAAGCAAAATTTCGAATTTAACTTTAAAAGTGATGTAAAACAATGAAACTTGATTAATTATAATTCTTTTAAATTTATTAAGGTACATAAATGATAAAGACAAAAAATGAGTATTGAGTAAAAAGTTGAAATTAAAAGTGTAAATGTCGAAACATAGGACCAAATTAAAACAAAACTCAAATGCAAGGGTTAAATTGTAACATTATGAAACTTAAAAAACCAAATTAAAACCAAGCTCAAACTTAAGATAACATTTTGAAACCTAATAACCAATTAGAAATTAGATCCAAAACCTAGGACAAAAAGGTATTTTTTCCAATTATTTATTACAATTACATAACAAACAGACGCCCTTTCATCTTAGGTTAACCCGCTTTCTATTGCCTCCTCACCTCCAATTTGGTGCTCTAAACCTTTTCCTCTCCCTCTATTTTATGGTCATTTTTTCGAATCAGTTTACAAGACAAATATTTGATTCTACTAGTAAGATTTTAGGTAGGAATCGAGCTGGTTGGTTCAGTGAGAATGATATCGTACTTAGGATTAATGAGCACTATGTCTTGATATTCTTCTCAACGAGGAGATTATAAAGTTCTTTGTCTTTAGCTTTTTACCTTTTTGTTTGACTTTTTTTATACGCATTAGAATAACATGTTGAATTGATGATTTTAATAAGTTTGAGCTATTTTAGACGTCGAAATTCTAAATTGATATACTTTTGTATATTTTGATTGTTGTGAAAGCGAATAAATTAATTTTGAATAAGTTTATGATTAATTCAATATTGATATTTGAGATGATATATGAGTTTTTAAGATTGACGTATATTAATTAATAGTAATTAGGATCAACAAACCTACAACTTGGAAGAAACAAACTATTCTAATTGTACGAACTTAATTTGTGAATTAAGTCTTCAAATAGAAAATTGTTCTTGGATCCAAATTTGAAGATCTACCATTCATTATTTAAATCTTTTTTACAATTTTTAGTAGGCAGAGAAAAAGAGTATCTCTCGATTAAAGTGTTGTGCTAATTAATTAATTAAGAAAAAAAATTATAACTAAGAAGACAAAAATCATTTGAAGTGTATTTATACTTGATATTAATATTCTAATAGACTAGTTCAATTCTCGAGAGTAGGGAAGTTTAATACATTTGACTTGATATTAATTTTTACACAATTGAAGCATTTGATCATACCAAAGGAAAAATAATCTAAAATTACAACCACCCATATCGATTGAACCTAAAACCCAAATAAATCGATGAACTTTGACTCCAATTGGAAATATTCACTATTTTATAAATTGACTTTTGATTAGCCATATTTTCTAACATAATAAAAATTGACATTCTTTTTTTAAAAAAAGGAAAAAATTATCTATGATCTCAAGCCTCAACTTTATTAATTTATATATAGCTCAAACACAAAAATAGTCATGAGAGCAACTATATACAATTTAGAAAAAAAAATACATAGTTTAAGAAAGAAGCTATCTGTAACCATTATTTTAACGCGAATCTCATTTGTGTCAATGACATATTATTGTATCTTGTTAGTGTTTTAAAAAAAGTAATATTAATCACTAATAAAAGCTATGAAGCACAGATACTTCATGTGAGGCAAATAATCAGTATTAGACACGTATCGGAGACCAATATTTACAGATATTTCCCAGATACATATCTAACACGCGATTTGACGTATCTCTACTTCCAGATAGTATCTGACACGCAATTTGACGTATCTATTTCTATACGTGCTTTTTTTTAAGAAAAAAGACAAGTAACTTATCTAAATTTTCCTAATCTAAAATTAGACAACCTATTTAAAAAGCTTACTACTTAAGTTCAAGAAAAATAAATAAATAATTGACCAAACCCTAGACTAGAATAATCTAATCTTCATCTTCACATTTGAGTCCCCACAAAGTCCATTAAAATATAAACTATTTGAATATCTTCAACAATAAGTTCTTCTTCGTTTATCTTCATACTTCTTCCTCTAGTCTTCTTTTTCTTTGTAATATGAGTCATTTTCTATTGCATTTTATTAACTATTGTACTTCAACATCTTAGATGTTACTTTTTTTGTATTGTATTTCAGTGTTTGTATTCTATTTTGTGCTATTGTTATTAACTTATATGCTAAATTTATCTATATCCTACATTTTTTTAAAGAAATTTTTTTTATCTTCAACGTATCAGTATCCTCATTTTTTAGAAATATATATATTTAAAATATATATAAGAAAATGAGGCATTCTTAGATGTATCCGTATTTTAGTTTTTTAGAAATTGACGAATCGCCGTATCCGATCATATCCGTATCGTGTATCCATATCTATATCTGTGTTTCATAAAATAAAAATAATAATCTTCTGATACTAACCACATTAGATAATTTCGATAGTTAAATTATAACCTTGTGTAACTCAGGATTATGAAATAACTAACTCAAAAAAGAGAGAAAGGAAAAAAAAAAAACCATTCAATCAAAAAAGAGAGATGAGAATCTTAATACATATTCATGAATTGATTTCTCTTCCACATAACTCCAATAACTTCAATCTCAACAATCCTTTTCTTTTCTTTTTAAAACTGAAAAATTAATTAATTAATCAATCATAAAAAAGAAAAAAAAATTTACAGATAGAAAAAATGTCAAACTATTTATAGAAATAACAAAAATAAACTTCTATTAGTGTCTATCTATCTATATCTTTTAGTTATAGAAACTAATAGAAGTCTATATTGATAGAAATTGATAAAAGTCTATCAGGTTTTATCAGTGATATAGAAACGGATAAAAGTCTAAAATATTAAACTTTGCTATTTTCTTAAATAATTTTTCTTATTTTTTTTATTTTTGAAAATCTTAAAAAAAATCATTAATTTATATACATTTTCATTTATAAAACAAAACCGTCCATGGTCCATCTATCCAAAAACAACAACAATAATAAAATCAAGTTCAAAAAGTGATCAAAACAAGAGTTGTTTGAATCATGAGCTTTAAAATTAATTTCTAGAGACATGAAGTTTGAAATTTATGGATTAATTTAATGTAAGAGGTTTGAAATGAAAATAATAAATATCAAATATATGTATAATTCATTTATATAATATGGTTGAAAGGAAAATATGAAAATGGGGTCTACCATGTTAGGGGGCACATGGAAGGACCGATCTTTGCGCCTCTATTTCAATGACAAATCCAAATTTTTTTATATATTTTTTTGTCAGACACCGACTTTTGTTTTGACATTAATTAAAAATCCCCATGAACATCAACAATAATATTTTTTTCACAAAAAAAAAAAAAGGAAAACAAAAAAAAACACCAACCTTTTTTTTCTTCTAGGTTTTCCCCTGCCACATTTTTTTTTTTTTTCATTTTATAGTTTTTTTAAAGATTTTTTTTAATACGAAAATTGAACGTTGAACCCATTTTGACTTTTTTTTAAAAAAAAAAAAAATTGCTTAAAAAAGGTGTTTGGATTCAATTCTACCGCCCTGGATTATTTTTGGTTTAAAATAGGGTTGAAATTTAATTTAAGCTCTAACCGACAATATTTGAGATCAATTAGTTTAAGCAAATAATAAATAATAATAATAAATTGCAGAATCAAATATTAATTTGGAGTCAATTTAGGAGGTGTTTGAGATAATTTTTAAATATTTAATTTAAAAAATAAGTCATTTTAAAAGAAATTAGAGTGTTTAGTAACAACTAACCTCGGTCAATAGTACAAACACCATACCAGTTGAACTAGTTGAATTTTTCAAGTATATTTTAATCAATTTTTATCTAAAGTATTTAAATAAAAATGAATTTTTTGAAAAAAAAAAAAATTCAGTCAATCCAAATAGACCCTTGGTTTTATTTGGTTCATTTTTGTATTTTTGTATATATTTTTTTAAATTAGACCTAATAAACACTCTTTCTACATCTAAATGTTTAGCATAATTGTCTATTTCTTTTACCAATGTTTTTAAAAATCTAGTAAAATTTTGAAAAGTAAAAAAAAAAAAAGGAGAGATCAAGGTTACAAATTGATGGGGTTGGGGAAAAAAGTTTAGGGATTTAAAAGAGTTTTTGCCGACGCAAGTTGCATCGACAAAAACCCTGAAGTTGCCCACTCAATTATCTGTCCATATTTTTTCTTATTAGCAGAAAAGTAAATGTGCCAATACATAGTAAATACGTCGACAGAAATTAGATCGGTTGACATTTTTAGTTGCATTGGTAAAAAAATTGTTAGCACAACAAAAAGTTATTATAATGAAAAATAGATTTAATTTTCAAAAATCCAAAAACAAAATATAAAATGGTTATCAAATGAACTTAAGCTTTCTCCATTAAGTCAATTCTCTATATATCAATCATATAGTAGACGCATAAAAACATTTTTACTATATGTTCAAGTAAAATAGTTAAATCAATTCCAAGATTT
This sequence comes from Benincasa hispida, assembly GCF_027475165.1. Taxonomy (NCBI): domain Eukaryota; kingdom Viridiplantae; phylum Streptophyta; class Magnoliopsida; order Cucurbitales; family Cucurbitaceae; genus Benincasa; species Benincasa hispida. Next base: position 62,203,685 of record NC_143481.1, on the reverse strand, counting down.
AATTAAAGCGGAAACAATGTTAGATTTATTTTATGTGATGCTATATAAAAAGTGTTTGTAAACTCTCTTTTAGTAAATATAAAACTTTCAATGTGTTTGAAAACATTTTCAAGCCATATTATTAATTTTTTCATGGATATGTCCAATGTTTATTTCTTCACATATTAGTCAACTTTAGCATATTGAAATGAATAGATGACATAAAAGAAAGAAAGAACAAAGGTAGGTATAATTAGACATGAATGAAGAAGAAAATAAATTTAATAGGAAGGGAAATTAAATAAAGTTGATTTTGTGAGGAAGAAATAATCAAAATGCATGTGAGAAGAAAATCATTTGATTGATGCTTAGAAACAAAATCTTCCAAAAGTGTCTGTTTGTGCATGGGGAAGGTGCATGATTTTGGAGGAAAAATAAAAAATATTCATCATATCATATCATATCATATATAGCAATATAAATGTGGGGGAGACATGAAGACAATATATGTGATAAAGAGCCACCAACCTTTTTCAAAGTGTCTTTTGGTTTTTACTGTTTTACAATATATAAATATATATATTAAATTAAGAAGATAAAAAGAAACAAATTAATATATTTTAAATGAAAATGAAAGACAGATTACACCTTGGTTTGGCCAAACATGCATGTGCATATAGGGTAAAAAATATTGGCTTTTCTTTATCTCATAAATTAATTGTCATTGTCAAAAATAACTCTATGGAATTAAGGATGAAATTAAGCGATGAATTAGGCCTTTTCTTTTGAATCATCTATCCACATGTAACTTCAATTTAATTAGATTTTAAATTGGAGTTTTTCTTTTGTCTAGTTCTCGTAATTGATAGAAAGTACAACCAATAAATATAAATAGTGTTAATAAGGTTAGTTTTTAAAGACAGTGTCGTTTAGGGTCCTGGCTTCTATTGGATGGAGTGAGGTACTATTAGGGGTAGAATCGGTTCGGTTTGGAGCCCAAACTGAACCGAACCGATATTATTTATGCATGGAATTGAACCACACCGTTTGTGCGTCGAACCGAATTGAACCGAACCGGCTCTATTCGGTTCGGTTCGGTTTCATAAATTGATTTCGAACGAGCACACACGAACGAGGGAACTGGCACGAAGACGGAAGGTGAACATCAATTTCGAACGAGCACGAATGGAAACTTGGATTGCTGGCTGACGAAGAACGGGACTCGAACTCGAAGACGAAGACAGAAGACGAACGTCGATTTCGAACGAGCACGAATGGAAACTTGGATTATTGGCTGACAAAGAACAGCTGCAGGCTCGCCTCGCCGGGCTAGCTACAGGTGGCGAAAGCGATAAAGAAGAAGAAGTCGCTGATGGGTGGCGGCGACAACAAACAAACCCTAGAAAAAATCGAACGAGCACGCACGAATGAGGGAACTGGCGGTCTTTTAGTCTAAAAGAATATTTTATCTTAAAATATTAATATTATATATATATATTTAAACGGTTTGGTTCGATTTAGAAATTGGTTTTCAAAATTAAAACCGAACCAAATCGAACCGTTTAAATTCGGTTTTAACAGTCCAACAAACTGCATCGAACCGATTTTTTCGATTTTGCTTATAAATCGGTTCAGTTCGGTTCGCTTTGGTTTTGTAAATTGATTTAGTTTAAACGGTTTTGTTGTCCATCCGTAGGTACTATAGCTTATATGGTATTTGGACCTACAATTATAATAGTTAGTGTTTTTGATTATTATAAACCATAGTTAAGTAATATGGTGATGGAAGAGTAGGAGGAAGAGAGAGGATATCCACAAAAGGGCATGTGAGGGGGAAAAAGGAAAAAGAAAAGAAAAGGCAATAATGTTTATCCAAAAAGAAAAGTCCACTTGAAAAAACTAAAATTAAAAAAGAAATCCATGAAAGTGGGCTTGGGAGAGGAATGTGACTGATGTTGAGTGAGATTTGATTCACTTGAAATTGGAACCCCAAAGACAGCGGGGAGGGGAAGGGGCTGTGGGCTAGCAGCAATCTGAGGGCCACAGAAATAAGGGTGTGGGTCCTACAAAGGCATCAGCCATGTGCATTTATTTCTATGGCACTTAAGCCTTTATAATTTGTAGGACCATTTCCCTTAACCTCTTTCCTCTCCTCTCCTCTCCTCTCCTCCCCTCCCTCCTACTTTTCAACTTTCTTCTCCCTAAAAACTATGTAATTCATTCAATTAAACCAACTCCTTAATTAATCACCCTTTTCTTTTCTTTTTTTTTTTTTTTAATATTTTAATAATATACATAATAAAGAAAACAAACTCATGTTCTTAACTAGTTTGGTATGACACCAAGTTTGTGAATTTTGATACGATACTTCAAGTAGGGATCCCAAAAATTTCTTTGGGATCGGATCTCTGTGGTCCCGATTGGGGCGAAGAATCCTTGGTTTGATTGGAGATGGAATCAAACTAGGGATACAAAAGAGATCCCAACTCCGAATATTTTTTTTATTATTTTTAATATATATTTATATAATTGTACCTTAACTACTACTATATATATATATATTCTTTAACTTTTTTTTTTTAATTTCATTTTATAATATAATTAACTTTAAATTTTTATTAAATTTATAATAAAAAATATAAGATATTTTTTTAATAAATAATAATGTATTATTTTTTAAATTTATAATAATCTAATAAATAATAATAATAATACTAATTCGTTACCCAAAATACTTACCATTTCAATATAAAGACCAAATTTCAATTGATTTTAGATAAAATTACATTTTAAAATGAAAATATAAATAGGCAATTTTTCCTATGGGGACCTGATACCCGTATGGAAATTCCCTATCCTGACCCCGACTCCACGAAAATGGGAAATGGGACAGGCATTGGATAACAAATTCCCATGGAAACGGGATGGGGAATCCACTGCCTGCCGAAGTCCCGTTGCCAACCCTAATTTCAAGGTCTAGAAATACTTTTTAAGTTACTAAACTTTTAATTCGTATCAATTTAGTTCTTATGTTTTCAAATTTATAACAATGTAGTTCTTGTATTTTACATTTGGTAGCAAATTAGTCTTTATAAATCGATAAACTGATTGAAAATTAATTTTTAGGGAGAAATAAAATTATTTTAACGAATAATTAATAGGTACATAATAAATTTTGACACTTAGATGGTGTTTCGGGCAATGAATTAGTTATTTTAATTAGTGGGTTATTATAGTTGGTAGGTTATAATAATTTATGTTTACGGTATTGACTATTTGGGAAAGAGAAAACAAGTAAGAAATAGTAAACACCGTAATAAATACTAAACATTAGAACAAAGAGGGATTTGAAATATTAATAATGTAGTTAATTGTAGATAATAATAGTTGAAAACACCAACTAATATAAGTGGAGTAGGAACAGTCCACTCCACACAAGTGAAGTTGGAGACCTAAACAACTCTGTAGGGGATGTTTGTTTCAAGGGTTGGGATTGGATGGGTTAGAAATCCTAAGCCTAACCCTTATTTGGGGTATGGATTAGACGTTGGGGCCTAAATGTCTCACTCCCTGGTGCTAATCGCTAGCGGATCCAGGGTCCCGGGGCCTAGCTCCGTTGACTGGTTGAGGCTCTTGTGTTGAGATTTACTTTAAGAAGCCTTGGCTTCCTACATCCTTTTCCCATGGGTTACCTTTTTTTTTTTTTTTTTTTTCTTTTTTTAAATAATTTAATCTAGGAAGTACGTCAGCCAACCTTTGGACAGCACTTTTGAAGACTACCATCGGCCAACTCCAACTGCCACCCTTCGATGACTGTCGCCAGTCAACTTCGGTCGTCACCTTCGGCGAACGCCGCAAACCAACTCTGGTCGCCACCTCGATGATTGTTGTCGACCAACCTTCGGCTGCCACTGGCCAACTCCGATCACCATCGACCGACCTTTAGCAACCCTCTTCCCCCATACTAGCGAAGTTCTGGCCACCAACTCCATCGGCCAACCTCCGACACCACCTCCGGTGACCAATACTAGCCAACCTTGAAAAACATTAATAAAAACATATATAACAAACTAGACAAATTTGTATATAAAAACACTTTTAAAGTATTGCAATACATGTGTGTTTTTTATTTTAATGAGTTTTTATCAAAAGTGTTTAAATAAAAACAATTTTTTTTAAAGATATTTTTTTCGAAGTCATTTCAAACACGCTACTAGATTGTAATTGTATAGGTATATGTGTAGAAAACCCTAATTTAGTTTCATAACATTTTTATTTTTTTTGAGGACTTAGAATCATTTTCTAAATGTAAAGGTTTAAAATGTTTAAAACAACTTAGCGACCAAATAAAAACTAAAACTAAAACTTTATGATTTTTTATTCCTCAAATGCAAGTTGATAAAAAAAGTATAGTTTTTCAATAATTGAATTTAATATTAAAATACTAGTTTATTTCAATTTTAAGATAGCATATAATGGTAAAAAGAAAAATTGAACATTTTCAAATTAGTTAAAGTGACAAAAGTCTATGAAATTTTATTTCAACTTCTAGTAAAATTAAAATATAAAATTATTAAAAAATATATATTAAATAAGATTATAATTTTAGTCAAAATCTATATTTCAATTTTTTTTAAATATTCTTCTAATTTTTTTTATTTATTTTAAACTTAACTATATTAAAATAATTAAGATAACAAATTTAAACGAATCTAAAATCAAACAATTGATTAAATAGAAGAAAATATTTCACAAACTAAATATTTATAAATTTACACTTTATTCCCGAATTATTTAAGCTTGCACTCTAAACACAGGTTTGCTAAATTCAGACTTCCAAAACCTGCACGTCAAATGCCCCCTTAAAGTTTAAGACTAAATTTATTACAAATTTAAAAGTACACTTTTATTTCTATAAAAGTTATAGAGATAAAAAAAAAAAAAAATTTTAAACTTATTTGAACTATCAATAAATCTAGAGTGATAGTGAAGCAATGTTTATAGTTATTAATAAGTTTGTGATTTTATAAATAAAATGAGGGGGGAAAAATATTGAAATATGATGTTATCTAGTTAAATTACTCTAAAATTAACTTATAAAAATAATAGTGGTTAGTTTCTTTAGGGGGAGGCTAACAAGGTGGGTTTAGGACTGCTGATAGAGTGAGAAAAATTCCCTAAAAAATTCAAACCACCCTACAAGCCTGCTTGCTTACAATTAGTTCACTTAGCACATTTTAATTGTGGCATTATGTCACATAATTTTTTTTTATCAAGTCAACTAAGTTAATTACAATAACTTACTTATTACTGAGAGAATTGAAAGTTTATGACCTAATAAATAATAAATGAATTTAAAATAGGAAACTTGGGCTTATGGCAGCAGCTACAAGAATCTTTACTTTTGGTTCATAAACTTAGTTATATGTATGAAGCCCAATACATCTCGCAACTTAACTTGGGCCTCAGTGATGTGGCCCAATTTAGAAGTAGAAGAACCCAGCCCATGTAGAGCCCATCAAGGAGACAAAGATGAAGTTACCATTTAACCCTTCTTTGGTAGGGAGTTCTAAGAATAGAACACATTACACAACAAGGTTTTCTTCCTCCTCTAAATTTTAATAGTTCAACAAGGGTAGAAATAGAAGATCGAACCATCAATGTTTAAAATGTTAATTGATGTCTTATCCATCCACTATCTATTTTACGTCAAACAATATGTGGAGTAACTTTCTATATAGCAACAAAGACAAGACGCATGTAGGCGGAAGTCGTCAAGTTTCCATTGAAACAGGTTTCACCCACACCAGGAAAAATACTTGCTATTAAATTATAGATTTGGTCCCAGCAATTTGGATAAAGTTAGAGTTTAATCCCTATAGTTTTAAAAATTAGAATAATCTAGTCCATATTATTTGATAAGACCTCATAAATAGTCTTTGTGGTTTGATAAAATTCTTATAACTAATCCCTACCAGATGAACTATTTAATGAATATTTTATCAAACCATAAAGAATAAATTCTAACTATAAATCATAGGGGTAAATTCTAACTATCTCCAAATCATAGGGACCAATTTTGTAATTTAACTAATTTATTATTAGGGACATTTCGAAAATGTCTTAGTCCAAATATGGCATTCAAATTAATTTTATGAAATTAGTGAATTTTGTCCAAGGGAGTGGTGGTGTCATACGTAGAAAACAAGAGACTTGTAAAACGACATAGGCAAATATAACTTTTGCACATTTTTGTTAATCTATGAACAAGATCAATCTATATAGTAGGGGTGGGGTGGTCATTCAAACAGGAAAAACCAAACCGTTTCTAAAAATCGAATCGAACCGAACCAAAAACTTAGTGAAACCGAAAAATGCGATACGATCTGATTTGAAAATTTTTTGAAACCTAATTCGGTTCAGTTCGGCTTCACTTTTGAAAACCGAATTTGAAACCGAACCGGACCGCTTTTTAACTAATATATATATATATATATATATATATATATATTTATTTATTTATATATATATTTTTAAAAAAGAGTAAAACTGAATTTAAAACCGAACCGCTTTTAATTTAAAGAACAAAAGCGAATTAAAATCGAACCGAACCATTTTTTAATTAATAAAGAATATAACATAGATTTTTTAAAAAATGCCAAAATCGAATCTGAACCCGAACCGAACCACATATATGCAGTTCGATTTGGTTCGATTTAAACCAATAAATCGGTTCGATTCGGTTTCACATTTTAAAAAATTCGGTTCGATTCGATTTGACGGTTTGACCATCAAACTAAATCGAACCAAATCGTTACCATCCTTACTATGTAGACACACAAGCCTGTGAATCTATACATCTCAATTGAGCTATTTTGGGATTGATGACTCTTTTCTTTTTAATAGTTTATACACCACCATCAATCACTATCTAAATAAGATCAATCCCGAATCTTTCACAATTAATTAGAATTTAATGATTTATTATCTAATTAACTGATTTGATTTACATTTTCCACCCTTTTTAATGACTTTAATTTTCATTGAAGCAAAGTCCTCGGTGAAAATAATGGGTCTATTCTTTGTCAATTGAAATGCTTTGTGTTTGTTTGTTTTTTGAACATTGGCTAACTTGAGCATGTATAGAAGTTACATAAAGTGATTGGGATTATTTGGTAAATAGATTTTAAAGTGAGTGTGACAGATTTAAAGTAAATAGATTTTCGATGGCAAAATCATAAGGACAAAAATATCTCTTTTCAGTTTGAGAGCCGAAATATACATTAAAAATTCTAAAAGGGTATAAGAATATATTTTAAAATAGAAGTAAGAGTAATAAAATTAACACTTTCAACAAGTAAAGTGTTTAAAATAAGATTGTTTACGAATAAAGATAGATGAACAAATTTATTTATAAATATAACAAAATATTATTATCATTCGGTAGTAGATTGCTATAGACCGTGATAAACATCTATTACCAATAGATATTTATCACAGTCTAGTACTCACTAATAGATGTCTATCACAATCTATTACGGATAAACAGTTTTATTATAATTGAAAATATTTTCAATAGTTTTTAAAATATAAAAGAAAACGAATGATATTTATAGGAACTATTTTATGAGAATATGGTATTAAATTTTTATCGACATTAGTGAAACATAAAAAAACAAGAAACAAAATATCACTAATGTGAGTATAATTTGGACAATAATAATTTTAATTTGTTTGATAAGCATAGATTTTTTATTTATTAATTTAAATAAAGACAATTATTTTAAATGACAAAATTGCTGGAAATAATTTTAAATATAGCAAAATGTCACTTAGACGTCGATAGATATCTATCAATACAGCTAATAAACATATTTATAAATAAGTTGACTCATTTCCTTATATTTGAAAATACCTATTTAAATAAATAATTTAAATTTTTTGTTTTAATAGTTTTTTTCATAAATATTCATCCTTAACTATATTACGTCTTTAAAAATAATGATGGAAATTATCGTCGTTTATAGTTTCCCACTTCCGCGGGTAAGAGGTTGGTTATAGGGACCCACACCAACTAATTAATAAAATTAAATAATAGTAAAAGATTTTGGACTTATTTTTAAAAATAGAAAAATGCACCAATTTTAGATGCCTTTCTTTCCGATTGAGTTCTCAAACCTTTTTGAAATGGCCCCTTTTGTATTTTGTTTAGTAAATAAATTATTCGGTCTATTTTTTTATGATCTTTTTATGCAAGTAATTTCACTTGTTGTTGGTCACTTTATTCAATCCTTTTTTTTTTTTAACATTTTATTTTATTTTATTTTTTATGACCTCATCTATTTTGTCTCTTTCACCATGCAATCTCTCTCTTCAATTATTTTTTATAATGTTCACAAAAAATTAAAAAGAAAAGAAATCAACAAGACAAAATGTCACTCGACATTTTGGTTCACTTAACTCTTTTGCCTAACGTTTTTATTTGAAAGAGATGGGTAAAGAACTTAGATAAGATGTGACATTCTTAAATGGAATACCTAATAAGTCTATAAAATATTTTTTTTGGGTGGTAGAACTATACGGAGACTCTTTTAGAAGTTGGTAGTTTGATCTTCCGCTACTATAATCTTGAATTAACTAATATTTGATATACTTGATAATGATGTACTTGACTGATAGACTGCTGATAAATTAGTCAATCATTCGACACTTTTATACGACTAATTAACTTGTTGATTGGTATATTTAATAATGATACACTTGACTTAATATATTGTTGATAAATTTGATAATGATGCACTCATTTATAATGTTGATACACTTAACTGATATACTGTTAATACACTTGACAGATATACTACTGATATACTTGATTGATATATTGTTGATAAACATAATAATGATGTACTTGATTGAGTTGGTATACTATATATCGATACACTTAGACTTTTTTCTTTTTTTTTCTTTTTAAAAAAAACTTCTTCTTTGAACGCAACAGATATCACCCCCCACCCCAATCTCTCTTTCACTAACCAAACATCATTTTCACAGGTCATCGCTCCACCCCCACCACTTATCTCTGTCGATCGCTGCATGTTTGGTCATTGCTTTTCTCTCTCTCTATCATTCTTTTCCCCAACATCTCTCTTTTACCAACTTTACACCATCTGCCGTCGACCACCACTCTACTTCCCTACTACTTACCTCCATCAATTACCGCAGATCAACTAGTTGGTAGTTGCTTTTCTCTCTCCCTATCTTTCTTTCTATCTATCTCTATCAATTGATTGGTTATGACAAATATGGCATAAAAATAATTAGAAATCCATATTTGAAGTTTTTGCTATATTCAGATGATATCAAATATGAGTTATACACCAACAAAATAGCTTATTTAAGTTGCCACTCATTTCAATTTTCCATTTATAATTTCAACCATTTAACTTTAAAGGAAATTTTGAATACATAAACTGTTGAATTGTGGTTGTATTGGCCATACATGATAGAGTTATTGTAGTTGTACCATTAAATTTATTAAAGTATCAAGTTAGACCGATCATTTGCTTTCATTACTAATCTCCCTAGATTTTGTTTCTCTAGGATAATTCTTGTATCAATGTTATTTCTATACTTCTAAAAAATTATCAAGGTACATGTAGAATAAAATTAAAACATAGCGAGTGCTCACATCAAAATGCATTATCTTTGTGTAATCCATTTTTATCACATACATAAAAGAAAATAAAATATTTTAAAAATAAGTAAGAATAATTTACCATACGAAAAATTATGATTGTACAATTTGGTGGAATGCACAAAAATAATTGGTACCTAGATGCACCTAAACATTTATCTTCATAAAATTCAATTTTGACAATCGGTTACATTAAGATTTCAAATGTGATTTAAAATAAACAAATAAACATTGGGTAAGGTATATTTTTGTTGTTACCCTTCTAATTTAGCACTTTATTATGTAATTTAGAAGTGTTTTAAGCAATTTAAAAATGAATACAGATGAATAGTACTTGAAAAGGTGTAAGAAACATAAATTTAAGAATGTAGATACAATAATTTATAGTGGTTCGATTAATAGGCCTACTCCAATTGTAAAGGGTTTAAGCCTTTGCTAGACAATAGTATTAGATACCGAAATTAATAGAAACATGCCCAAAACATTATTGAAGTAAAACAAAAGATCTAAAGAGATCAAATTAAGAACAAGAAAGAAAAGGAGCAACATAACCCCCCTTTTTTTTTTGGAAGATTTTGATGTAGATCCGTCCATTAGATGAATTCTTCCACACCACAATGTCAAGAACTTCGAGCCACCATGAATCCTTTTCTCACGGTAAAAGAAAGGAACCACTTCACAACTCTCTCTCTATGTGGCTACAACCAAACAATATTGGAGGCTTCTCTTTTCTTTTTGTTTCAAAAAATCTTAATCTCTCTCTACCTTTTAGTGTAGGGTGTTTTTTAATGAATGGTCCTCATGCCCTACATACATGTATATAGCTCATCGAAATATAAACTTATAACATTAATTACACTTTCGTTTGGAAAAACAGCAAAATATGGAATTGTTTTGAATTATAGCAAACTGATTCTTTTCCATATGTTTAAACTTTCTCGAAATTCTAAAATACCCTCCATCATCTATAGATACAGGGTAATTAAATTTGATGGCTATAGATTTGATAATAAACAGAATCTGCCTTTACAAAAAAAATCGAGATTAGTTTATTTGAATCTTGAATTTTGATCAAATCTTTATTTTTAATATGAATTTATCTAATTATTTTTTTTATCCACATATTTTTGTGTATTTTAGATTTTATTTTCAAATATCAAATAATTTCAATTTATGTAACTATTTTTCGTTTTTCCTTCTTTTAACGTATTTTTGGGTTTTCTAATTTATATCACTTTATCTTATTTGCTTTGCTTTTTTATATCTTTAATAGTTTGAACTCTAACCGCTTATTTTTTTTTTTAAAAAAGTTGATTATCATATTTTTGTTGTTTTTTTTTTCCCAATCATTCATAACCTTCTTGTTTTTCCTTTGGTCTGAATCGATTATAATATTTTGTTGTTTTCCCAATCGTTTTCAAATAAACATCCATAATTTTTTATTGTTCCACCAATTTTTCTTTTTTAATTGGTGGAACGATACCTTCCAAAGAGCACGGTTGATTTCTCTTTAATAACTTTTTGAAGAACAATGAAGCTTGACTAAAGAAGAATTTTTTTTCCAGAATGAAGGTCTACGAGTAATCGAGGATCTTAACTTCAGGTTCAATTTCCTTTTTTTCAACTATATAAATTTCGTGGTCGGTGCTAATATCGTGACGAACCTGTTGGGATTGGTGTCCCACACCTCTCTTATATTCTCATAGTTTGTAAACTTTGTATAAACAAATTTTTATTAATAAAATAATTGTTATTTTATGAGCATACACTCAATCCAATAAACTACGATTCTAGACTATTTTATGTAATTTAAACATATATGTAGAAACAAATGGGTGAATCATGTTTAAATGATAATCTAAACGATATGTAGTAGATAGATAAGGCTGGGTACTTTATCCCGTGACAGTACGTAAGCCCGCTTTGTAGATGTTACAAGTATTGTAAAGTGCTACAAATGATCTGACCCTGATCATTCATGTGAAGATATGTGGTATCCTATATAAAGATTTTGTATAAGACCGGATTACAAAATTACTAGTCTCATTATATAATGTCGTCAATAATATAGACTTATATTTATATTAAATTTAGTTTAATTTTAAATTAATTGAGGAAGTTATGAAAATAACTCTCTCCCTAATTTTTCTCTCTAACCATCGTGAAACATAGAGGGGTAGTTTAGTTTTTTGACTGCTTCGTCTTCTTCACAGTAGAGAGGGTCTCTCTGTGAATGCTCTGAAAATTACTCCCAAGATCACAGAGAAGAAAAAGGGTTTTTCTTTTTCCTCTCTCAAAACTCTCCTCATCTTCCCAAAATCATAGTAGAACCCATCACTTTTACTTATTCTCATCCCCTAAGGAGAATACATGAGGTTCTCTTGTGGTGGTGGCTCTGTATTTTTTGTTCGAGTTTTGAAGAGCTCATGACTGGAAGGAGGGATATCATGAAGGCTTATTGGCTTCTAAGGTAAGTTGTTATCCTTACCCCTAATTCTTTCATTTTTCAGCATGCTGTAAAATTATAATTCAAAAATGTTTTTTTTGTTATGTAAAGTCGGGATTCTATGAAAAATAAAACTGGGACGATTCCGCTTCTGTTGCGGAACTTCACTGTTCCTTCATTTGGTATTAAAGCTAGATTCTTGGCCCAATTTATTTTTTTCAACTTTTTTTTACATAATTTTGGTGTGTATCATTATGTTTTGTTCATAATGATGAACTGATGAATGTGGTTTACAATTGTGGATAATTTCGGGATTGGTCTGTAGTTTTTACTACATTAATTTTACATATTTTGTTTGTAAGAGCCCTTTATTTTTGGGCATTAATTGTAATCGAGTCTGTATTATTAAATTATTGAGTCGTTTGTGATGTTTTCGATGACGTACTAATGAAAATGAGGCCCAAATTGGAGAAGAAACGACGCAAATCGCAGCTGTACAGTAGCATTGCAACGCTGCGATAGACGGATGAAATTTTTTTTCGTAGCATTGCAATGCTATGTCTTAACGTTGCAATGCTTCGAGATAAAATATTTTTTCGGTCTGCGTGATTTGATTCGTGGTTTAGCTAGTTCACGTCTGATTCGCTTGGTTTGAGCGGTTTGTGGGCGATTTAAGTGCTGGGCAGTTCGACTCATACAGTTCAAGACCCAGTTCACCTGTTTTGAACTGATTAAGCTATTATTTATGCAATAGTTAGTCTTTTGATTAATTAAATTAATATAATTAATGGTTTAGGAGTCCAATTCCAGTCCATAACTTACTGGTTAAATTATACATTTGATGTATGGTTTAATTTTATTATATATGTCATAATGTATACCATATAGTAAATTCCACCATAGGTTATGTATTATTCATGCATCATTTATATTATAAATGTTATATTATATAGTTGCATGATTTAATTATAGCATGCTCATGCATCATATAATATAAGTGTTATAATATGTGCTTGCATGCATTAATAACATAGGTCTGCCTTAGAGTTCACTGCGAAGAGCATATCATCCACATACAAGAGTAAGTATACTTTTCCATTGTAAGTAGTGGAGTTAACAAAAGCACACATATAACGAGAGCTTCTTTGGAAACCCAAGTTGGTTATATAATCGTTAAATCTTCTGTACCAACACCTTGGTGACTGCTTAAGGCCATAAATTGATTTGTTTAATAGGCAGTACACGTCTTGTTTCCCCTTTTTTTCATAACCTTAAGGTTGCTTCATATAAATTGTTTCTTCTAGATGGCCATGCAAAAAAGCAGTCTTCACATCCAGTTGGTCCAATTTCAGGTCATTTTGCACCACTAATGATAGGAGAAGTCTGATAGTGGAGTGCTTTACAATAGGGGAGAAGATTTATGAGTAGTCAATACTTTGTCTCTTTGTGAAACCTTTAGCAACAAGTCTTACTTTGTATCTAGACTTCTGATCTTTAGAGATACCATCCTTTAGCTTGAAGATCCACTTAGAGGCAATTGGTTTGCACCCTTTTGGTAGAGGGTGAAGGAGCTCTTATTCAAGAGTGCCTACGAGAGGAAACGGATCTTTCCAATTCATTGTGACAGTCACATATACATTCAAACATACTAAAATGCATTCATAATGCTAAAGAGATCGAGAGATCATACCAGTTGAAGACTTCTTCTTCACAGCAAATCTAAAACTCAATCGTCTACCTCGAACAGTCTCCAAACGAACAGAAGGAAACAGAGATGACACCACCACTCAGAGCCCTCAGTATTCTTGGAGTGAGAATCCAAAGGGTAGTCTTTGTTCGGATTTGGTAGAGGGAAGGAGGAAGAGAGATCGTATACAACGATCAAATAAGTGGGAGATGGGCTCGTCTATCATATAGAAAAAATGCTTGATCGTTTAGGTGAAGTATACGATCATGTAGGAAAAAGGTAAGCAATCGTCTAAACGATCGTGTAGGAAAAGGTAAGCGATCGTCTAAATGATCGTGTAGGAAAAGGTAAGCGATTGTCTAAATGATCGTGTAGAAAAAAAAAACTAAGCGATCGTCTATACGATCGTTTAGTAAATATTGGGTGCTAACCGATCACTTAGGAAAAGGTAAACGATCATTTAGTAAATAGTGGGTGTGGGTGTAATCGTTAAGCGATTGCTTAGCACTATCATATAGGTAAGTGATCATGCAGGCATTGTCGTATAGGTACAAATTTTCTAAGCGATGACACACTTCAACACAATGTCCGCACATCTCATGCTTAACACACGTGAGCTATTTATGCGTCTCAAAGTGATCTTTCAACTTACTCATCCGTTATTAAAACAGAAGAGACGCGGTCCCATTTCCCTTTTAAATGTCCAATGAATGTGATCACATCATATTCATAATTTATGAATTAATATCATATATCAATCATAGTATTTTTTCTCCACTAGATATAAATCATATTTATATCCAATTTCCTCCAAATTAATGTATCTCATACATAAAGTTAAGAATATCATATATAATTAACTAGTTCAATTATATCATATATAATCGAACTCCCTCTTGTCAATTTGAACATTTCAATCTAACCCAAAATCTGACTCTCAACTTGTATCCAAGCTATCAAGGGGACTTTATGGACATATGGCTCGAAGCTCCAACGGTACGTGAATAGTTGACTTAACTCTTTAGTCACGATATCCACCATTCGTTAACTGTTCATCATTCCACTAAAGACCGACAGTTGAACTTTTTCCATAGATATATTATTATGTCCACTGGATATAACCATCGACAATTGAATTTTTCTTGACATAGATATATTTTTATGTCCGCTGGATATAAGCAATCATCAGTACGATGACCCTTCACAGATGCTCGTAATTACAATAGGTCTTACTGTTTTGCCCCTGTAATTACATCTTCCTCCTTAAGTACTACAGATCCCTCTAATGAACAATACAACATAGTCTTACTATGTGTGAACACCTCTTGGGCCATGAAAAGGTGTGTGGCGCCACATTGTTCAAGCATTGGGATTAGCACTTAAGAGAGTAATCTATCTACTTACCCCTGCTTCGAGGAAGGAGTGAACTCCATCTTGTGAAGCTGAGTTCCCAGCTCCCAAATCAGACGAATCCCCAAAGTGGTAGGTTTGATTCGGCGCTATGGCCACTCACACCCATGCAAATCAAAGAACCGCCCTCAATGACAGGAGTGTTGGGATTGGTGTCCTAATTCTCCCATAGTCTCGTTGTTTTGTAAAGATACACATTGTTCAATGAATAAAATAAGTATTATTTAATTCTGGCATTTACTCATATCCAATAAACAAAGCTCCTTGGTTATCTTATGTGAACTTAAGCATGTATATGTGATATACAAGTGAATCATGCCTTAAGTGATAACCTAAATCGGTATGTAGTATAAGGATTAAGGTGGGATACCCGATCTTGGTGATACTACGGATACGACCCGCTTTGTAGAGGTTTGCAAGTGTTGTAAACTACTACAGATGGTTGATCCAGACCATTCATGTGGAGACGTGGAGTGGAGGTGTCTTATACAAAGAGTTTTTGTAAGACCTGGACCACGAGATGACTAGACTCTGTATATAACGCCGTTGATACTAGAGACTTGCATCTCATTTAAACGACCATAGGTGACACGACCTCAATCCTAAATGTTTTGTGAACTCCTACCTTTGAGAGCGGTCCTTTGATTAGTATGGGTGAGAGTGGCCAGATTGCCAACTCAACATGCCTACCTTTTTGGGAACTTATCTGATTTGGGAGCTGGGAACTCAATCCACAATATGAAATTCACTTCTTTCCCAAAGTAGGGATAAGTAGAGAGATTGCTCCCTTAAGGGCTGATTTTGAGGCTTGAACATAATGGCCACAACTTCTATTTGGAAGAGAAGACTCGGTCATAGTAGGACTATGATTTATGTTCATTAGAGGGATCAGTGGTACTTAAGGAGACAGATGTAACTACAGGGGCATAACGGTTATTGGCCCAGTTGTACTTACGAGCGCTCAGTGAAGGGTTATCCCACTGCTGATTGGTTAAAATGGACACATAATATATATGTAGTGTGGAGAGTTCAACTTTCGGTCTTTAGTGGAGTGTCTGGCAGTTAACGGATGGTGGATTCTATGACCAAAGAGTTTAGCCAGTTATTCACGTACCATTGGAGCTTCGGATCTACAGGTTCATGAGGTCCCCTTGGTAGCTTGGATTCATGTTGAAGGATTAAGTTCTTTGTGTTAATTTGAAATGTTCAAATTGACAAGAGGTATTTTGATTATATATGATATAATCGGTATGATATATGAGATAAATCTAGTGGAGGATTAATGTAAATGAGATTTACGTTAATTACCATGGAATAGAAAAAGAACTATGGTTTATATGTTGCATGAGATGACATATTAAAACTATAGGTTATAAATATAGTATGATAAGTTGGTTATCATTTGTATTTATAATAATATTAATTATTAGATAATTAATATTTTATTCTTTTAAATAACCAAATGTAGTGGGTGGTTATTGATCATGGTAACCGTGAGTTTAAAAGGAAATCGGTTTCCTATTTTGAAAGAAGTTTTTTTCACAAAAGTTTTGAAAAGATTTTGAGTTTTCTCTCCAGCAAAAATAAACTCACGGAAGTCGTCAAGTAAATACAGATTGCTAAACGGCGGTTGGGCTAGGTAAACGATCATGCAGGTGCTAGCTAAACGATCGTGCAGTGTTTACTAAACGATCGCTGGCCCAAGGTACACGATCGTGTAGAGTCTGTCGAGCTAAACGATCGCATAGCTTTATTTAAACGATTGGGCATCGACCTATACGATAGGTCCCCAACTTCTCCCACTTGCCCAGTCGTGTACACGATATGTCTTTCCTCCATTCGCCTGCCTCATACCAAGTCCGAACAGAGCCCACTCTCTAGATTCTCACATCGAGAATACCAAGGCCGCCTTGTTGGTGGTGTCAGACTCAACTCGACACCGTCGAGGTTTTCTGGAGGCCGTTCATGGTGCTTTCGAGGAGTCCGTTCGTGGTGTTGTGGAGGAGATCGTGACCAAGGAGATCATTGAGGACGAGCACGAAGTGTTCGTGCTATGTTCGTACAGTGTTGCAGTCGTGTAGATCGAGCGCTTGTGGATGCGGTTTTTCGATCAGAGTCACGCATCGGAGCGTGGAGACGTCTTTGCATATGTGCGTAGAGTTCTCTTTGTACATTTATTGTTCATGCTGTAATTTCTCTGTATATTTGCATAACCGTTTGTATTGAAGTCGACTATAAATTTATTGTTGATTCATGATTATAATTTGAAATTGTCTTGCATCCGCTGCTCACGAAAATCTCGAGTGTCGATTTCCTTCAATTGGTATCAGAGACAGGTTCTCTGATATTCCAAATTACAGATATGAATCGAACGATTTTTATAGTAGTGGTGGGTTTCTACATTTGTAGTTAACCATTTTCTACATTTGTGGATGAATATGATGAACGTTTCAGGTTGCCTTTTTGTTAAAGCTTTCGTTATTACAAAGTGTTAATTGTAAGGGCCTCAACATTTTTGGGCGAAAATAACTTCGCAATCGAGTCTGTAATTCAAAAAGTTTGAGTTCGTCGAGTCGTTCGTGATGAAGCTTCGGTGCATGGCGATGCAGTTCTCAACGAAGAAGAAGATTAAGCGTTGATCGGATCGTGTAGCCTCAGGTAAACGATCGTTAGGATTTCACTAAGCGATCGTTTAGATTTTTAGCTAATGCTAAGCGATAGGGTAAATCGTATACCATATCGTGTAGCGTTGGTTGTGCGATCGCGTAGGCGTTGGAGGTAGGTGATCGTTGTGGGAGCATGCGATGCTCATCATTTAGTAGAAGGCGCGCGCTAGACGATTGTGTAGTTAGCAAGCTTCATCACTTAGTTACTACCTATGCGATCACATGTATACGATACGGAGACGCTAGCTAAGTGATCGCTTAGGCGATGGTGCTTCGCGACATCGTAGTCGCTTAGACGATCTGAAAGGCGGTCATCGTGCAGACCGCGCTAAGCGATCGTGTACTTCAGGCTTCATCGCTTAGTAAAGGTACACGATCGTTAGTAAAACCTCAACGATCGTTTAAATTTTTCTAGACGATTGTGTAGTGTTGCTAAACGATCGTTTACCTTAGGGAGCACTGGTAAGCGATAGAACGAAGGGTTTGTTTTATCGTGTAGACGATTGTGGGGTGCTTAGTACACAATGGATGGTTAAAGAAGCGATGCTTTGCCGAGTGGTTCAAGGCCCGGTTCACCTGTTTAAACCAGAGACTCCTTGTCTTTGTAATAATTAGCTTTCTCCTTTTGAATTTAAAGGTAATTTTACCCGGTTCATAAACTTTGATGGCTTATACATGTGATGTATGGTTCTTATATGTCAAAGTGTTTGTCATATAGTTATAAACCCACCTTAGGTTGTGCAATTTTTCATGCATCATGTATTATAAATGTTATAATCGAGCATGAAGAAATTACTTGAAAGCATGCGCATGCATCATGAAATATAAGAGTTATATTTTGCATGCAATGAGCATTATCATGCATCATCCTTTTATTATAAATGTTATAGTCTAAGGGTAAACGGAAGCATGTTTTGCTTGTTTCATTGCGGTTTTGTATAAGTGTTATATAAAAGAAGTAGCAATGAATGGACAAGCATTGAGCATGACACTTAGGCCGTTTATAAGCGTTATGAATGCCTTGCATGTGTTAGCTTCGCATTGTGGTTGTTTCCGTTTATAGGTATTATAAAAAGGAAATTAGACCTAAAATCGATAATTCAAAGTTGCATGCGAACTTATGATGAACTCATTTTTTAAAAGAGTTTTAAAATTGGATTGAGATAGACCTAAGTTCAGTGGTTCTAAAGAGTTTAGTAACCTAGATTAATCTTTTAAAATCGGTTTAATAGGATTAAATTGGTTGGCATAAAAGATTAAATTTGTTGTAAACCTATTTATAAGGGACCTTTTGTCTAAGACGGGTTCTGGCTAGGCTGGGGTTTTTAAGTTGACGGAAACATAACACCCCTACCTGGGAACCTACCTGGAAAGGTGAATTAGATAGATTTTCAATAAGCATGCGACATTTTGGTCAAGGACTCCGTTAAAGAGTTTAATGGATGATGATCAAAAGCTGTTCAACTATCCAAGGTAAAAGTTACTCTTTGGAAAACCTAAAAGTCACTTACTTAAAATCCTTAGCCGTGTTTTTTCTAAGTAAACTAAACCCTAGGTTATAAAATACTCAGTGGGAGGAGGAGGCGTATCAGATATGTCTATGATTCCACTCACGTTTCTCCCTGTATGTTCACACCGTGAGATTCATGCTTGGCCTCGAGATGCCCCAGGATGCATCCCCCTTCGGATGGTGTTTGCATGAGTCAATATCAAGGTGGACAGAGAGAGTATTTATAGTAAGTGGGTGAAGGGTGTGTGTTAACACGTCCTATGGTCTCTTTCATTGGTTCACACCGTGAGATCATTTTGTACGCTCTCGTATCACCTTTGGAGCAACCCCCTTCAGATGGGTTTTGTGCAGTTGGTCAATATCAAGGTGAACTTCAGAAATGGATAGGGTCGCTTTAGGTCTTGCCCCAATCAGATTTTTTCCTTTCAGATTGGCCTTTTGGGATGGACCTCTAGGGCTTAAAATGGCGGGTCACACTTACGGGAGATTGTTAAGTAAGTTAATGATCTCTTGGCCAAATCAATGATGGCTAGTCGTTATAGGAACAAGAGTTGTTCTGGTATTAATGACTGGTTGAGATCTTCTCAATTCAGAGGAGGGATAACTGACCTCCCTTCGGTGGCTTTTGTCCTAAATCTTTGAAACGTCATTGCGAAACTAGATGTCTCACGGGGTTCATGTTAGTTTTGCTAAAACCTTATTGGATATTGTTTTGTTTTACAATGGGTATTTGCTTAAAACCTAATGTAGGTCAATGTGTTTTTTCTTTTCAGCAACTCATTAGTATTTCCGTTTAAAGCTTTTAACAATGACCGATTATTTACAGTGGAAAGAATCATGTGATACGAATTTCGTGGCAAACGACCTCCATCCCACTACTCTCCAAAAGAGGAGACAAGACAGTAAATATGATTTATTGGTCTTGGAGACATGTCTGGTAGAGAATGATGATTCTGCTTGGATCCTTGATTCAATTACTACCAATCATGTTAGTTTCTCTTACCAAGGATTTAGTTCCTTGCAAACATTGCCATAAGGAGAGATGACTGTTCGAGTTGGTAATGGTGAGGTTGTTTCAGCTGTTGCTATAGGCTGGCTAAAGTTATTTGTTGACAAGAAACGTTATTTGTTATTGGATAATGTTTTTGTAGTTCCTCATATTAAGAGGAACTTAATCTCGGTTTCTTGTCTCATTGAACAAGACTATACCGTCTCCTTTTCTGAGAATAAAGTGTTTATTTTCAAGAATGGATTGGAGATTGGTTCTGGTTCGATGGAAAATAACTTATATGTACTAAGGTCGTTAGTCATCAAAGCCTTGTTTAACACTGAAATGTTCAGTACGACAACAACAGCTAAAAGACCAAAGGTTTCTCCAAAGGAAAATGCCCATCTTTGCATCTAAAGTTAGGTCACATCAACCTCAATAGGATTAAGAAGTTGGTGAAAAGTGGACTTCTAAAGAGTTTAAAAGAAAACTCCTGGCCGGTATGTGAATCATGCCTCGAAGGCAAGATGACCAAACGACCTTTTGCTGCAAAAGGTTACAAAGTCAGGGAAGCCTTGGAGCTTATACATTCAAACCTCTGTGGTTTGATGAATGTTAAAGCTCAAGGTGGTTATGAATATTTCATCTCTTTCATAGATGATTATTCAAGGTTTGGGTATCTCTTCCAAATGCAACGTAAGTCTGAAGCCCTTGACAAGTTCAAGGAGTATAAGGTTAAAGTTGAAAACTTGTAGGTAAGAAGATAAAAACACTACGATCTAATCATGGTAGAGAGTATATGGACCTCCAATTCCAGAACTATATGATAGAACATGGGATTGCATCCCAAATCTCGGCCCCTGGTACACCTCAGTAGAATGGTGTATCAGAAAGAAGAAACAGGATCTTGTTGGACATGGTTCGGTCTATGATGAGTTATGCTTATCTTCCAGACTCGTTTTGGGGTTATGCAGTGCAGACTGCATGTTATATCTTGAACAACGTTCCTCGAAAAATATTTCTGAAACACCTATTGAGTTATGGAGATGTCGTAAAGGTAGTTTACGCCACTTCAAAATTTGGGGCTGTTCGACACATGTGCTAGTGACTAACCTAAAGAAGTTGGAACCATGTTAAATGATTTGCCTTTTTGTTGGCTACCCCAAGGAAATGAGAGGAGGATACTTCTATGATCCAAGTGAGAACAAAGTGTTTGTTTCCACTAATGCTATCTTCTTGGAAGAAGATCACATGAGGGATCATAAGCCACGAAGTAAGCTCGTTTTATGTGAGATCTCTAGTGAGACCGAGACTGTTGAGGGTTCAACAAGAGTTGTTGAACAGGTCGATAGATCAACAAGAGTTGTTGAGGTCGGGACGTCTAGTCAACCAGCTCAAGAGTTGAGACTGCCTCGACGTAGTGGGAGGGTTTTGAACCCATCGGATCGCTACATGGGTTTGACTGAAGCCCAAAACTTCATTACGAATGATGGGGTCGAAGATCCATTATCTTTTAAGAAAGCAATGGAGGATGTTGACAAAGATGAATGGGTTAAGGCCATGATCCAGGAAATGGAGTCTATGTACTTCAACAACGTCTGGGAGCTTGTTGATCCACATGATGGGGTAAGACCTATTGGGTGTAAGTGGATCTTTAAGCGAAAGAGAGGTGTAGATGGAAAGGTGCAAACCTTTAAGGCTAGATTCGTGGCAAAGGGTTATACCCAGATTGAAGGAGTTGACTATGAGGAAACTTTCTTACCTGTTGTCATGCTAAAGTCTATCCGGATTCTCCTGTCCATATCCACATTTTATGATTATGAAATGTGGCAAATGGACGTAAAAACTTCACTTTATTATTGGTAATCTTGAGGAGACCATCTATATGACTCAACCAGAGGGGTTCGTAGTTCCATATCAAGAGCAAATAGTTTGCAAGCTTAATAGGTCCATTTATGAGCTGAAACAAGCATCTCGATCTTGGAACATCAGATTTAACACTACTGTCAAGTCGTTTGGCTTTGACCAGAACGTTGATGAGCCTTGTGTTTACAAGAAGATCATCAACAGCTCAGTAGCTTTCCTGGTACTGTATGTGGATGATATCCTCCTCATTGGAAATGATATCGGATATCTGACCGACATTAAGAGTTGGCTAGCTGCCCAGTTCCAAATGAAAGATTTGAGTGAGGCATAGTATGTCCTCAGGATCCAAATCATTCGGGATCGCAAGAACAAACTGTTAGCCCTATCTCAGGCATCGTACATTGATCAAATGTTGATCAGGTACAGGATATAGGATTCCAATAGAGGTTTTTACCTTTCAGGCATGGAATCGTTCTGTCTAAGGATCAATGTCCTAAGAGACCTCAAGAGGTTGAGGAGATAAAAGGATTATCTATGCTTCTGCTGTAGGAAGCTTGATGTATGCAATGTTGTGTATCAGACCCAACATTTGCTATGCAGTAGGGATTGTCAGTCGATATCAGTCCAATCCAGGATTTTATTACTGGATGGGGGTCAAAAAGATCCTCAAGTATCTTCAAAGAACGAGAAACTACATGCTTGTGTATGGAGATAAGAATCTGATCCTTACAGAATACACAGACTCTGACTTTCAGACCGATCAAGATTCTCGCAAATCGACATCAGGGTCAGTGTTTACTCTGAATGGAAGGGCTGTAGTTTGACAAAGCATCAACCAAGGATGCATCGCGGACTCCACTATGAAAGCTGTATACGTAGCGGCTTGTGAAACAGCTAAAGAGGCTGTTTGGCTGAGGAAGTTCCTTACAGATTTGGAAGTTGTTCCAAATATGGATTTTCCTATCACTCTTTATTGTGATAACAGAGAGGCTGTGGAAAATTTGAGGGAGCCTCAGAGTCATCATCGGGGTAAGCACATTGAACAAAAATATCACCTGATCAGGGAGATTGTGTGTCGCGGTAATGTGATGTTGAGCAGATCGCATCGAAGTACAACATTGCTGATCCCTTTACAAAGGCCCTAACGGCTAAAGTGTTCGAAGGTCACCTGGAGAGTCTGGGTCTGCGGGACATGCGGCATCTTGTCTAGGGCAAGTAGGAGATGATACTAGGGTATGCCCTAGTTTATTGTATATTGTACATTTTTATATTGTATTGTACATTAGTCTCCCGAGTTATTAGGACAAGTGGGAGATTGTTGGGATTGGTGTCCTAATTCTCCCATAGTCTCATTGTTTTGTAAAGATACACATTGTTCAATGAATAAAATAAGTGTTATTTAATTCTGGCATTTACTCATATCCAATAAACAAAGCTCCTTGGTTATCTTATGTGAACTTAAGCATGTATATATGATATACAAGTGGATCATGCCTTAAGTGATAACATAAATCGGTATGTAGTATAAGGATTAAGGTGGGATACTGATCTTGGTGATACTACAGATACGACCCGCTTTGTAGAGGTTTGCAAGTGTTGTAAACTACTACAGATGGTTGATCCGAACCATTCATGTGAAGACGTGGAGTGGAGGTTCTTATACAAAGAGTTTTTATAAGACCTGGACCACGAGATGACTAGACTCTGTATATAACGCCGTTAATACTAGAGACTTGCATCTCACTTAAACGACCATAGGTGACACGACCT
Organism: Benincasa hispida; assembly: GCF_027475165.1. Classification (NCBI taxonomy): domain Eukaryota; kingdom Viridiplantae; phylum Streptophyta; class Magnoliopsida; order Cucurbitales; family Cucurbitaceae; genus Benincasa; species Benincasa hispida. The sequence continues at coordinate 62,179,669 of NC_143481.1, read as the reverse complement.
CAATCCTAAGTGTTTTGTGAACTCCTACCTTTGAGGGCGGTCCTTTGATTAGTATGGGTGAGAGTGGCCAGATTGTCAACTCAACATGCCTACCTTTTTGGGGACTTGTCTGATCTGGGAGCTGGGAACTCAATCCACAATATGAAATTCACTTCTTTCCCAAAGTAGGGATAAGTAGAGAGATTGCTACCTTAAGGGCTGATTTTGGGGCTTGAACATAATGGCCTCAACTTCTCTTTGGAAGAGAAGACTCGGTCATAGTAGGACTATGATTTATGTTCATTAGAGGGATTAGTGGTACTTAAGGAGACAGATGTAACTATAGGGGCATAACGGTTATTGGCCCAGTTGTACTTACGAGCGATCAGTGAAGGGTTATCCCACTGCTGATTGGTTAAAATGGACACATAATATATATGTAGTGTGGAGAGTTCAACTGTCGGTCTTTAGTAGAGTGTCTGGCAGTTAACGGATGGTGGATCCTATGACTAAAGAGTTTAGTCAGTTATTCACGTACCATTGGAGTTTCGGATTTACAAGTCCTTGAGGTCCCCTTGGTAGCTTGGATTCATGTTGAAGGATTAAGTTCTTTGTGTTAATTTGAAATGTTCAAATTGACAAGAGGTATTTTGATTATATATGATATAATTGGTATGATGTATGAGATAAATCTAGTGGAGGATTAATGTAAATGAGATTTACGTTAATTACCATGGAATAGAAAAAGAACTATGGTTTATATGTTGCATGAGATGACATATTAAAACTATAGGTTATAAATATAGTATGATAAGTTGGTTATCATTTATATTTATAATAATATTAATTATTAGATAATTAATATTTTATTCTTTTAAATAACCAAATGTAGTGGGCGGTTATTGATCATGGTAATCGTGAGTTTAAAAGGAAATCAGTTTCCTATTTTGAAAAAAGTTTTTTTCACAAAAGTTTTGAAAAGATTTTGAGTTTTCTCTCCGTCAAAAAGAAACTCACAGAAGTCGTTAAGTAAATACAGATTTACTAAACGACAGTTGGGCTAGGTAAACGATTGTACAGGTGCTAGCTAAACGATCGTGCAGTGTTTACTAAACGATCGCATAGCTTTGCTAAACGATCACTGGCCCAAGGTACACGATCTGTAGAGTCTGTCGAGCTAAATGATCGCATAGATTTATCTAAACGATTGAGCATCGACCTATACGATAGGTCTCTGACTTCTTCCACTTGCCTAGTTGTGTACACAAACTGTCTTTCCTCCGTTCGTCTGCCTCACACCAAGTCTTAACAGAGCCCACCCTCTGGATTCTCACACCGAGAATACCAAGGCCGCCTTTTTGGTGGTGTTAGACTCAACTCGACACTGTCGAGGTTTTCTGGAGGCCGTTCGTGGTGCTTTAGAGGAGTTCGTTCGTGGTGTTGTGGAGGAGATTGTGAATCTCATTAAAATATTTATAACAATTATATCACATATAATTGAATCAACATAATTATATCATATATAATTAAATACCTCTATTAATTTGAACAATTCAAATTAATCCAAAAACTTATTCTCAACTAATTCTATTGAGCTACCAAGGGGACCTCATGGACCTATAGCTTGTAGTTCCAACGGTACATGAATAATTAATTAAACTCTGTTAACTGTCGAGCACTCCACCAAAGACCGACAGCTGCACTCTTCGCACTACATATATATTTCCGTGTCGACTGGATATAACAAATCAACAATACGACGACCCTTCACAAATTGCTCGTAAGTACAGCAAGGCCAAATTATTGTTTCGCCTCTGTAGTTATATCTAACTCCCTAAGTACCATTGGTCCTTCTAATGAATAATAGATCATAGTCCAACTATGACTAAACCCCTCTCGGGAAGGATAGGGTGTAGCGTCACATTGTTCAAGACCCAAAATCAACCTCTAAGGGAGCAATTTATCTACTTACCTCTACCTCGAGGAAGAAGTGAATTCCATCTTGTGTAGCTGTGTTTCTAGCTCCCCAATCAGACGAATCTCCAAAATGCTAGGCTTGTTGAGTTGGCGATCTGGCCACTCTCACCCATACAAATCAATGGACCACCCTCATAGGCAAGAGTTCGCAACTTACTCAAAATTCAGGTCATGTTACCTATGGTCATCCTAGTGAAATGTAAGTCTCTATTATGAACTTTTGCGTTTGATGCCCTAAAGTCTCGTGTCCTGTAGTTTGTAAACAGTTTGTACGAACGCTTGTGTTGTATAATATATGATATTTACTTTATATCTTGTATTTTACTCAGTTGCTTATTTTATTTGCTTTACCATAAACCAATAAAGAAAAAATCCCTGGTTATTTGTATGTGACTCAAGCATGTGTGTGGTGACATACAAGTGGATTATGTCTTGAGTGATAACCAAAATGATCTGTAGTATATTGATATAGAAGGGAAAACTTATCTTGGTAATGCTATGGATGCGGCCCGCTTTGTGGAATGGTCACAAATGTTGTGTCTTGTCACAGATGGTCCGATCCTGATCATTCGTGTTGGGGACATACGAGCGGGGGCATCCTATACAAAGAGTTTGTATAAGACCTGACCACGAAGTTTTAACGTCTCATTATATAACACCGTTCATGACAGAGACTTCACTTCACTAGGATGACCATAAATAACATGACCTCAATCCTGAGTGAGTTGGGAACTCCTGCCATTGAGGGCAGTCCTTTGATCTGTATGGGTGTGAATGGCCAGGTCGTCAATTCAGACCTATCATTTTGGTGATTCGTCTGATTTGGGAGCTGGGAACTCAGCTACACAAGATAGAATTCACTCCTTCCCCGAGGCAGGGGTAAGTAGATAGATAGCTCTCTTAAGGGCTAATTCTGGGGTTTGAACAATGTGGCGCCACACACCTTCTCTTGGCTCGAGAGGTGTTCACACATAGTTGGACTATGTTGTATTGTTCATTAGAGGAATTAGTGGTACTTAAGGAGTGAGATGTAACTACAGGGGCAAAACGGTAATTTGGCTCAGCTGTACTTACGAGCATTTGTGAAAGGTTCTCGTACTCATTATTGGTTATATCCGATGGACACATAAATATATCTATGGTAAGAAGAGTTTAGCTACTGGTCTTTAGTGGAATGTCTGAAAATTAACGGATGGTGGATCTCGTGGTTAAATAGTTTAGTCAGCTATTCACGGATCGTTAGAGCTTCGAGCCATAGGTCTATTAGGTCCCCTGGGTAGCTTGGATAAAGTCAAGAATCACTGTTTGGGTTAATTTGAAATGTTCAAATTGACAAGAGAAAGTTCGATTGTATATGATATAATTGGACTAGTTATATAATTGGTTAAATGTATGAGATATATTATTTTGGAAGAAATTAGATATAAATATGATTTATATCAAATAGAGGAGAAATTACTATAGTAGATATGTGATATCAAACTATAGGTTAAAAATATAATATGATTATATTTATTAATATTTTAATTGGATAATTATATGATAATTAACCCAAAATCATGTTCGGACGTGCGTTAGTGGGAAGAGCGTCGGTTATTGTAACCGATGAATTAAAATGAAATTTGTTTCATTTTGAATCGATCATCCGAAAAAAAAGATCGAAGAGCGCGTTGGTTTAAAATCGTAATCGATCACTTAATCTCAAGAGCCTGTACGATAGTCGCTCTGCGCCTAAACGATCGTCTACCTAGCGCCTAAACCATCGCACACTAAGTCCTAAACGATCGGTTAGCTTACCTATACGATCGTATAGTGTGTCGTGTTTGCTAAATGACCGCCTTCTATTCTTTAAACGATCGTGTACTTTCTCCTAAATGATAAGCATCTTGCTATATGATAGCGTCTTTTTCCCCCCCACTTGCTTATCACCTACATGATCTGTTCTTCCTCCGTCCTCTTGCTATATGATACCAAAGACCACGCTTTGGGTTCTCACTCCGAGAATACTTGGGGCTCTTTTCTGGTGGTGTCGTCCCCACGGCGTTCGTGTTTGTGCGGTTTTTCTTGCTGCTGCAGTCGATGCATCTGCTGGGTGTTTATTGATCAGGTTTCCGCTGCAGTGAGTTTTTAAGTTTGAAGACCGTCTTCAACTGGTATCGCAACTCTCTCCCTTGTAATTTCTTGTTCAAAGCATGCCGATAATTACTGTTTGTTTGCATAACTGTGCGTTTGAACATATTTGATGTATTTCGGTCACTGTGAAATTGGAGTAATCCGATCGCGCTCATGGAACTCTTCGGTAAGAGATCCTTAAATTGGTATCAGAGCTAGGTTCTGATACTCCGATTTCATACGTTTCAACGAAATGACATTTACGTTCTTGGTGGGTGCATTTCTACACTGTTTAATTGTTAAATTGCTATGGATGTGCGAATTAATGGATGTTTTTGTGGATGATTAGCATCAATTTGTTTAAATCATTTACATTTGTGGTTGTTTGTAAAGGCCCCTGCATTTTTGGGCATTAATAATCGTTATCGAGTCTATATTTAAAGTATGTTTGAAGTTTTGAGTCGTTCGAAGAAGAAGATGGGAGCAAGCATTGCGGTTCTTCGAGGAAGGAGGCGATCAAGAGGTGATCGCATCATGCAGATGATGGAGTATGCGATTGCTATTGGTCGCATCTTGTAGACGATGGGGTACGTGATCATTGTCGATCGCATCGGTTAAACGATGGGATATGCGATCAAGGATTGATCGCATCGTATTGACGATTGGGTACGCGATCGCAGAGTATCGGGTCGTGTAGACGATGGGATGCTCGCGTATCATTTAACGCGTGCGTGCACTGGATGATCGTTTAGGACAGCAAGCTTCATCGCTTAGTAACTGACTAAACGATCGCTTAGTAATGCAAGGTAAATCGTTTACCTATCGCTGCGTTAAGCAATCGCATAGAAGATCAAGCTTCGCAGCCTCGTTTCCGTCTACGCGATCGTTTAATTTTGCTTCTATCATCTAGTGCGTGTTGGACGATCGTCTACCTATGGTGTTTACTACACGATGGAGTCGTTCTGGCGGTTCAAGACCCGGTTCGCCTGTGAATCGGTTTGCTCGATGAAAAATGTAATAGATAGGGTTATTTCATTCCCTTTTTTTTTTTTTTTTTGTAAAGGCTCATCCCGGTTTATTAATCCTTTATTTATTACATGTGATGTATGATTTTTATATGTCATATGGTATGCACATATAGTAAATCCCACCTTAGGTTATGCAATGTTCATGCATCATCTCTTTATTGTAATTGTTATAATTTAGAGAAGCATGATTTAATTTATGTAAGAACATGCTCATGCATCATATAATATAAAAGTTATATTTATGCATGCAGAAAAAGAATTGACATGTATCATCTTTATATTATAATTGTTATAGTATAAGGGCGAATGATAGCATGTTTGCTTGGTTGTTACACGTTATATAAAAGTTATATATAGTAATGACCAAAAATTGCATGAAGCATGATACATAGGTTACTTTATAATTGTTATAAACGCCTCGTTGTGCGCAATGGTTTTAGTTGTTTCTTTTTAAAAGTCAAAGAGAAATTAGAACTAAAAGAAATAAGAAAGACATGCATGCACACTTAGGTTTAGTTCACGGTTTTAAAGTGTTTAAAACTTTGATCACATAGACCTAAGATCATGGTTCTAATACGATTAGAAACCTTAACACTTTAATCTTTTAATCAGTTTAATAGGATTAAATTGGCTAATAAAAGGTTAAAGTGTAATAAATCTATCTATAAGGGACCTTTTGTCTAAGGCGGGTTCTATCTAGGCTGGGGTATTTAAGTTGACGGAAACATAACACTCCTACCTGGGAACTTACCTAGAAAGGTGAATTAGATAGATTTGATGCATGCATGCATGTTAAGGACAGTCCATTAAAGTGTTTAAATGTGACTACTTGAACTTGTTCATATTTCATAGACAAACGTTGTTTATGAGCAGAGTTTAAAAAGACGACTTAGACTAAAATCAGTAGTCAGATTGTCCAGTTTAATGAATCCCTAGGTAGAACATTCAGTGGGAGGTACTTGAGGCATGAAATGCTTCACTTAAACCTTTCACGTTTCTCCTAAATAGTCTACACCGTGAGATCTACCCTCGGCCTCACAACACCTTTGGCGTATCCCCCTAACGGATGGTGTTTGGGTAGGTTAATATCAAGGTGGATGGAGAAAGTGTTCATAGTAAGTAGTCGCGGGAAGTGCGACAGCATACCCCTCGGTCTCCCTCATTAGGTTGAATAAAGTTACTGCACATCGCCTCGAGGCACCCTGGGAGTGTCCCTCTAAAGGATGGCAGTTTTGCACATTTCTTTATTTGATCTCCTGTAAGAGGATAAGGTAACTTAGTCTCTTGTTCTAATTTGCTTCTTCCCTACGGTGGGCTCATTAGGGTGGGACTCTGGAACCGAAAGCGAGGGGTCACACTTAAACGGAATTGTTAAAGGTTAACAGTTCTGGACCGAAAAATGGTGGTTGTTAGGTTCAGTTCCAAGAGTTGGTTCTAGCTCATGGTTGAGAATGTCTCATCCCAGCGAAGGGGCAACTGATCACCCCACCGGTGACGTTTGTCCTGCCTCATTGGGGCATCATTGCAAAATAGAAGTCTATATCTTCGGGTACTTGAAACTGTTTTGCAAAATTGATTGGTTTAAAAGTGGTTTAGCAAAATCGAATAAAGTTCCGTTCGTATTTTTTCAGCAACATTTTCAAAATGGCAACAGCCACGTTGGCATTACTAAGCGCTGAAAAACTTACAGACGATAATTTTGCAACATGGAAACACATGATCACGACGATCTTGATCATCGAGGATCTCATGTTCGCTCTCACAGAGGCTTGTCCTCCTATTCCAGCTCCTAATGCCGCTCGAAATGTTCGGGAGGCATTCGAGCGATGGAAAAAGGCGAATGAGAAGGTCCGAACCTACATCTTGGCAAGTCATTCTGAAGTCTTGGCCAAGAAACATGAGCCTATGGTCTTAGCGCGTGAGATCATGAAGTCTCTGCGGGGGATGTTTAGACAACTATCTGAACAGCTTGTGCATGAGGCTCTTAAATACATATTCAACTCCAAAATGGAAGAAGGCGCCTCTGTTCGTGAACATGTGCTTAACATGATGGTCCACTTTAACGTGGCGAAGTTGAATGGGTCTACCATCGATGAGGGCAGCCAGGTTAGCATAATTTTGCATTTTTTGCCGGAGAGCTTCCTGTACTTTGTTAGCAATGTGATTCTTAACAAAGTGAAATATAACCTTACAACTCTCCTCAACGAGTTGCAGACCTACCAATCTTTACTGAAAAGTAAGGAGAAGAACAAGGGTGAGGCAAATGTTGCTTCATCCTCTAGGACGTTCCATAGAGATTCGACCTCAGGAATGAAGTCTATACCTTCTACTTCTAACTCTGCAAAGGGGAAGAAGAAGGAGGGTGGTAAGGGAACAGGGAAGGCACCTGCTAACCCACCTCCTATCGCCCCAAGGAGGCGTCCACAGGTTGCTAAGGGAAATCCTTTCCATTGCAACCAAGATGGACACTGGAAGAGGAACTGTCTTCGGTATCTGAAAGAGAAGAAAGCAGCCAAGGCTAAGGCCAAGCCCGATAAAGGTAAATGTGATTTATTTGTTTTTGAAACTTGTTTAGTGGAGAATTATGATTCAGCCTGGATAATTGATTGAGCGCCACTAACCATGTTTGTTCTTCTTTTTTAGGGATTAGATCTTGGCGACAGCTGAAGGCTGGTGAAATGATGATGCGAGTAGGCACCGGGCATGTCGTCTCAGCTGTGGCGGTGGGAGGACTCCAGTTAGCTTTATAGAATAGGTTTCTTATTTTAAATGATGTATATATTGTTCTCGAACTAAAAAGGAACCTCATTTCTGTAAAGTGTTTATTGCAATGTAAATATACTATCTCTTTTAATGTGGATAAAGTGTTTATTTATAAAGATGGTGTTTTTATTTGCACAACAAATTTTGAATTGAATTTATATGTGCTAAGGCCGTTAGCCATCGATTCCCTCCATAATACTGAATTATTTAGAACTATCGTAACTCAACTTTGGCATCTTCGTTTAGAGCACATCAATCTCAATAGGATTAAGAGATTGGTGTAGAGTGAACTTCTAAGTGAGTTAGAATAAAATTCTTTACTAGTGTGCGAATCTTGCCTTGTGGATAAGATGACTAAACGAACTTTTACTGGAAAAGGTTATAGAGCCAAGGAGCCTATTGAGTTAGTACATTCTGATCTTTGTGGTCCTATGAATGTGCGAGCCCGAAGTGGCTATGAGTATTTTATCAGTTTCACTGATGATTACTCAAGGTACAGGTATGTATATCTTATGCAACGGAAGTCTGAATCCTTTGAAAAATTCAAAGAGTTCAAGGCTGAAGTTGAAAACGCATTGGATAAACAGATTAAAAAACTTTGATCGAATCGAGGTGGAGAGTTTTTGGATTCGGCATTTCAGGACTATTTGATAGAACATGAAATCGTTTCCCAACTCCCAGCGTCGGGTACACCTCAACTGAATGGTGTAGCAGAGAGGAGAAATAGGACCTTGTTGAACATGGTTTGCTCGATGATGAGTTACGCTTCCTTACCAGACTCGTTTTGGGGTTTCGCAGTGGAGACTGCGATCTACATACTCAACTGTGTTCTCTCCAAGATTGTTGCAAGAACACCTCTGAAGTTGTGGAATGGGCATAAAACTAGTTTACGTCACTTCCGCATTTGGGGTTGCTCTGCACATGTGCTTGAGGCTCATTCCAAGAAGTTGGAACCATGGTCGAGGTTATGCCTCTTTGTTGGCTACCCTAAAGGCACACGATGGGGTTATTTTTATGATCCGACGAAAAATAGGGTGTTTGTTTCAACAAACGCTACTTTCCGGGTGGAGGATCATATAAGGGAGCACAGTCCATGAAGCAAAGTCGTGTTGCGTGAGCTTTCCAATGAACTTACTGAAACTTCAACAAGAGTTGTTGAAGAGCCTGCTACATCAGCAAGAGTTGTTGATGGGAGTTCATTCAATAGGTCGGTTCCACCTTAAGAGTTGAGGGAACCTCTACGTAGTGGGAGGGTTGCGAACCCACCCGTTCGCTATCTGGGTTTCACAAAAATCCTTGCTATGGTAGCAGATGGCGACGTTGAGGATCCATTGTCTTATAAGAAGGCAATGGAGGATGTTGATCGAGATGAATGGGTCAAGGCCATGGATCTCGAGATGGAGTCGATGTACTTCAACTCAGTATGGGATCTTGTAGATCAGTCTAATGGGGTAAGACCTATAGGTTGTAAATGAATCTACAAGCGCAAACAGGGTGTTGATGGGAAGGTACAGACCTTCAAGACTCGACTTGTGGCAAAGTGTTATACCTAGGTAGAGGAAGTCGACTATGAAGAGACTTTCTCGCCTGTTGCCATGTTAAAGTCGATCTGCATCCTTCTGGCTATTGCAGCTTATTATAATTATGAGATCTGGCAAATGGACGTCAAGATGGCCTTTCTGAAAGGCAATCTTGAAGAGACGATATCCTACTCATTGGGAATGATGTAGGTCTACTGACTACAGTTAAGGACTGGCTAGCAACCCAATTCCAAATGAAAGATTTGGGAGAGGCTCAGTTTGTTCTAGGTGTTTGAGAGTCACCTACGGAGCATGGGTCTACAAGTTCGCCCGCGGCTGGACTAGGGCAAGTGGGAGATTTTCTTGTACTGGGCTTTTATGCCCTAGTTTATTGTACACCCCACTTTGCTATAGGAAAAGTGGGAGATTGTTGGAGTTGATGCCCTAAAGTCTCGTGTCCTGTAGTTTGTAAACAGTTTGTACGAATGCTTGTGTTGTATAATATATGATATTTACTTCACATCTTGTATTTTGCTCAGTTGCTTATTTTATTTGCTTTACCACAAACCAATAAAAAAAATCCCTAGTTATCTGTATGTGGCTGAAGCATGTATGTGGTGACATACAAGTGGATCATGTCTTAAGTGATAACCAAAATGGTCTGTAGTATATGAATATAGGAGGGAAACCTTATCCTGGTAACGTTACGGATGTGGCCCACTTTGTGGAATGGTCACAAGTATTGTGACTTGTCAAAGATGATCTGATCTTGATCATTCGTGTTGGGGACATGCGAGTGGGGGCATCCTATATAAAGAGTTTGTATAAGATCTGACTACGAAGTATTAACGTCTCGTTATATAACACCGTTCATGATAGAGACTTCACTTCACTAGAATGACCATAGGTAACATGACCTCAATCCTGGGTGAGTTGGGAACTCCTGCCATTGAGGGTGGTCCTTTGATCTGTATGGGTGTAAGTAGCCAGGTCCTCAATTCAAACCTACCATTTTGGAGATTCGTCTAATTTGGGAGTTGGGAACTTAGCTACACAAGATGGAATTCACTCCTTCTTTGAGGCAGGGGTAAGTAGATAGATAGCTCCCTTAAGGGCTGATTCCGGGGCTTGAACAATGTGGCGCCACACACTTTCTCTTGGCTCGAGAAGTGTTCACACATAGTTGGACTATATTGTATTTTTCATTAGAGGAATCAGCGGTACTTAAGAAGTGAGATGTAACTACAGGGGAAAAACGGTAATTTGGCCCAGTTGTACTTATGAGCATCTATGAAGTGTCATCATACTCATGATTGGTTATATCCGATGGACACAAAAATATATCTGTGGTAAGAAGAGTTCAGCTGTTGGTCTTTAGTGGAATGCCTGACAATTCACGGATGGTGGATCTCGTGGCTAAAGAGTTTAGTCAGCTATTCACGAACCGTTGGAGCTTCGAGCCACAGGTCCATTAGGTCCCCTGGGTAGCTTGGATAAAGTCGAGAATCAGTATTTGGGTTAATTTGAAATGTTCAAATTGACAAGAGGAAGTTCGATTGTATATGATATAATTGGACTAAATAATTATATATGATATAATTGGTTAAATGTATGAGATATATTATTATGGAGGAAATTAGATATAAATATGATTTATATCAAGTGGAAGAGAAATTATTATAGTAGATATGTGATATCAAACTATAGGTTAAAAATATAATATGATTATATTTATTAATATTTTAATTGGTTAATTATATGATAATTAACCCAAAATTACATTCGGACGTGCGTTAATGGGAAGAGCGTCGGTTATTGTAACCGATGAATTAAAATAATTTTTTTTAATTTTGAATCGATCGTCTGAAAAAAAGATCGAAGAGCGCGTTGGTCTAAAATCGTAATCGATTGCTTAATCTCGAGAGCCTATACGATAGTCGCTCTGCGCCTAAATTACTGTTTGTTTGCATAACTCTCTCCCTTGTAATTTCTTGTTCAAAGCATGCCAATAATTACTGTTTGTTTGCATAACTGTGCTTTTGAACGTATTTGATGTATTTCTGTCACTGTCAAATTGGAGCGATTCGAACGCACTCATTGAACTCTTCAGTAAGAGATCCTTCATGAACGGTGTTATATAATGAGACTAAACATTTCATGGTTTGGTCTTATACAAATTCCTTTGTATAGAATATCCCCGCTCTGATGTCTATATATGAATGATCAGGATTAAATTATTTATAGCACTTTACAACAATTGTAACACCTACAAAGCGGGTATACTTATAGTGTCACTAGGATAAGGTACCCAACCTTATCCATCTACTACATGATCCACCCATATGTCTCTACATACATGGTTAAGTTACAAAGATAACCTTGGATGTTTGTTTATTGGTTTGTGGTTGATGCAACTAAAATATCATATATTTTATTAAATACACAATGAGTTTGTTCAATAATGTTTACAACTATAGAACCCTACGAGATTTAGAGCATCAACCCCAACACCTAACTCTCTGCATGATAGTTATATTTAGTCTTTCAGCTACCTCATTCTGTTAAGGAGTGTGTCTGACTATCCCGTGTCTGTTATGCCATGTTCTCTGCAAAAAGAGTTGAAACCCTCTCCACAAAACTCCAAGGCATTGTCAGTCTTGACATATTTTATTTCTTTAGATGTCTGTTTTTCTATCATTAGTTTCCATTATTTAAATTTTCCAAAAACTTGGTCATTTTTTTTTAAGAAAATACAACCAGCTTTTCCTTGAAAAATCATCGATGAAGGATAAAATGTATCTTGAGCCCCCCCCCCCCCCCCCCCCCCCCCCCATAAATCTGAGTGGATATAGTCAAGGATACCCTTAGTTGTATGTTGGGCTTTAATGAAAGAATGTCTATTTGCTTTTCCTAGCACACAATGCTCACAGAATGACAGCTTGCTACTGATCTCTCTGGGTAAAATACCTTGTCTAGACAAAGCTTCAAGGCTTTTAAAGCTTATGTGAGACAACCTCTTGTGCCATAAGTCTACCTCTGCCAATTCAGAAGTGATTATTGCATTGGCTTCATTTAAAATTTTTACTCATCTGTCAATGAATAGATCATTCACCTTTCTCCCATTAGAACTACTTTAGAGTCCTTTAGGACTTCTAGATAGCCACCTTTACCCCTGTATTCAAAGCCTAAGGAGTCAAGCATACCAAGAAAAATTAGATTATGTTTAAGATTTGGAATATGCCTCACATTTCTAAGGAGTATCACAGTTTCATCCTTTAGCTTTAATGAAACTAATCCAATCCCAATGATTTGACAAACCTCATTGTTTCCCATGTACACTAACTCTCCATTGGCTTCTCTATAGGTGTTGAACCAAGGCTTGAAAGGTGTCATGTTGCAGGTGCATCCCGAGTCTAGTATCCAATCATGTTTCCCCAAAGGACTCACCAAATTAACTTGATCTTGAGTAGAAGCAAGGACATCATAGTAGATGAAAGAGCCTTGGACAATAGATACTTCAGGTTGTTTGCCCTTGGCATTATTCTCCTTTTTTGGTTATTTCTTTTAAAAATGAAGCAATCTTGAATAATATGACCTTTCTTCTTGCTGTACTTGCATCTCAATTTCCGTTTAGCTTTCTTATCTTCATTTTGCCATTGTTTTCCATTCTTCTATTGGTTTGACTGAGGTTGAGTTTTAACAAACAAACCTTCTCCATAGGGCTGCTCATTTTTAGATGATTGTATTTCCATTTCTCTGGTTTTAATGGCTGAAATAATATTGTCAGTTGGGACTGAATCTCTACTATATTTCAATGCATTCTTGACTTCTCTGTAAGCTTAAGGTAGGGATTTAAGAAGTACAAATGTTTCATTTTCTTCACCCGAATTTTCTCCAAGACTTTTAAATTCTGTAACAAGTTTCTTGTACTCATCTTAGCATATAATTCTTCAAGTTTAGTCCAGATTCTGTATGATGTCTCTTCTTCAATAATTTGTCTTAGGACACCGTCACTCAGATTCAAAACGAGTGTTCCATAAGCTATGACTTCATGTCTTCCTTTTCCTGTGCAATCATTGTATCTGGAAGCTTTGATGGATCTAAGAGGATATTGAGAGCCTTTTACTGACCAAGCAAGGCTCTGATTTTTGCCTTCCACAAGGCAGAATCATCCTTATCATCGAACTTTTCAATCTCCACTTTAGCTATTGCCATCTTAGGTAAGAATCAAAATCTTGAACTTCCAAGATTTACTTTCTTGCTGATAGAATGCTCTGATACCACTTTTGTTGGGCTTTGAACTTAGGATGACCACCACCACAGGCCTAAATGAGAAACCCCTTTTGCAAGAAAGTGTGGAAGAGGCCCACTAGAAAGCTTTTGGCCCGAGTTTTGCTTAAGCAGCCATGACAAGAAGCTAATCCTTTTCCACGTGGGTGGACGAGATGGCATGCAGAGATCTTCACCTGTTTGTTCACTCTCACACGGTAAACTTCTCTCAATTCTTTCTTTCACTAACTTACAGAGAGCAAAATTTCTCTGAAAGAAAAAACTCTCTCTAATGGTTGTTATTTGTTGTAAGGAGGTGAAAGATAAGAAAGAACAAGAGAAAAGGTGATGAACGAAAGGGAGGAGAAGACACACAAGAGAGTTAACGTAGTTCAGCCACACAAAGCCTACATCCACGGGAAGAGTATTTCTTGAAAAAAAGATCACAGATGAGTACAATCCTAGTTTTTTTTTTTGCATGTATCTCTAAAGAATACTGAGAGCTCGCTTTTATAGCTAAGAGAGATCAGTTTACATTAGCTAAGAATAACATAAAACTAATATTTAAAATAAGGGGTCGTTGGATTTAGATATACATAAACAATATCATATCATTGTGGAGATAGTTGGAGGGACAAGAATTACACTAATGAATCTTGAAGATACATTGTAATGAGTTTTTTTCATGATCTTAATTGCCAGATATTTTTGGCGTTGTTAGGTCAGCCTTTTATTTTGAAATGTTTACATTACACACTTTCGTTTGTTAGGAGGTTAGATAATAGTTTTGCTATTTTCCATAACCTAAAAACATTTGACTGTTTTTTTTCAAAATGAAACTTTAAAATATGTTATTTCTCTTGTTAGCCCAAAATGTGATTCACATAAGGAAAGATAAATTTTGGGCTTCAATGAATGGCACCAACTTTTGGGTATATATTATTTAAAAAAAATTAATAACATAAACTTAAATAAACCTTTCAAATCGAACTAAACTCAATAAATCTAAATTAATTGGACTTAATACAACTTTGCTAAATTAAATTAAGATAAAATCAAAACCAATTTCATAACAAGTTTTCACTTCCAATCAAAATTATGGATAAGTGTAGGCCGGAGAAAAAGAGATTGTTCAATAGATTGGTTCTCTCAATTGTGTTTAAAGATGAGGATGATTTACTTCCTTTCCCTACTACAAAATATGACTACACTATTTTGTGTTTGAATGTTTTTAGGTTGAGGTTGTTTCCTCCTACTTTTATTTTAAGTGGTCCTAAATAGAATAAAGCATATAATTAAGGAGTGAATCTTGTGGCCCCAAGAGCATATGAAAACTGCAAAGAAAATTCCATATACTTTGTTATGTATGTATAGGGCTACTACATAAAGCTTATATTATAAAGAGTAAATTCAAAAGTATATAAAAATATTGTTTATATAATAATATAACCATAGATAGGCCATATGTACAAATGAACATAAGAATCATGGCAAGTTGTTGCAAGGATTGAACTATGACCAAAGTAAAATCAAGTTTCATTGAAAGCCAATCAAAATAATCAAAATGGGCAAAAGTAATTTATTCATGATGATGAAGAAGTTTAGTGGAGTTCGTCAAACCAAGTTAGAGATTTACTTATTTTTAAGTGGGTGGAAAATCCAAGTGAATATTGGATGAGGCATTGCTTAGATCAACTTTGGTAAATTATAAAAGGAATATAATGTCATTATAGTTTATGTATTTTTAATAAGTTTTAAATTTAATTTCTACTTGAGTATTTCTATAATAAATTTAAAATTAAAGGGCGAAGAGGTTTTATTGTTTGGAAGTAAACAAATTAGGGAGGACCCATCAAAAGAAAGGATGAGCTTCCCTCAGCCACGTGACCTCCATGTGCCTTTTGGCTTAGTTTCATTAACAAAGCCCCACAGCCGTTCATCAAATATCTTCCCTTTCCCACATGACATCCGTCCTTATCAACAAAATATTGTCTCATTAATTATGAGTTTCTAAAAAGATGTTTTTAATTCTTGGGATTTGAAATTCGAGATATGATTTTAAGCATTCGTTTAGATTGACTCGAGAGAAAAATATTTTTTAAAAAAATCATTTTTATTTAGATATTTTTTATTAAAAAAAATTAATTAAAATATATTTCACATTATTTCAAATAGTTGCCAAACACTCTACTTTTTAAACACACCATAAATTGATCACTTTGTTTGAAACGAGATGGATTTGAAATGAATGTATTTAAAATCAAGTAGGAGAATTCAAAAAATCTAATGAACCCAACCCAACCCGCGCGGTTTGAGTTTCGTTGGGTTCAAATAAATTAAAATTTTATGGATTGGTTCAAGGGTTCACATAATATAAACAAAACCAACCCGAATTTATTATTACCTTTAAAATATGTCTTTTTATTACTTATAATACAATTATTTATACATATATTGATTTTAATTTTATTTAATTTCAATACTTTTTTAATAATTTATTTTTCAACAACTCTTAAAAGTAGTTTCTTTGTACTTTAGAAAGAAAATTTTTACTATTTAAATTGAAATTTAGTTATTAATCTTAATTCAATATATGAAAATAATTAAATAAGATTTTTACTTGTGCTTCTTTTTAGAATAAAATTTTAAACAAATGACCCGATCAACCCGAACCAACCCAACTCAAATGTTTTATGGTTGGGTTGGGTTCATTTTTTAATAAGGATTATTTAGGTTGAAGAAATTTATAACCCGAACAATTGGATTGGATCTAAAAAGTTTTTCAACCCAATCCAACTCAACCCATGAACACTCCTAAGATCAAGTGTTTGAATGGTTAGTGAAAAAGAAAAGAAAATTAAGAATTTGCTAATATAGACTTTTAACTATAATATCTTAATTGAAAATTAGAATCTGACAAGGTTAATTACAAAATTTATTTTCAATTCCTATGAAATCCTACAAAATCCGAGCATTCTTTCTTCTCAAAAAACCTTTTTTTTAAGTAAAAACGAGATTTGAAGTCATTTCTAATTTTAAAATCGTCCTATTATAAGAAACAACAAAATTTATTTGAAAATCTATCATGAACTAAAATTCCTCAAAATCATGAAGTTTTAAATACGTCATTAGACTATTAAATAAGAAATTAATAATTGATGATTTCTTTCAAGTTTAAAAAGCTTGAAAATATAGTTTAATATTTAAAGTGATATAAATTTCAAAAACCAAAAGATCATCGAATAGAATCATTGTTATTCAAGTTTTGGAACATTCAAGACTTGTAAACTTGAGGAAGTAATAGCCCTCAGAACTTTTTGACTTCCTTTATCCTTATCTGATTTTTGTCTTCTCACTTCACAGGCCATTTTATTTTTATTTTTTTTTCATTAGATAAAATCTCTTGATTTTTTTCTTTTTTCTTTTTTTAATTTCCATGAGTAGATGCTTACCAAAACCTTGCAATTGATGAACCTTACAAGTTACACATTGTATAAACTCTTGTAGCAAAATAATGTTTCAAAAGGCATGGAATCATCTTTAAGAAAGTAATTTGCATGTCACAATCACATAATAAATTTATCTTCTTTCTATTTATTTCTTAAAAGTTAGACAGCGGAGAGAATTTAACTTTTAAATGACCAAAAAAAAAAAATAATCAAAATTTAGTTTCTTTTATAGTTCAATTACCTATCAAATGTCAATCTCTTGGTCGAGAATATATGATGTCCTAATCAATTGAGCTATACTCAAATTTACCATTAAACTTTGTCAACTAAGTCATTATTATCCCATTATATACTTCTATTACAAAAATTCCAGCTATCTTCGTTGGCATGTTAACTTTACCAATATTATCATTATTGATCTTATATTTCCACATGTTTTTCATATACAATTTTAGATTTGAAAAGAAGATTCTAGATCATCCTTTCCCCCTTAAATTACGTTGAGAAAGTTGATTAAAAAACTCATTCTCAAGGTCCAAAGTAAAATTTACCCTACTTTTGTAAACTTAAGAATTTTGGCCTTTCGTTATCTCATCCATCTGCAATTTTACAAAATTACTCTTATTTCTTCTTCTTCTTCTTCCTCTAGTATTCTTTTTCTCCGGTGTGACCAACATCAACAAGACCACCACCAGCTCCGATGAATCTATACGAGCAGCTCCGATCGTCATTGTCTTCTTCTTCTCTCCCTCTTTTCAAATTACATTGCAGAACAAGACCAAAGAGCGAGATTGTGAGAGAAAGGGAGAGAAGAGAGCAATCTGTGAGAGGAAAGGGACTGCAAGAGCAAGAACGCCCATTCCATGTGTACAAATTTCATTTTTGATAATTTCACAGAATTTGACGTTAGAACATGGTTAAAAAAAAACAAAAAACAAAAAACAAAGTGGGACAAATCTCATTTTTTTCCCAAAATTTAGATCATCCATCCAATAAACTCAATTGCCTCTCACAATTTTGCTACAAAATAAAGTAAAAAAGTGTTACCATTTATTTTAAATCTTAAAATTTATAGAACTTAAACTGCCCTTCTATGGAAAATTTCACTTCAATGTCTAATAGTTAAATTAAGGAGGACAATCAGTGAGTATGACTCTCCAAGCTCGTTCGATTCATACCACTTGTTTTTGTTTGTTTGTTTTTGTTTTTCTTTATTTTTTAGACAAGGAAAATTTTACTGATTAGAACTAACAAGTCCATGGGCAACAACAGAACAATCAAGTTTGTAAGCCTCTAACAACCGAACCAACTAGGAAAGTCAATATATAATGCACAAATGAATTAGCACACCGAAGAATTGATACAACTTTGTTCAATGTAAACACATCACAAAGAAAGTTGCATAGCACCATAAATTTAACTATTTTATACAACTTTTATATTCTCCAATGAAGTAATAGTTAACTCACTTCTAAGATAATCAGTTACATCATCCCTTTTTCCTTTTAATAATGACAAGTAAGAATTCTTCCATCTATTGAGAACCTTTAATTTGAAGAAAGTGAAGCCAAACCTACCATATTGTAAATATTTTGGTCTACATTAGCATTATCTATAAGTTTTGTTAACATATTCATCTCTCTTTCTTTTTAATTAATTTTTTTTAAGGATGTTGTTGCTTTTATTTGATCACTTACCATATAAAGTAAGTAAAAGACTAAATTTGACTATTTGAAAGATGTACAACTACAACTATAATTGGAATGAACCCAAAATACAAGAACCAAAGTACTATGTCAATTAAGGCCATTACTGACTAAAGTGAGGGAAGGAAAGGCATTGTAAACTTAAAAAACCATATGAACCAACCTAGGACATCAAATCTTACCCAGACAAAGCTTTTGGCTGGAGCATTTGCCACTGGTTCAAAACCAAAGTGACAGCTTACTTTAACTTTTGAAGCTGAAAGAAAGAAGGGGGGGAAAATGGAAGAGTAATAGAAAGATTTTGTGCTCAGAATCAGCATTTATTTATATTGTCTAATCTTTGATTAGTCAGGGATCAGGTACCATTACAGGGTAATTTTTGTCTCTGTTCATTTCTTCTCAATTAATAATGCAATCCCATTTTCTTCTAATTATTATCTAGCCCATCTCACCCTCTTTAAGCTTTATGTATAATATACCCATCTTTTGCTGTTAATTTTCTTGTCCATATTCTAATTCTACTAAAAATCTCTCTTTTACTTCTATTCAAATACCCCCACCTCCCCTCTATAATCTTCTTCCTCCTCTCTTGTTTGGCCACCAGAAGAAAATTCTTTCTGGGAGTTCTCAGTTTCTAACAGGGGGCTTGGGTTTTCAGTTCTTTTGATGTTTTATCCTGGTTTCTCTCAGAAGGTCCGCCATGGGAAACCAAGCTTTTTGCAGCCATGGATACTATTCTTTGACCTTCTCTTGTATTTTAGTTTCTTGAGTGAGTAGTAAGATGCTTTGAAACTTCTTTAGAATCCTAAAAGCTGTTTGATTTAACTCTCAAAGAATCATCATTAATCGTCCTTTCTAGTCGAAGGCAGATCAGGAAGAATCAAAGCAAAGCCCCTTTTTTACAATTGAGCTTTGATTAAGGTCCGGAGAAGAAAGAGCTAGAAGGTGGGAACAGAGAACACAAGGATTTGATTGGTACATGAGCGGATATGAATTGTCTACTTTCAATCTCGCTTGTGATCACTCTTCAAAGAATTATAGGGTTCTGAATTATCAAGTTTCACTGTGGAATTTCATCAAACAGGTTCAAGATCTAAAAGTAAAATTACCTGACAGAATCAGTCCTGTTGTTGTTTTGAAGTAATTAGCATCTCCTATGACGATGGAGTCCAATCATCACCGTCCCCGTCCCCACCGCCTCCTCCTCGACGCCGACACCACGGCGGCGCCGTCCAATGGAAGCAGAACGCGAAATTCATATAGCAACGAAGCCAATTTCGACACGAACATGGTGATAATTCTTGCTGCGTTACTCTGCGCCCTGATTTTCGCTTTAGGACTGAATTCGATTGTCCGTTGCGCACTTCGCTGTAGCCGGCGGTTCGCCTTCGAGACAGGCGGCGGCACAGCCTCGCGCCTCGCCGCTACAGGGCTGAAGAAAAGCGCATTACGCCAAATTCCAGTCGCCGTATACGGGTCGGAATCGGGTCTAAAGATACGAGAAACGGATTGCCCTATTTGCCTCGGAGATTTCATCGCCGGTGAGAAAATCAAAGTACTCCCCAAATGTAACCATGGATTTCACGTTCGATGTATCGATACCTGGTTGGCTTCCCACTCGTCGTGTCCGACATGTCGTCAATCACTGCTCGAACAACAGTCGGCTTCTGAATCGGCGGAAGCTGAAGCCGGTAACCCACCCGCCGGAAATTCATCGGCTAGCGGCCAAGGTGAGATCTCGATAACCGTAGATGAAATTACCTGATTTCAAGGGTTTACATTTTGTTTTCATTTGCACATAAATATTCTTTATTTGTTAGCAGTTTTTATTAGTAATAATCTGGATTATACACTAATTAATATAATTAGTTGTTGAATTACAAATTATGTATGATAAATAACCGCTTAATTTGCAAATTTTGAGAAATTTAGAGCGGTTTGGCAGAGAATTCATATTTTATTTTATACTGTTACCAAATTTGTGTTTTCAAATATAAAAAAATGAGCCAACTTATTTAAGAATGTAGCAAAATGTCATTTTTTATTAGTGATAGATACTCATAAATATCTATTAGTTAGTGATAAACAATGACATTTTTTGCTATATTTAAAAATATTTCTAGTAGTTTTGTCATTTAAAATAATTATCTTAAACTTCATTTCATTTTTTAAAAATTTATAATATGTATTATGTAATGTATTACAAAATAATAATTATATAATTTTCAACGTAAATCATATTCATAATTAAATTAATAATAATTTATTGTCAATTAAATATTAGTGAGTGACTGCAATTAGTTTTTATGATTTGTGAATATATAGTATCAATATTTTAAACCATTGTTTAAATTAAAATCCAACTTCTGAATCTACTAGCATGAAATACAACATCATTTTCATTAAATTTATTGTTTACAAATTCTCTACAAGTCTTTAGATTCAACTTTTTGTACAATAAATATGTAAATAAAGATTTCAATCTCCGACTCGAGCAAGAACAAATGTGATTGTGAAAATTTATTTAATATGCTATTTAGAATTATTTAAGTATATTTTCATCTCTTTCGTTAACTTAAACATATAATTAGTAAATTTATTAGTGACATTTTTATGCCATGGTAACTTTAAATATCATCCCATTATAGATAAATGTTTTGACATTGATGATCGTTGTCGAGTTGCTTCACCAACAAGGCATACTTAATACTTGCACATGTATTTAATAGTTATGGTGGTTGGTTTTTGTTTGGATTTTATTTAAATAACGTTTAATATTGAGATCAATTAAAAAAATCAAAATAAACTGAAAAATATTTCATGTTAATAAATTAAAGTTTATCATAACGATACTATATGACTTGTCATGGTCGTTAGTACACATGGGCATATTATAGATTAAAGTTCATATTATTTTTATTTAAATTGCAACCAAATCTAACCATTAAATACATTTTCAATAGACTAGGTATTATTTTAATTCATAAAGTTTAATATGTGGTTGTTCAATTAAAGTATATATAGATGTATATTTGT
This sequence comes from Benincasa hispida, assembly GCF_027475165.1. Classification (NCBI taxonomy): domain Eukaryota; kingdom Viridiplantae; phylum Streptophyta; class Magnoliopsida; order Cucurbitales; family Cucurbitaceae; genus Benincasa; species Benincasa hispida. Next base: position 62,157,830 of record NC_143481.1, on the reverse strand, counting down.
TATCTAGTTTTACTCAACAAAAGTTATCTTATTTAAAAAAAAAAAAAAGGAATTTTATTTTCAAGAAAATTAGACTATGGATTAAGAAAAGATCATTTGGATTCTGTGGGCAATAAAAAATAATAAATGGAGAACACATGGGTTTTTTGTCCTTGAAAGTCAAAATTCATAATCTTGTGTTGATTAATTTAAATATTTACCATATTTTAATGGGACAAGCTATTTTATCATTTTTAAAATTAATAGCTTCCGTAATAAAATTTAAAATTTAACTAATCGGATTATATTTAAGTTGATATATAGACTTAAACATCCGATATATATGATGAATGATAATTGGATTATGTTTAGACTCGGTCGATCAAAAGATATAATGAAAATTTTTAAATTGATTTAAGATATGATACGTTGTTATCAAATAAACTTGATTAGTACACATAATTAAAATAGAATAGGGTTATACAATTAATTGAATTTAATGTGGTTTGGTGAGTAGAAATGTGTCTTTTATAAGATATAATTTAATAAATGGGATACCATTGAATGATGGATTTTATTTGAGAAAGGCAATTCCACCCATATACTTCTTTCTCTTTCTCTTAACCAAAGGAGAAAGGCAAACTACCAAATTAAAGGAACTTAAAATCAATATCTTTCCATGCATTTTTTGGTTTTTTTGTTATTTCTAGTGCTCATTGGCAGACCAATTACCAAACATTTATTTTAGTCATTATCATTAGATTAATAATTATTTAACAAAATACTAATATAAACATGTATTTTTATATATTTATGGAAGGGATGATTTTTACGAAGAGAGAATCTTTATATTTTCATTTTACTTTTACGGTTTTTTAATAATTCATACTTTTTTCTTACAATTATTCAAATCGAAGTCAGTCATCTTTTCATAGATGGATATGATCTAGACTATAAAAATAAAACTAATCAAATGGTGGAGATGTATTGAAAGAACAATCATATTCAGGTTGGAGTGGTTTACACAACAAATTGGTATATTCTTTTGTGTATAAGTATGATCTAATCTATAGATAGATATTAAACATCACAATCTAAAAGTGGAGATATGTTTGAGCAGACACTACTGTTCTTTGTCCCATTACAGCTATTCGGGTTGAAGTGTATATCTTTTCATGTGTGGAATGTGATATAGATAATAGAAATGAAAAATTCACGACATCTAATAATAGAGCTATGTTTGAACCTGCGCCTTTTACCTTTAAAATTTTCATAAATTCTTATTTTGTCTCTTTTGGGTAAAACAATATAAATAATTATTTCATTAATTACAATATTTAAATTTTCTTATGTACTAAAATAAAGCTGTAAATTTCACAAACATCATACGTGTTATCGACTCATATAAATAAATATTTGAAGTCACATGTACAATATTTGATCATAAGTTTTGTAAGTATTTGATAAATCAACTTGTAATTTTTGTAATTACTGTGATATGTATAAACAAAAAAATGGTGATATATCAATGGGAAAATTGAGATGAATATAAATTTTTATAATTATGTGTGAAAATGTCAATATTTTCTTAAGAGAATCATTATTGTCATTCTCTTCATGGAATGTGACAAAGCCAATCAACCAAAAAAAGTACATCACAATGCCTGTACTCATGTACCACAAGTTAATTATAATTTTCTCCCTCTTAAAAAATAAAGTTTATATAACTGATTAAAATTGTGACCATACAAAAATATATCAATTTTCTAAATTTATAGTACAAAACATTTCGAATATAATTATAAAAACGATATGCTTGATTCTAAAAAATGATTCAAAAGACAAATCATTGTTGTTGATGAATCTTGCAAAGAGAATTTTTTGTTCTTTTTATTTTTTATTTTTCCTAATGTTATTCCTTTCTTCTATTAATCACTTGGATTGAATTTGAGGAATATTTTTTTAAAAAAAGGTTTTAAAAGTATTAAATTAATTAAATAAGTGATGTGATTTTTAATTTAGGGATAAATTCAATGTAATGAATATAGAATTAATCTTCAATATTTAAGTGGGAAATTAGGGGGATAATTTGGCTGAGAATTGTTGGGGAAAAAAATACTGTTCACTTATTGAAAATGAAACTTAACAAACTAAATGAGACATCTCTTTGAAGGGAAGCAAAAAAAATCTTTCCAAAAAAGGTGATAATGTGACTCTTAATCATAGCCATTATTTTTTTTTTCACGTGGGTCGAGTAAAGAGCAAATTAAAGAAGTAATTGATTATACAAATCTTTATTTTCATCTTAAAACCTAATTTCATGTTTAGAATTGTTCAGATTTTGAAAAGTTATTGGAATTGAAAATTTTCATATTGGTTAAATTGAAGAATGAGGATGGACTCCAAGTCTATAAAAAGAGTATGGTCTTAATTTTTAGTCGCCCAGTTAGAAACATTTTAAACTTAGTATGCTAACTCTAATTAAATTTCTTTTATATTCTCTAGTTTGAGAGTTGAAAAAGGTGTGTGTAGTCAAAAACTTTAAAGGTGACTGGTTTAAAGGAGTGTTATCGTAATTGAGGTTGGGAGAGAATTATTTGGTGCGATTGTAACAAATTTTTACATATTGTTTTTTTTTTGGTTTGTGGTTTTTTTTTCAAGTTTGGAGATTTCCATGTAATTTTAATTTCTATGTTATTTCCTGTTTTCTTCTTGCGGTGACAAGAAAATACAATAGTGTGAATAGTGTGGGTTGTTTACCATTTGTTAATTTGCTAGGAAGAGAAGCAGATATGTCAAACTCAATCGGTATACTCAATGCTCGATGGCATGCTCGGAAGATAAGCAGATATGCCAAACTCAACCGGCATAATCGATGCTCGATGACATACTCGATGCTTGATGGCATGCTCGATGGTACTCGGCGCTTGATGGTACTCAATGGTTTTTTGTTCGATTCAGCCCAATTTTGAGCAATGGAGGTCCGGTTCGGGTCCAGATTCAGGGCGATTCAAGCGATCCAAAAGTGTTTTAGATCCAGTTTTGGTTATTATTGTAATAATTAGACCTTTGTTTGTTTGAGAATGTCAAAACTAAACCATATCAGTTTCTGTTTAATTATTTATTCATGTAGTGTATGTTATAATTAAATAAATCTTGTATGTGCATATAATATGTCATATAGATTTAAAATCCCACCATAGGAAGCATGTTACATGCATTGAAAGTATATTATAAGGTGCTATAATATATAACATGCATGTTTAAGGTTTCAGATGTTTTAATATAAGTGTTATATTAAATCATGAGATATCTGATGTATGTTATGGATGTACACCATGTCTAAAGTTTTATAAGTTGTTATAAAGTTGGGTTAGACATTTAAAACCCATAACAAATAAGTTGCATGCTCACGTAGGTTAATCCTGTCTAAGGCTGGAGGTATTTAAGTTGACGGTCTACGGAACACCTCCTACCTGGGTATTATGGCCGAATAATTGAGCGTTGTTAACTAGTTTTATGAGCAAGGCGTGAGTGATTTGAGGTTTTAAAACTGATTCATCACCTAGACATCGTAGGTTAAATCTGAATATAAACATTATACTTGGATAAACATCTAAACTTATGTTGTTTAATTAGCCAGAACAAACCTGAGTAAAGATATACCCAAATAAATGTTAAGACACTTCAGTGGGAGTTTAATAGCATATATGATATGTTATTAGAACACTTTAGTGGAAATTTAATAAACGCTTCAGTGGGAGATTAATAACATATGTGATATGTTATTTTTAGCTCTTACGTCCCTAAAAGTTCACAATCGAGATTCATGTTTCGCTTCGTGTCACCCTGGGAGTGACCTCCATTCAGAAAGTGTTTACATAAATCAAGATTATGGTGAATAGGGGAAGTTGTTCACAGTAAAATCAAAAGTGATTTTTAAAGGAAATCGGATATGAAGATTTCCATGAGTAGTGGAATGATCGTTTCAAATTACATTTGTATTTGAACATAAACAATTCCAGTCACAAATAGAAACTAACTGGTCATGCATAATACGAAATTACAACATGCTTTCAATAAGATCAAGGGATAAAGTATCATACCTTTGAAGACTCATGTTCAAACTCCCTCGATCACGAACACTTGTTTCGGCTCCAAGCTAGCAACACATGAACGATCGAACATAGCACAATCAACAGCGAACTCGAACACAACGATCTCCAAGATCACGAACACTGCGAACAACCTCCAAAAACCTTGACTTAGTCGAGTTGAGTACGACACCACCACAATGGCTACCTTGGTATTCTCGGTGTGAGAATCCAGAAATGTGGGCTTTGTGTGGACTTGGTTAGATGAAGAGACTGGAGGAATAAAAATCGTGTAAACAATTGAGGAAGTGGGAGATGACAAGGTCTATCGTATAGATGAATGCCCAATCATTTAACAAATGCTTCGCGATCGTTTAGCTAATGGCCAGCTGAGTGAACTATCGTGTAGTGTCACTCCATGATCGTTTAGTCTCTTTTCAGCTATCATTTAGTGAATCTTATTCACTTTACAACGATTCCGTGAGTTTTTTTTTTCAAGAATAAAAAATCTCAAATTTTAATCATCCTAAATTTAGGAAAACATTTTTCCTTTTATCTCACGGTTACCATGAAAACTACCAATAACTTCCCACTCAGTTGGTTATTAGAGAAAAATAAATAATTATCAAATAATTAATATTATTATAAATATATATGATAACCAACTTACCATACTATATTTATAACCTATAGTTTTAATATTTCATCTCGTGAAACATATAAACCATAGTTCTTTTTCTATTCTATGGCACTTAATGTAAATCTCATTTACATTAATCCTCCACTTGATGTATCTCATACATCACACCGATCATATCATATATAATCGAAATTCCTCTTGTCAATTTGAACATTTCAAACCAGCACCAAGAACTGATTTTCAACTTGAATCCATTGAGCTACCAATGGGACCTTATGGACTTGTAGATCGAAGCTCCAACGGTACGTAAATAACTTACTAAACTTTTTAGTACGGGATCTACCATCCGTTAACAACTACCAGACACTCCACTAAAGACTGACAGTTGAACTCTCCTTACCACAGATATATTATATGTCCATATCAACCAATCAATAGTGTGATAACCCTTCACAGATCACTCGTAAGTACAGTTGGGCCAATAACCGTATACCTTTATAGTTACATCTAACTCCTTAAGTACCATTGATCTCTCAAATGAACATAAGTCATAATCCTACTATGATTAAGTCCTCTCTTCCAAAGAGAAGCTGTGGCTACTATGTTCAAGATTTGGAATCAGCCCTTAAGGGAGCAATCTATCTACTTACCCTTGCTTTGAGGAAGGAGTGAATTCCATCTTTTGTAACCGAGTTCCCAGCTCCCAAATCAGACAAATCCTAAAAAAGGTAGGCATGTTGAGTTGGCAATCTGGCCACTCTCACCCATACTAATCAAAGGACCGTCCTCAAAAGTAGGAGTTCCTAAAACACTCAGGATTGAGGTCATGTCACCTATGATTATTTAGGTGAGATGTAAGTCTCAAGTATCAACGACGTTATATACAGAGACTAGTCATCTCATGGCCCGGGCTTATACAAACTCTTTGTATAGGACATCCCCGCTCGCATGTCTCTACATGAGTGGTCAGGATCTACCATCTGTAGTAGTTCACAACACTTGCAAACCTCTACAAAGTGGGCAGTATCTGTAGTGTCACCAGGATCAGGTATCCCATGTTAATCCTTATACTACAGACCTTTTTAGGTTATCACTTAAGGCATGATCCACTTGTATATCTCAGATACATGATTAAGTTTACATACAATAACCATGGAGTTTTGTTTATTGGATATGAGTAAATGTCAAATAAAATAACTCTTATTTTATTCATAACAATGTGTACAATTTACAAACTACGAGACTCTAGGAGAATTAGGGCACCAATCCCAACAATGTTTTGATTTTGATTCTCACATCTTAAGAATTTCACACCGTGAGATTCATGCGACACTTCGTGTCACTCTGGGCGTGACCTCCATTCGAAAAGTGTTTGCATAAGTTAATATCAAGGTGAATGAGGGGAAGTTGTTCAATGTAAAATCAAATATATGATATATTGATTTCAACTCTCACGTCCCTAGAAAGTTTACACCGAGAGATTCATATGATGCTTCGTGTCACCCTGGGAATGACCTCCATTCAGAAAGTGTTTGTATGGGTCAAGATCAAGGTGGATGAGAGAAGTAGTTTATAGTAAGTGGGTGAAAGATATGTGTCAACACATCATGCAGTGTCTTCCGTGGGTTTTGAAGGAACTCTATGAAGAGAACCTTGAACGGAAACGGATGGACCAAATTCCTTTAATTATTGAATACAAAGTTTACAGTAAACATACAAATAGATATGCATTTAAATTAAATTACAGCATGCTATTCAAGAAAAACGATTTCAAAAATTTCACCTTTGAAGACCTTTTTCTTCATGAATCCTCCCTCGAACAGTCACGTACAACTTAAAGACCTTCTTCAAGAATTTATCTCAAACCAAAACCCGAAAACTATCACAGTGTCACCTTGGTATTCTCAGGGTGAGAACCCAGGAGTGGTGGCCTCTGACTATTTTGGTTTAGAGGGAAAGTTTAAGTGGAGGAAGAAGATTGAGAGCTTTACACATGAACACTCAAAGATACAAAACCTTTCTGTAAACTTTCTCAATCATTTAACACCAACGTTGATGAAGAAAAAGAAAACGATTTTCTTTTATTCTTCTTACCATAAAGAATAACCACCCCACTAAAGGGGGTGGAGAGAAAAGATGGAGAAGGGAGTTGTAACTCTCTTCCTTATTATTCAAATAATAATAATAATATAAATATAAATATGATAACTAACTTATCATATTATATATATATATATTATATTATATCAAACATAACATATAACCTATAGTTTTAATATTGTATCATATACAATATAAACTATAGTTTCTTTTCTCTATAATATGAAATTTAATATAAATCTCATTTATATTAAATTTAACAACTATGAATCTCATTCATAGAAAAAATATTTGAATCTCATTCAAATATTTATTTCCTCCCATTAAGCTATAATGTATCAAATATATTATGACAATTATATCATATATAATTGAAATAATTTAATTATATCATATATAATTAAATCCCTCTATTAATTTGAACAATTCAAATTAATCCAAAAACTGATTCTCAACTAAATCCTTTTGAGCTACCAAGGGGACCTCATAGACCTATAGCTTGAAGCTCTAACGTTACATGAATAATTAATTAAACTCTTTAATTACATTATTCACCATCCGTTAATTGTCAAGTACTCTACTAAAAACCGACAGTTACACTCTTCGTACTACAAATATATTTATGTGTCTATTGGATATAACCAATCAACAGTACGATGACCCTTCACAAATTGCTCGTAAGTACAACTAGGTTAAATTACTATTTTGCCTCTGTAATTACATCTAAATCCTTAAGTACCACTGATCCCTCTAATGATCTTGATCATAATCCTACTTGAAGGAACTCTTATCAAAGAGTACCTCTGAGTGGAAGCAAGATCGTTCCAAACTCATTGTGATAGAATTAACGCATTCACAATCAAATAGACAAGTTATGCATTAACAAAAAATTACAGGCATACTTTGAAACTTTAAACAACAAAGAGAGAAGATACATACCAGTTGCAGAACCCTTCTTCACAGAAATCTCACTCTCATCAAACGGACTGCACCTCTCACTCTCGCTGAGATCGTATGAGAAGCATGAGGCAAAGGAGGACTCAGAGCATGGGCACAGGCACAAGTTAGAGGAGGAGATAGCGGCGGTCGCCGCCATCGGAGCTGGTGGCTTTGCATTTCATGAGCACCATGAGAAAGAAGAGGCAAAGGAGCAAGATGAAGAGACTCATGGAAAGAAGCATCACCATATATGCTAAATTAAACCTCCTATAATTTCCACAATAATATTGTTCATTTCATGAGCTAATTACTATCACTTAAATAAATAATAATAATAATAATAATATTAATAATAATAATAATAATAATAATAATAATAATAATAATAATAAAGGTTGTGTTTTGTAAAAGTATGGTTTCAAAAGAAGTGTTTGGCCAAAGCCAATGTGCCATAAGCTATATTGTATTGTAAAGTGTGGTCTTGTGAGTGCTTTCTTCTAAGTTTGTTTTGTACTTTACTTTTTTTTTTTTTTTTTTTTTTTTTTGGCTATGTTTCTTTTTTCTTGTTTAAAGAATTTAGAAGTGGGTGTCAGGTGTGGGAGGGGATTGGAGTTGTAATGTGTTATATGTGCAATAATACTTAAACTTCTTCTTTTTAGTTTAATATACCACTAATAAGTATTGATTACACTTACCCTACCTGCAAAAGTATTGTTAAATGATACTGATGTTCAACTCGTTAAAACATACCTCTTCATTAGTACAAAATTAGGAACTTGACATTATAGCATTGTCGAATGGGTGACCGATATTGAAGTAGGTGATATTAAAAGTGTTTAATATCGATCGCTTTTAATGTTGGTTTTTGACCTATATTAAATATCTTTATAACACATTCTTCAATGTTGGTCAGGGATCGACATTAAAGTAGTTTGCAGTCATTAAATATTTGTTTTCGTGTAACAATAAAACGTCATCGTTGTTTTATTAAAAAAAAAATTGGTCCACACGTGGTTGACCAACTATATTTATGTACATATAATAAAAGTAATGTAATATTTGTATACACTACTCAACTTTCAATAGATACAGCAATATTCACTCCAACAAAGTAAGATGACTATTCATCCCTCCACAAACTACGGTCAACTTACAAAAATAAAAAAATTGATAACTATAATAAGTACAAGACTTCAAAACCTTGAAATTACTTTATAGCCTCTCAACATGTGCTCAAAACAATAGCGCCTAACATCTTCAAAAGGGATAAATTTTTCAAAAAAGAAAGAAGTCACCATGAAATAAACAAAATTTTTTAAAAAATAGACAAAAAGGAATTTACAAAAGCTAGAGTTGAGTTCGGAAATCATTTATATGTGAAGGGTTAGCACCTCACAACATCTGTTAAACAACGGTTGCCAAAATTTCTATCTTGAATTGAAAATGTTATATAAAGAAACTTTTATTATTATTTTTTTTCAAAAAACACTATGTCTTACTTTACCTCTCATTATATCTGGAGTCATGATTCAATAAAATAATTGGAGAAAAATTCTTTACCTAAAAATGTGAAAAAATTTCTCAAATCCGTCATAGGAATAATTTTTTAATAAAGAAAGTTTTTTAAACATTAATTAAGTTCATTTTTCCTTATAAACTTTCAAATATTATGATCTCTCATCTCAATAATTCTGGGAGATCATACTCTAGATATTTCTAGATTCTTTAAAAACCAAATTGTAAGAAAAAATGGTTAGAAAGCTTTTTTTTAATAAGACATTAATTTTTAAACGTTCAAAAGTAAAAAAAGTGTGACTTAGAAGATTTTGCAAATAATATTTTTGTAGAGGTTGAAAAAAATATGCAAAAGCATTGAGAAATGTCAAATTAGAAATGAAAATTACATTAATGAGAACGTTATAAAACCAAAGAATAAAATAATCAATAATAAAGTGAAATAAAAATAACAATTTAAGAAGTATAACGATGTGTTTAAACAATATAAAAGAGTATATTAAAGATTTAATAAAAACATATTGGTATCGAATTTTTAAAAAATTAACTTTTCACCTCAAGAATTTTAAAAAATTGAACTTTTAAATATTCTTAAATTTTGTTGTCGATTCTTTTACAAAATACCAATAAGGACTACGTATATTGAAATGATAATATTGCATATCATAACACAAATACATTAAAGAGAGAGAGAACATAGTAAATGTGGAGTAAAAAAGATAGTGAAATACAACACCCAAAATAAATACTAATGCAAAATAGAAATATGGCATTAAGAAAAGAAGAATAATTAAAAATATAAAGAACTAAAAAAATAAACTTACAAAATAAAAATGGAAAAAAAAATTTGATGGGATGGAAGTGTGTGGGTGGCAGCGCATTATGTAGCATAACATCACATCTTTTTTTTTTTTTTTTTTTTTTTAATAATTGATAAACATTCATAAAACCAATATAACAACCAACATACTTCTACTCTAAAAGAACCCGATTAAATCTTTGACATTGTTTCCCGATATAGATATTGAATATTTGAGATTTGAATATTTAGTATCATTAATGTTTATATTTAGATATGTAGAATAATTAATGTCTGTAAATTAAATATGTGTGTTTAATTTACCAATTTTGAATATAGAAATCAAAATTAAATAACTACTTAATTAAATACAAGAGATCAATTATGGTAGTCATTAAATAAATTTAGTATTATTTAAATATTTAAAATAAAAATAAATGAATACATTTATAATAAACCTTTATTAAAGGTAATTAACTAATTAAAATTAATTACTAGAATATAAATTAATCAGAATATCGATAATCATTATAATAATAATTATTCATGTTAAAGTTAAGATAGCATAAAATATTAATTGTGAAGATATTAGTTGAAAATTAAAATTTATTAAGTCTAATTAATATATTTATATTTAATAACTAATTAAAATTAATAACAATGAGTAATTGATATTAGCTTATTAATTAATTAAACTCTATTTTTATTGGTCATCTCCTGGCATAAAAATCTAGGTTTTGAAGTTTCTTGGATAATAATATTCACAAGCTTTTTTCACTTCTTTCTTTTTTTTCATAAGAAAAATAAAAAAGAAAATGAAAATAAATAACAGTAGCGGGAACTAAGAGAGGTGAGAGTTAAGATAATAAAAAACGTAAGAGAAGAGAAAACTCACAGAAAGCGAGAGGCAGAGAGATTCAGGGAGAGAGCAAGATACAGGGAGAGAGCGAGAGGCAAGGAGAGAGCGAGATACAGGGTGAGAGCGAGAGGCAAGGAGATAGCAAGAGGCAAGGACAGAGCGAGAGTTAAGGACAGAGCAAAAGGTAGGGAGAGAGCACAAACTACTGCAGTCTATCTTCGATTATTTTCAACACACACAATAAAGAATACAACTGTTTATGTTTTATAGTACAGAGCCCTAATCACAAGGGCAAAACAGTAAATGAATAAACAATGTCAGTGACATGTGTCACTCTTCAATAGGAGGCCCTTCTACAGAATTCGCTGGTTGGGATAGGGCCACATCACCTGTTGACATGGGTTGGTTGGACTTATTTTTCTTTGTTCTTAATATCCCTCCTCAAACGAGGCGGTAGTTCAACGATGCCGAGTTTGCGTCAAAGCGTGAAGAATTGACTATGTGTAAGAGTTTTAGTAAGGCAGTCAGCTACTTGATCAATAGAGGGAACGTACCGAACATCTAGAAGGCCTTGGAGAACTCTATCACGTACAAAGTGTATGTCAATCTCAATATGCTTCGTTCGAGCATGAAACACAGGATTGACTGCCAACGCACCAGCACTTAGATTATCACACCACAGGGTTGGTTTGGTACATTGATGAACTCCAATCTCTCCAAGAAATTGTTTAATCTAAATGATCTCAGTAGAGACATGAGCAAACGCCCTGTATTCTGATTCAGTACTTGAACGAGCCACAACATACTTCTTTTTTTATGACCATGATACAAGTGTGCCACCAAGAAAGACACAATACGTAGCAACAGATTTACGGTCATCTAAGTTTGTTGCCTAGTCAGCATCAGAAAATGTTGAAATGGATAAATCAGAGTTCGGTTGGATGCAAAGCCCATAGTGCTTGGTACCACTTAGATAGCGAAGAAGACGTTTGACAGCAGCCTAGTGCGTTTCAGTAGGACACTTTAAAACTTGACTAAGTTGATTTACCATGAAGGTAATGTCCGACCAAGTGGTGGTGAGGTATTGGAGAGCCCCGATTGTACTTCGATATAAGAAAGGATCAGTAAGAGGTGTACCACTATGAATTGATAGGTGTTTGTTCATTACACTTGGGGAAGGGACAGCCTTGAGATCGAACATGTTAAGCTTGTACAAAAGATCATCAACATATTTCTCTTGACTGAGTAGTAGCCCTTGTTTAGATATTTAATATGTACACCCAGAAAGTAGTGAAGAGGACCAAGATCCTTACGAGCAAACCGAGTATCTAACATATGAACCAGCTGATGTATAAGAGCAGAATCATTTCTAGTAACAATCACATCATCCACATAAACTAACAGCAATAGAATAGTTGGTCCTTGCTTAAAAATATAGAGGGAAGTATCTGACCTGGCATTTTGGAACCCCCAAGCTAGAAGTTCGTCTTTAAGTGTATTGTTCCAAGCCCGAGGGGTTTGTTTGAGACCGTAAATAGCCTTATTTAGCTTACATACATGATGAGGATAGTGAGGATCAACATACCCGAGTGGTTGACTCATGTGAACATCCTCGTTTAACTTACCATTCAAGAAGGCATTGTTAAAATCAAGTTGTCTCATTTTCCATCCATAAGCAATAACAAGGGTAAGCATTATACGAATGGTTGAAGCTTTAACGACTGGACTAAACGTTTCAAAAAAGTAAACACCTGGAGTCTGATGAAAACCTTTTGTAACCAACCGTGCCTTGTAGCGTTGAATCACTCCATCAGGGTGTCTTTTAATTTTAAAGACCCACTTGGCACCGAAAACATTCAAGAAGGGAGAATAAGGAACAAGGTTCCATGTACCATTTTTCATGAGGGCCGCATACTCTTCATCCATTGCACATTTCCATTGTGGTGTGGTAAGAGCATCACACACCCGTGTAGGCTCGGTCATAGACCAATCTTTCTTTGTCTGAGTGTTCAGTATCTAAGGCTTGAAAATTCCAGCCTTTGCCCTGGTTATCATAGGATGCATAGGAAGATGAAGGGGAAGGGGAGATGGGATAGGATCGAGTGAGGATTCATGTGTGGGAATGGGTGGTGAAAGCGGGGTATTGGGTACAACAAGGGGCGAAGGGGGGTTAAGGTGGGGTATTGGATCAGCTGGCAAACTGCTAGGCAGTGGGTTCTGGTTTGAGGGCAGAGGGGTGGTTCTGAATTGAGGGCAGAGGGATGTAGGAGAGATTGGAGCAAGAGCATTTGCGGAAGGATTGAGCACTGATGGATTTGGGTTTGGTAAGTGAACAGGACTGGAGGTAGCAGCAGGGTCACTAGGACACAAGGGAGGGGAAGGTTGGAGAGATTCGGGTAAGGCAGTAGCAGTAGGCAGCCACGATATAGAGGCTGTTGGTTGTGTTGAAGCTGCCGGTGGACCTGTGAAAGCATGCTGAAAGGGAAAATCATCTTCATTAAATACTACATGCCGAGATATACAAATTTTTCTAGCCAGGGTCAGACATTTGTATCCTTTATGCTTAGAACTAGGCCCAAGATAAACACACTTATCCGTGCGATAGTGTAGCTTGTGACTATTATATTGTCTTAAACAGGGAAAGCAAGCACATCCAAAAAAATTTAGATCTTCAAACACTAGTCTTTTACTTGTCAATAACTCAATAGGGGACTTACCTTGTAGAGTCGGGGTCAACATACCATTTATGAGATAGGTAGCATAGGCAAAGGCCTCCCACCAATAAGTAAGAGGAATAGATGCTTGAGCCAGCATGGTAAGTCCCTTCTCAACAATATTCATGTGTTTCCTTTCAGCCCTACCATTTTGTGCCGATGTATAAGGGCATGAGAAATAAGAAACAGTCCCCTATTTCCCACAAAGCTAATGCACTTTAACAAATTCTCCCCTATTATCTGATTGAAGTATTTTGACTATTCCATTATACTGTTGTTTAATCATAGAAGTGAAATGTTGATAGGTTGCTACAGTGTCACTTTTCAGATGCAAAGGGTAAATCTAAGTGTACCTACTATAGTCATCAACAAATATAACATAGTAACGATACCCTTCAGATGATAAGAGAGGTGCTGGCCCCCATAGATCAATGTGAACTAAATCAAACATGTTAGTGGATCTTGACTCAGAAGTTGGAAAAGTAAATGCACGAGATTTCCCATACTGACAGTAGTCACAAAAGGAAACTTTATCATTAATAATAGTAGGAAGGTTACATTGAGTAATGACAAGTTCTAGAGTTTTCAAGGCAGGATGACCAAGCCGTTTGTGCCATACATTCTTAGACACTTTCATTCTAGGGGACTGACTCAAACTTGATACATTCAAAGTAGGTATGTGATTATTTATGTGCATTATATTCTTCTGATCAGACTCTTCAGTTGAACTCCCTCTCGAACAGACTTTCACATCCTCAAGTTAGTACAGACCATCTCTAAGCTATCCTTTCAGCATGATTAGTCCCGTGTTCTTGTCCTTGATGAGACAGAAACCATTATGAAACTCAATAAGTATATTTTTATCCTTAGTAAGCTTGGGTACACTCACAAGGTTTTTAGTAATGTTAGGAACAAATAAGACATCTTTCAAATTCATGTTCATTCACAAGAGAAGTATCATCTATATGAGAAATCTTAAGACTGTCACCATTTACAACTACAACTGACTCCTTACCTCCATATTCATTTGGGTTACCAAGATTGGTGTAGTCTGCTGTCACATGGCTTGATGCACCACTATCTGTATACCAACTCAGATCAGTAAGAATTTCAGGACCTGCCATGTACGGTTGAGAAGTATGTGAAGTCACAAAGGTAGATTGGTTTTGTTGAGAAGGCCCTTTGTTTCGCTGATGATTGACATGACCTCCCCTATTCTGAGAAAAGGTTGGTGGTGCAAGCTCTTTGTTAAAACGACCATAACAATAGTAGGCTGTGTGGCCAAGTCAGCCACACACTTGGCAAGTTGGTTTGTTCCCTCTTCCCCTACCTCGACCCTTGTTACCTCCACGTTCTCTCTGATTTCCACTGCAGTTGCTGTTGTTGTTGTTGTTCCCCTGGGTTCTTGAGTTTGGATCGAAAGGAGAGCTTCTTGTGTTGGTAAGATTAACTGAGGCATTGTGACTGAAACCAATTGACACTTTTTGTGTTGCTTGATGATCTAACCATTTCTCAAAAAGAAGTAGCTCCGACTGCATATCTAACCAAGACACTTCTGCTTTACTTTGAATCGTGACAACCACATCATTGTATACCTCATCCAGCCCTAGAAGTACCTGTGACACCAAGGCTTTAGTTGAGGCTGGACTACCAGCTTGTTCTAACTTATCAGCATTACCTTTCATTATTCTCAAATATTTCTCCATTTTTAAATTTCCTTTTCGAGTGGATTGAAAAACTTGCCTAAGGTAATCCTCTTCAGCACGTGATTGAACACTGAAGAGTTTGTTGATATTTTTCCACAACATCTCAGCACTTTCACATCCCATGACTTGGACAGTTACTTTAGGGGTCATAGAATTGTACAACCATCCAAGAAGTAATTGATCAACTGCCATCCAGGCTTCAAACTGAGGATTGCAGCTATGGTTGAGCTCGAGCTCCTAGTGCTTCCACTTGAAAAACCATCAGAAATAGAGACTCCGACAACAAATTCACAAAGAGTTGCTGCATCTAAAGGATTTGTATCTCCACCTACAGGTTGAAGGTACATAGAAGGACATGGCTTTTAGCTGGTGAGATGGCCTTCAAGCCGGTAACTCCTAAATATCGGCAGGGCTAGATTCTTCCATAAAAGAAAATTGCTCCGATCGAGTTTCATGGAGGTAATTTGGTTAAGGAGTTGATTTAATGGAGGGCTGCTGAAAGTAGTGTTCGTGGGATGCAGGGAAAAATTTGTGTTGGAATTGGCGTTGGCCATTAGATCTGCTATGATACCAAGTTAAGATAATGAAAAATGTAAGAGAAGAGGAAACTCACAGAAAGAAAGAGGCAGAGAGATTCAGGGAGAGAGCGAGAGGCAAGGAGAGAGCAAGAGGCAATGAGAGAGCGAGAGGCAAGGATAGAGCGAAAGGCAAGGAGGGAGCAAGAGGTAGGGAGAGAGCACAAACTACTGCAGTCTATCTTCGATTATTTTCAACACACACAATAAAGAATACAACTGCTTATGTTTTATAGTATAGAGCCCTAAACACAAGGGCAAAATAGTAAATGAATAAACAATGTCAGTGACATGTGTCACTCTTCAATAGGAGGCCCTTCTACAGAATTGGTTCGCTGGGATAGGGCCACATCACCTGTTAACATGGGCTGGTTGGGCTTGTTTTTCTTTGTCCTTAATAGTGAGAAACAAGACAACATGAGTGGGGGGAGGGGGAAGGGAAGATCAAATAGAAAATAAAATATAAATATACAAATGATTAATAACAATAATGAGAATAAACTATTGATTTAAAGCATAAGTATGAGGCCGTGGTGGTGGCTTTCCTCCGACGACATGGTAAATAAACATAATAAAGCTGGTAAATAGAACATAAATGAAAGGGATAATAAAATATCATAATGTTAAAAAGAAAAAATGTTTAACAGTTTTAAAGAGATAAAGGTTGTTGGGGGAATCTTTATAGGTTTTTCCTACGCTGAAGGTTGCTTTAGCTCCTTTAATGTAAAAAACTAGCCAGAGAAAATGAGATTAAAGCTCGTTGCTTATGATGCAAATCATCGGGATGTTTGTTCTACCTTATGCAACCTCCAACTGAGCTTGGAATTCTCAGTAGTTTCACTTTACGTGTTTTTAGGGTTTCTTCTTTGTTAATTTCGTTTTACAAAGAGATGTTTTTGTAGGAGTTGTGCAATTTGTGTCCATAACCATTGCAATGTAAAAGATTGATGGGTTTAATGTCCTAAAACTCATGGTTTGTAAATAATAAACTTAATTCGTAAATCAATAAAGTTGTTATTGAAGTTTGATTCAATAAAGTTGTTATTGAATATATGAATTGCCTATGTCGTTTTAGAAATAAATCCAATAAACTAAAAGATCCATGACTATTATATGACTACTTGAACTTTATGTGTAGACATAAGAGTGGATCAGGTTCGAGTAAATAGTCAAAATGATCTATAGTATACGAATAAGGTTGGGAGCCTTATTCTGGTAACACTATCGAATGCAGCCCACTCAGTAGTTTTTACAATTTGTTTTAAAGTGCTACAAATGAAATGATCCAATTCATTTATGTGGTGACATGGGGAGTGGGAGCGTCCTGTGAAATGAGTTTGCATAAGATCGGACCAAGAAATAAATCACTCTTACTTTATAACGCCATTTACTATTTAAGACTGACTATTTCAAAACGATGACTTAGGTAACTTAACCTTAATCCTGAGCTAACTATGAACTCCTATTTATTCGAGAGTATCCTTAAATTTGCATATGTGAGGGTTGGCTTAACAGTGCCGACTTAATAAGTCTCTCATTTTAGGGGTAAGACTAGATAGATAGCTGGGGACATAGGGTATAAAAAGAAATTCATTCTTACCTGCTTTCAAAGATAGTAGAGAGATTGTTCCTTCAAGTGCTGACTCTGGGTCTTGAACAATAGGCATTCCTTCCCATTGGCCTGAAAGGGATCTGATTTGATGATTGGATCTCAAACCAATTGTTCATTAGAGGATCAGTGGAACTTAAAAAAAAGAGGTAATCTCAAGGGTAAAACAGCTATTGACCCAACCGTTATTATAAACAACTTGTGAAGGATTAACTTACTAATCATGGATATATCGAGTGGACACAATATATCTACAATGAAGGGAGTGAAGGTAGTGGAGTGACCCAACAATTAATGAATAGGGGTTAATTAGGTGTAAATAGTTTAGCCAATTAATTTCGGATCGTTGGAGCCTATGATCTGTTGGTTCATTACGTCCCTCTACTAGCTCATAAATGGAATAAGCCTTAGAATAGCATGATAAGTTAATTTGAATCTTTCAAATTCGAATTAAGGGAATTAGTAATTATATGTGATATAATTACATGTTTAATATAGAATTCAACAAAATTGGATGATTAATTAATATTTTAAATATGATTTAAATACTAATTTCATGAATGGGGATTCGCGGTGGTGGAATTAGTGTTAAGTTAATTTAATATTTGATATTAATTAATAGAATTAATTAAATTATTTAATTAATTATTAATTATTAATTTTATTAGAAAATTAATTATTGAATTAATTTTTGTAAAATTAATAAAATTTCAAATTTAATTAAAGAATTATAATTGAGAAAATTTGTAAAATATTTTGAAAATTTAAAATTCCCAAATGTGGGATTTTTCCACTTTGATGGTTAAGTTCCTTAGTCACTTATTCACTTCAATTTCATGCAAAATCCTCTACGTAGGAGGTGGATGTTTTGTGTGCAATCTAAATGCATGAAAGTTAGATACAAAACATACAGATTGAGCTAAAAAATAGCATGGAAATTATGAGATTTGGCTGAGAGCTGAAGGTTGAAAAAGATGTTCTTCAACAGTGAAAAACAAGTACTCTTCTCCTAAAATTCCCTTCATTCCAGCTTATTTTGAGTCTCACAATTCAATCTAAGGCTCCTAAAGGATAATAGGGAAGCTCAAGTAGTGGTTCACGACCAGAAGAAGGGAGAATTGCAGCTGAATTTCGAGTTTGAAGTAGATTTTCAAAGGTATGTTTGAAACCTTATTGTTATTTGATGAGCATGCTGATTTTAGAGCTAAAATTGATGAATTAGATTGCTTAGTGATTTTGTTTTCTTCCGTTGCATATTTTTAAAAACTAATAATTGGTATTAGAGAATGATTTAAACACTCAATTTGTGTTAATTTTACCTTGGTGGGTGTTTTCCATAAGTTGTAGGAAAATTGTGAACTGATATGGTTTTTCTTAGTTTTGGCATCAAATTCTCTTCAATTATGTTGTTATTCTTATAATTGGTCCTTGATTGATGAGCCTTAATGTGTGCTTTAGCATCTGTAATTCAAATGGAGTCATAAGAGTTGAAATTAGGATGTAATTGAAGAAAGAAGTGAAGAAAGTCAGCAGCATATTTTAGCAACAGTAGCCACTACTAAGCAGCGTTGCAACGCTGCCTTTAGAGCATTGTAATGTTGCTCATCTGAACCCGAGGCATTGCAACGCTAGAGTGAGAGTGTTGCAACGTTGCTCCTCCCAGCCCAGAACGGGTGCGTGAATCCGAACCGGCGGTCCAAGTGAATTGGTCCAGCCAGTTTAGGTCTAGGAGGTTCGATTCAACCAGTTGAGGTCCGGTTCAGTAACTTTTGAAGCTCTAGAGGTCCGATTCGGGCGATTTAGGTCTGGTTCAGGTCGATTCGTGCAATCCAGAAGAGTTTTAAAGTCATTTTCGCTAATTTTGTAATAATTTAGGCATTTTGTTTACTTGAAAATGCCAACTAAACTATATCAGTTTGTGTTTAATTATTTATGCATGTGATGTATGTTATAATTAATTAAATCTTGTTTGTGCATATAGTATGCCATGTAGATTTAAAATCCCACCATAGGAAGCATGTTACATGCATTGAAAGTATGTTATAAGGAATTATAATATATAGTATGCATGTTTAGGGTTTTAATTGTTTTAATATAAGTGTTTTACTAAATCATGAAATATCTGAAACTGGAACATATACTTTATCTGTATATATCTGCCGTTTATAACATTTTCTTGCATATTTAATGAAATCTGATTGCATAGTTAACCAATAATAATCACCACATAAGACTTGTCTTGCCATCATGTACCCATTTTTATTTGTTCCACAAACTTCTTTTAAAATTCTCTTGATTTCTAAAGCACTAACACATCTTAGGAGAGTCATGTCGTAATTCCTCTTATACAACATTTCTCCATTCATAAAGGAACTCATGGCAATTATAATGATACGTTCACTATTATCATATGCTCACGGTAGATTTTCTTGATATTTGATGTAGTACTTGATCGAACCCGAGACATATGCAGCGGAATAAGGATCTAATTACACTCTAATTGCTTTTAATTAAAAGGAAATTAGCATGCAAATGAAAGAAAAACAGTAAATTAATAAGGATAGAATACAATCTTTGTAGCTCCCGAAAAACGCTTTTCCTCACTGAATCTCGATCCGAACTCTCCCGGACCACCACTAGAGCTGACCTACTATCCTCTAGACTCAGAACCAGATTGTAGGACCCGATGGATGAAAAACCCGAGAGAGAGAAAGAGATGGAAATAGAAGATGGATTTTGGGTAGGGTTTGGGTTTTTTTTCAGCCTTGAAAACTAAATTTGGTAAAAATGTCAAAAAAAATCCATCCAAATTGAAGGCCCATATTTTAGTGGAACAAAAATTGCATGAAACAAATTCATAAAAACCCAACACCTCAAAATCCACTATCTAAGTGGGCTTGATGTCTCCGATATAAGCCAACACCTAGCCTACTATCTTGTTAGTGGAATCATTCAACAAAAGTTTGGATTTTCCCACTAACTTTAGTCAAAGGGCAAAATAGTCATTTTTTCAAAGTCAAACTTTGACCGAAAAGTCAATATTTTTACTTTTTATGATTTTTTCCATGTTTACTAATTTTGACCTCCTGAGCATGAATCCACATTTATTTTCTTGAAATTCAAATCACATTTGAATATAAGGTCGGTCAAAGTTTGACTTTTCAAAGTAAAAAGTCAACTCTTCGACTTTTTACATCTTTGACCATTACCATTATTTTCGAGCTTTCGAATATGAACGTATTCATATTCTTAATATTTAAATCACATTTAAATATTAAAGTTGTATCTCTAAACTAAAAAACCGACCACTATATCACATATACTTGTCGGTTTCTCTCTCTTCACCTAATTTAAACAATTCGAATTATTCTATCATACTATATTAAGTTTATTCCATATGAGCTAGTACGGGAACCTAATGAACCTATAGATCATGAGCTCCAACAATCCAAGATTAGCTGGCTAAAACTCTTTTAGACGGAGCTAATCAACATTCGTTAACTAACGGGTCATTCCGCTATAGTCCCGTAGTTGCACTCCCCTCACTAAAGATATATTTGTGCCATTTGATATAACCATGATTAGTAAGCTAATCCTTCACAGGTTTTTCGTAATCTCGGCTGGGTCATAAAAACTGTTTTACCCCCAAGACTACATCTTGTTCTTTAAGTTCCACTGATCCTCTAATGAACAATTGGTTTAAGGTCCAACCTATAAACCGAACCCCTCTCAGGCCAAGGAGAGGATGGGCCCCTTGTTCAAGACCTAGATTCAGTACTAAAAGAAACAACCTATCTACTATCCCTATAATGGGTAGGAGTGAATTTCTTCTTGCACCCTATGTTCCCAGCTATCCACCTAATCTTACCCCTGAAATGGGAGGCTTATTGGGCCAGCGATAATGAGCTGCCCTCACCTATGTAGATCTAAGGATAATTCCGAGTGAACAAGAGTTCAAAGTTAGCTTAGGATTAAGATTAAGTTACCTAGGTCATCAATTAACGAAATAGTTAGTTTTATACATAAAATGGCGTTTAGAGCGTAAAAAGTGACTATTTCATGGTTCAGTCTTATGTAAACTCTTTACATAGGATGTCCCCATTTTCATGTCTCCATGAACGGTTTAGGATCACATCGTTTGTACTAACTACAAAATGGGCCGTATCCATAGTGTCCCCAGAATAAGGTGCCCAACTTTATTCATATACTATAAACCATTTTGGCTATATATTTGAACTTGATCCACATTTATGTCACTACATAAAGCTCAAACTACATTAAATAGCCTCAGGACCTTTGTTTATTGGATTCAAGATTACAATTTTAATAACAGTTTTATCGAAAAACAAAACAGAATATGTTTATTAATTTACAAACTACGACTTTTAGGACATAAAATCCAACAGTATTTAATATCATGAAACCAGTTTTAGTCAAGTTCATGCTCAAGGCTCATGTAGTATACTAGTATTTCACACTTTTCAAGGCTTATATTGTGTAACTAGGTGATATTCTAGGTTAATTCCCTTTTTACCACACTTATAATAAAACTCTATAAATAGAAGTCTTTCCCTCTTGAATGAAACAATTATTATCACTTCAGTAAATGCACAAGATTGATTCTTGGAAGATTATTCATTAAGAATACTTAGGCTACATCAATTTGGTATCAAAACAACGCCTGAGCCAACGTTGACATGTCACCAGTGGAAGATTGGAAAACTATTGGTTACGCCGATCACAAGAAGGAGCTTTGATGTTGTGCTTGTTGCCAAACAACCCACATATACATTTAGGGGAACCCTTTAAAATTCAAATCAAGAAAGAAGGAAATTAAAGAATCATCAAGTATGGATTTTTACAACCTAAGAAGAACGTTCAAAGCTCAAAATTATTCTTTTGGTTATGAAACACGACCAAGGTTGATTCCTATTCAAGATTTTTAGAAGAAAAAAATCAATCCTATACCTATTATGAGGTGGAAACATACTAAAAAATCCAACAAAATAATTATTTTGATCATATATCATTGGAGAATATAAAGAAATAACAAAAGAACTCCAATATTCATTGTTAAAAATGTCACAAAGTATAGGTCAATTATCAATTCATTTTCAAGAGTTCAAGAATGTATTGATTTCATATATTGTAGAAAAAAACAAAGGAATCATAGTTGGAAACTTTCAAATAGAAAATCCTGAACATAAATTTGGAGAAAATCTTGTTCAAACCTGTGTAGGTAACAAAGGTGTTGGGCCAAAAATCATGTGAATGAAGTAGAAGAAAAAGAACAATTTGAAGATGTTGAGTCAAAAGTAGTCTCAAGTGAAAAAGAGAAACCTAGAAAAAGGTAAAAAAGAGGTATCGAACATCAAAACGCTAAACTATGGGTGTTCAAATAACTCGACAAACCGAACAACTCGGATTATCCAACCCAAATTTTGAGTTAATTTTAATTTTGGGTTGAGTTGGGTTATAAATTGTATGATTTTTTCGGGTTGCGTTGAATCTTGAATTACATTTTTAAAATTTTGAGTTGACCCAACCCAACCTGAATTAATAATAATAATATATAAGGTTAAAATTTTAAGGTTTTGTGTACTGTCGCTCAACCTCATGCCTTAGTCTCTTTCCGTCTTCGATTTCTTTCAAGTTTCACACATCCTTCAAGCCCTGTATCTCTCAAATCGTCATCTCCTTCCTAAGGCATCTCTCTCGCCGTCATCCCTCAACAGTTGATCGATTTTGTGAGTTCCATTAACATTGATCTTTTTCTCTATCGGTTTTTAAAATTGTCGCCTGACCCTCCTTCGTGAGTTTCATTTTTGGTCGTCCGTCTCTCTCATCATCGTCCCACAACTCTCCTTTGTCTGCACTGTCTCACATTTCTCCCTTGATCTTCGACTATCCACATGGATTTCTATTCTCAACTGTGAGTTTGTGAAGGAAAATGGTCACTGCCCACCTATAAATGAAAAGAAACGAATTACTTCAACAAACCTTCAGCCCAATATCTCTCCTTTGTACAAGCTGTTATATAATACAGTTGGAATATGTGTGGTCCAATCATTCTTTTGTCCTATTGTACAGCCTAAAACTCATCATACTTTTGTATAAATACACACCTACATACTTGTAAAAATATACATCGAAAATATACAAAAAGAGTAAATTTTCCTCTCAATCTTTGCCGCCTATTTCCTCCCTATGTCTGATGTTTAAAATAGACTTTGTATTTTGACTTGGTATTAGAGCCATGGCCAACGCCTTTTCAAATACCTCTCACGGCAGCAGTTCCTTCATCAATCCTACCTATAGCAGCCCACCATTGAACCAGCTCATGAACCAGATCACAACGATCAAGTTGGATTGCGATAACTTTCTCCTCTAGAAGAACTTAGCTCTACCCATCTTGAAAAGCTATCGATTAGAAGGATACTTGACCGGAGAAGATGTTTGTCCCCCGATGATGACTGGGCAATGGGCAGCTGAATCAGTCACAAATCCAACCCATAGAGTTGTCACGTAGGCTGATCCACAACAGGAAAGAGCTTTTGGAGCCTCTAGCTCCTCCTCTGTTCAAGCTATCGCGGTGAGCCCTTTGTACCAGTCTTGGATAGCCACTGATTAGCTCCTCCTAGGGTGGCTGTACAACTCCATGACCGTGGAAGTTACAACACAAGTAATGGGCCATGAGAGTGCCCGAAGCCTGTGGAGCGCAATCCAAGAGCTCTTTGGAATTCAATCCCGCGCTGAGGAAGACTATCTCCGCTAGGTATTCCAAACCACTCATAAGGGTTCAATGAAAATGTGTGACTATCTTCGAATCATGAAAAACCATGCTGATGACTTAGAACTTTCTGGAAATCCTTTTTCACTTCGATCACTGGTGTCATAAGTATTGATAGGGCTGGATGAAGAATATAACCTCATTGTAGCAACAATCCAAGGAAGAACAGATACAAAATGCTAAGATCTACACTCTGAGTTGCTGAGCTTCAAAAAACGCCTCGAGCTACAGAACACTAGCAAGTCGACCTCCCTTGGAAGTGCCTTCTCCTCTGTCAACCTCGCCACAAGTCACAACCATGGTACTAATCTTAGCGGAAACAAATAGCAGAACACTACCAATACTCATCCTCCCTTTCAAAACAATGGACAAAGAGGAAATGGATGTGGTTCGAGGCAGTGGTCGCTGGAATGGTGGCAACAACAACAGACCTACATGTCAAGTGTACTTCAAACAAGGCCACACTGCCCTTACCTGCTATAAGCTACTGAACCGGGGCTTCTCTCCTAATCAAAATGGAGAATAGAACAGTTGAAATCAAGCTTCAATGCAGACGTTCGATGACCAACACCAACCGATTAACCAAGCTTCAATGGCAGCCCAAAGAAAATGTCCTTTTATGGTCACCCCTGAGTCAGTTGCTGATCCTGGATGGTACATGGACTATGGAGCCTTCAATCATATGGTCGGTGACCCAAACAACATGACATACTTGTCCGAATATGGAGGTATTGAGAAAGTAACAATAGGTAATGGAAGTACTCTTCCTATTTCTCATATTGGTTCGTGCTTCTTAGTGACAAACAATGGCCTGATAAATCTGAAAAATCTGTTATGTGTTCCTGAAATAGCAAAAAATCTTGTTAGTGTTTCTAAACTAGCTAAGGATAGCAAAATGTATATTGAATTCCATGATGACTGTCGTCTTGTCAAGGATATCCATACGGGCAAGGTGGTGCTGAAGGGGGAACTCAATGATGGACTATATAGACTAAAAGCAACAAGAGCCACTGGCAATATCCTGAACTCAAATGGTTCCTGCTTAAGGATGGATGGTAAAATAATGGCTTGCTCTACTATTGCTCAAAGTAGTAGTATTAATGTTGCCTTGTCCAAGAAAATTTTGCATAGACGACTTGGACATCCTTCTTTGAAAATCATGAATGATGTAGTTAAGATATGTAAACTGCCAGTGAAAGTCAATGAAGTTTTTAATTTTTATGAAGCATGCAAGTATGGAAAATCTCATGCTCTTTCATTTTCAACCTCTCTATCACATGCCTCCTCTCCTTTTGATTTAGTACACTCTGATTTATGGGGTTCTGCATCAGTAATGTCTTCTGATGGTTATCGTTATTATGTTCACTTTCTTGATGACTTGAGTAGGTTTGCTTGGATATACCCTCTAAAATTAAAAAGTGACACCCTGGCTACTTTCTCTCATTTCCTTAACATGGTGAAAACTCAATTTGGCACTTCTATAAAAGCCTTTCAATTAGACAATGGGGGAGAATTTAAAAGAATACATCAATTATGCACCACTTTAGGAATCAAATCAAGGCTGTCTTGTGCCTATACATCTGCACATAATGGCAGGGCTGAAAGAAGACACAGGCACATTGTTGAAATGAGATTAACACTATTAGCTCAAGCCTCAATGCCTCTACGTTTCTGGTGGGATGCCTTCATGACTTCCACATTTATAATCAATGGCTTACCTTCAAAATTCATAAGAGGGAAGTCTCCAATGGAAAAGCTCATCAACAAGCAACTAAACTTCTTAGAACTTAGAATATTTGGCTGTGCTTGCTACCCATACCTACGGCCATACAATGTACAAAAGTTCTAATACAAATCAGAGAGATGTGTTTACTTATGCCCTAGCCCCATTCATAAAGGACACAAGTGTCTCACTCAATTTGGTAAGCTTTTAATATCAAGGCATGTGGATTTTGATGAAAGTTTCTTTCCTTTTGCAACAAGATTTGGAGCTGATTCAATGGAGGCTGGAACCAATCTACACACATCTATCGCTTATCCACCACCACCATGGAATGTCCAGCTCAGTCATCCTTTGCAACCCCAATCCAGTCCTTAAAACCATCCAACTACTGCCTATCCTCCAAGCCCAACTCTCAATCACAGTATACCCCTTCCCAGTCCCATATCAAGCTCAAACAAATCCTTTTCCACTACACCATCACCATCTACCTCACCCCCCTCCCCCTTCTCCAATACAGGCGTGCCCTTCCCTTGTGTCAATCACTTCTAACTTCTCTCTAATGTCCAGCCCCTCTCCAACCCCCTTCCCAGCTGCTCCACCTCATCAACCCCTGATAATTCAACTTCTTCTCCTCCACCTCCAGCTCCTAGCCATCCCATGATAACCCGTACCAAGGCTGGCATCTTCAAACCAAAAATCTGGTTAGCATCATTTGCAAATCGTGACTTCAACCTCACTGAGCCTACTCGGGTTCCTGATGCCTTGGTCACTCTAGCTTGGAAAAATGCCATGGATCTTGAAGTCTAAGCTCTTGCTCGAAGTCACACTTGATATTGGGTGCCAGCTCCATCTCATAAGAACATCGTTGGCTGTCGGTGGGTCTTCAGGATTAAAAGAAATTCAGATGGGTCCATACAGCGATACAAAGCTCGACTTGTAGCGAATGGGTTTTACCAAAATCCTGGCATAGAGTTCTTTGAGACATTCAGTCCCGTAGTCAAAGCCTCAACCATTTTAGTTGTTCTAACTCTTGCTGTATCCTATGACTGGGAAGTTTGACAACTCGACTTCAACAATGCGTTCTTCAATGGGAATCTAGAAGAATATGTCTACATGGCTCAACCTCCCGGGTATGTAAGTCACTCCATGCCTAATCATGTATGCAAGTTACGCAAAGCAATCTACGGATTGAAGCAGGCCCCTCGTGCTTGGAACACTATGCTTAAAGACACTCTGTACTCGTGGGGCTTTATAAGCAGTCAAGCTGACACCTCCTTATTCATCTATAAACGAGGCTCATCCATTGTCCTTATGTTGGTTTATGTTGACAATGTGATCATCATGGTCAACAATCACAAGACAATCACTGATTTCATTGCTCGTCTGGATAACAAATTTGCTTTAAAAGACCTCGGCCCCATCAGCTACTTCCTAGGCATCCAAGCCTCCCGTGTCAGCTCAGGCTTTCTGCTCACTCAAGAAAAATACATTGAGGATTTACTTATTAGGCTGAATCTGTCATCACTTAAGCCAACTTCTACTCAATCTGTTGTAGGTAAACACTTCTCCATATCTAATGGCAGTCCACTGTCTGACCCTTTTTTCTACTGCAGCACTATTGGGGCACTTTAATACCTCATAACCACCCGCTCTGACATTGCATACAATGTCAACCACCTAAGTCAGTTCCTGAAACAGCCTACTGATGTCCATTAGCAAAGGGGTGAAGAGGGTGCTTCGCTACCTAAATGGAACAAAACACCAGGGCATATTAATCTCACGAGCTGCAAACCTTGCCATAACAGCCTTCTCTGATGTCGACTGGGCATCCAACATAGATGATCGTCGATCCATAGCAGCCTACTATGTGTATTTGGGCAACACCCTCATCTCTTAGTCCTCCAAAAAGAAAACGATCGTTGTAAGATCACTGAGCCTGAATATCGGGCTCTAGCCCATGCCTCTGCTAAAATCATATGGTTGACTTAACTCCTTCATGAACTTGGAGTTACTATGACATCGAAGCCAATTCTGTGGTGCGACAATATCAGTGCCAGCGCGTTAGTGACAAACTTCGTCTTCCATGCCAAGACCAAACACATAGAGATTAATGTTCATTTTTTCCAGGATAAAGTTCTTGAAGGTGCTCTCGAAGTTCGCTACATTCCATCTGCTGGCCAAGTTGCAGACTGCCTTACCAAGCCTCTGTCTCATTCCTAATTCTCTTATCTTCGCTCCAAACTCGAGGTAACTGAAATACCCGCTCGTTTGCGGGGGGATGTGAAGGAAAATGTTCATTGCCCACCTACAAATGAAAAGAAACGAATTGCTTCAACAAACCTTCAGCCCAATATCTCTCCTCTGTGCAAGCCGTTATAAAATACAGCTGGAATATGTGTGGTCCAATCATTCTTTTGTCCTATTGTACAACCTAAGGCTCCTCATACTTTTGTATAAATATACACCTGCATACTCGTAAAAACATACTCGAAAATATACAAAAAGAGTAAATTTTCCTATCAATCTTTACAGCTTATTTCCTCCTTACGTCTGAAGTTTAGAATAGGCTTTGTATTCTGACTGAGTTGAGTCCCAACATCAAAAGTTAAGTTAGGTACATTTCAATCAATTTCCCTTTTCTTATTCATTTTTACTCTCCCTTACAGCTTCTTGATTTCATCTCCTTCACCATCTGGGTTTGTGCTCTTCGTCAATCTCACTCTCATGTGTCTTTCATCTTTGCCGGCTTCCATCTTGTCTCTCATTTTCCCTCTCCGTCCGCCGGTTTCCATCTTGTCTCTCATTTTCCCTCTCCGTCCGCCGGCTTCTACTCTCCGAAGGGGTGTTCAACATTTGATCTTGTCCCTCTTATCTCTCTCGTCTCAATCTCACTCTCCTTTTTTTTCAATCTCTCACATACATTCATGCCTCTCACTTCCAACTCTCTCATCTCAATCTTAGTCTCTCCAAAAATTATAAA